>NC_142471.1:77716666-78033333 GCF_049115385.1 Moschus berezovskii
CCATGAGGGCAGAGGTCTGATCTACTTGGACTGGAGATTCTTCTATTGACTTTTGTTGCTGTTCAGTCGCTCAGTAATGTCCAACTCTTTGCGACCCTATGAACTGCAGCACACCAGACTTCCCTGTCCTTTACTATTTCCTGGAGTTTACTCAAACTCATATCCATTGAGTTGGTGATGCCATCCAACCATCTCATCCTCTGTCACCCACTTCTCCTTCCCTCAGTCTTTCCCAGCATCAGGGTCTTTTCTAGTGAGTCAGCTCTTTGCATCAGGTGGCCAAAATATTGGAGCTTCAGCATCAGTCTTTCCAGTGAATGTTCAGGGTTGATTTCCTTTAGGATTGACTGGTCTTTTGACTAACATGTTTTGAATTCCTGCCAAATGCCTAGCTCAGTGAAAAGTGCTGGAATAGACACTAACAATGTGTTAGGAACAACTTTGAAAAGACCAAACACAATGAGAACTCTGCTGCTCTAGGTTTTGGCTTAAAAGAAGAGGGGGAACTTCAAGTCCTAGAGATTTAACCCTTATTATCTGGATCTGTATGTATCTTCCTTTTTCTATTGCAAAAGTTTTATTAATACACTAGTCCAGACAAGTTGTAAGATTTCCCCGCATACATGTTGAGGAGCTTCTGCCCACTGGTATGGTCAGAGGACATTGCAGTGTGATGGGAAATGGGGATTTTACTTGAATCTTATGAACTTCATGAATTTTCTAATAGAATAATCATAGTCAGTTCTTTTCAAAGTAGTATAAATTTTTCAAAGTAAGAGTTACATAGAACCTCAGTATATAAATGGTTAAAGAGTGAGCTGCTCCAGAGAGAGTATGTTCTAGGAAAGGTTGGAGATATCAGAGTCCTGCCTCTTCAGCCTCCTTTTACTTTCAGAATTTTGTTAATGTCCTTTCATAGAATTTAGAGGTCATGATCCATAGTGGAAAATGCAAGACTTAAAAAGTCTGCAAGGCCAGGTGGTGGGTTGTTGTTATTTTTTTAGATGACTTCTACAATCCCTTCAGGGAAAAAGAAACTCACATGGAGTGAACTCTTTTCTTATGCCCATTCCTTTGTACACTTTATTTCATTACGTCTTCACGCTTACTCTAGGAAGTAGATTTTGATATACCCAATTCACAGATGAAGAAAATGAACTGAGAGATTCAGGATTTTGCCCATGATTATCTATGTTTTAATGGTTTGAGACAAGGTTCAAACCCAGTATTTCTATTTTTAAAAATATTATTTATTGATTTGGCTGTGCCAGGCTGTAGTTACAGCATTTGGGATCTAGTTCCCTGACTAGGGATTGAACCTGGACCCTCTACATTGAGAGTGTGGAGTCTTACCCACTGGAATAGAATACCAGGGAAGTCGCAAATCCAGGTCTTTCTGACTTCAGCATCAGAGCTTGTCATCACTTCCACCCTAGCACTCTATTTCTCCTGGAGTGGACAGTGGCAAAGCTACTCTCAAGAGCGTGGAAGACAGAGGACATTTTTAAGATCACAACCCTTCCTATTAGTCTCTTTTGTTCCTTGGTCTGTGCCAAAAATGAAGGCCAATATTCTTGGTAAAGAACAAGTCCAGTGTCACACACACATGGTGAGTAGGACACTGGTTGGGGTGGGGGGTAGGTGGAAGAGGAAAGAGGGAAAGCTAGAAAGTGAGGCTCCAGGACTTGCCTAAGGTTAAAAGATCAGCATCAAAGGATATTGGATTTCCTACTTCAAAAATTTGCTTGTAACATTGACTTCAGTGAGAGTCCCGTGTTTCTGGGGAAAAGTGGATATTTTGCCTGCCCCAGAACCTGATGGTTTACGTGTGTCCCAGAGATGGAACCCATGGGAGGTCTGGAAGATGGAGAAGGAAATGGCAACCCACTTCAGTATTCTCGCCTGGATAATCCCATGGATAGGGGAGCCTGGTGGGCTATAGTCCATGGGGTTGCACAGGAGTCAGGCATGTCTTTGCAACTAAACAACAGAGATGGAACCCATGGGAGGTCTGGAAAATAACCTCCTGTTAGAGCTCTCTCTACATGCTCAGTCATTTCCAACTCTTTGTGAGCCCATGGATTGTAGCCCACCAGACTCCTCTGTCCAAGGAACTTTACAGGCAAGAATACTGGAGTGGGTGGCATTTCCTCACCCAGGGGATCTTCCCCAACCAGGGATTGAATCCAGGTCTCCTGCATTGACAGGCGTATTCTTTCCACTGAGCAGCTGGGGAAGCTCCACCTGTTAGAGCTGGTCATCTGCTGAAGATGCACAAGGGGTGCAAAGTTCTGCTCTCCAGACTGTCATACCTGCCAAGCTGTTCTCGGGTGGGAGCCCTGAGGAATGGCATCAGTTGGGGCCTCCAGTAATGCAATCACTTTTAATCAGCCTTTAATGAGGATATAAGCAGCCTCCGCTTACCTCTGTGGCAGAGAGGCAACTACACATAAACCTCAATTACTCAGACATTTAAAAATCAATTTCAAATAAAATGTCCAGGTGATGGAACTAAAGGGATTAGAAGGCTCAGGATGTGTGCACAGGCCTGGCACGACTTGTCAGTGCAATGGAGGTAGACAGCTCCTGTAACTCAATAAAGCTGGCCGGCTTTGTGCCCCGAGGGGCTTAGGGGAACAGGTCTTATCTCCCAGCTCCTCCCAGAAGCAGAGGAAGATTCCATTGACAAAGAAAAGAACACAAAATGACTTCTGCATGCTCAGACTATGGCAAATGTTATCCTCATTTTATTTTATAGTTGTGAAGAGGAAACGTAGCCTTATGCTACCACTGAAGCCCCCTCCCTCCTAACCTGGCCTCCAACTGGCCTACCAGATCAGATATATTACTATTTCTGTAGACAATCTCAACTTTTTTTTTTTTTTGCCAGTCATGTCTCCTTATCATCCCCATCAACCTGCTGGTAATTTAGCTCAATAAATTTTATCAAGCATGTACCATGTAGCAGGCACTGTGCTGAAAAACACGGGGACACAAAGGTGAGGACATTAAAGTCTCTGCTTCACTTTACAGGGTGGAAGAAATTAGGCCAGCTCCCTATCTGATCAGGGTTTACAGTCCTCCAAAACCAAGTTGCTCGTATATTTAGACATGGTAGGCTCTTTCATATCTGAGTCTCAGTCCCTGTGGACAGGACAGAGCCCTGGGGATCAGCTGCTTAGCTATTCTTTTGATTCTGTGTGTTCAAGATGTTTATTCCAATTACTTTCTTCTTTATTTGCCTTAATTTCTCCATGTTGTAAGGTAACATAATTTTTTGGACTATTGTGTGGATTAAATGAGCTACAATATTGTTGTTGTTCAGTTGTTAAGTCATATATGACTCTTTGCTACCCCATGAACTGCAGGACACCAAGCTTTCCTGTCTTTCACTATCTCCTGGAGCTTGCTCAAACTCATATCCACTGAGTTGGTGATGCCATTTAACTAAGTCATCCTCTGTTGCCCCCTTATCCTCTTGCCATCAATCTTTCCCAGCATCAGGGTCTTTTCCAATGAGTCAGCTCTTTGTATCAGGCGGTCAAAGTATTGGAGCTTCAGCTTATTGTAGTGGGTACAAATAGGGTTGGTTGTGCTGTGCTACCATTCCTATATTGAGAATTATCACCATTCATATTGTATTCAATGGTGTCCCTTGGAGTTGTCAAAGTATAATGTTACAAAAGTTAAAAACATGACTCACACCAAATAGAATGAATCTGAATCAAAAATCTATTCAGCTTATTAATTCATGAGGAAATCATTAGGATGGCAAATCTGGTTCAAATGAGAATCAGGAAGGGAATTGATACAGTCACTTAGTCAAGGGGATACTGAAATGAGTTTGTTAATAAATTATAAAACCGGTTAATGACTTACAGAGCAATAAAACTATAGCCGTCTGATTTTCTATCTTACATAAATTGACCAGTCAGTGCACATATAACTTCAGAGTATCTAGATTCTAATCAAATACTAGTAAACAGCAAATTCAAACACAGGCAAATTCTCCCAGGTCACAGATGTAGCAAACATATTAAAGGTCTAGATAGCAAGTATTTTTGGCTCTCTAGATCACACGACCTCTACTGAAGCTACTAACTCAGATACAGTAGCCCCAAAACTGCCTTAGATAATAAACAAATGGATGTGGTTGTTCCAGTTAAATTTTATGTACACATACATATGGCTGATGTTCAGAGCTTGTCAACTCCTACCCAGGGAAACAATGCCTAAGTGTGACATTGAGGGCACATGATGTTATCTATTAATAATCTTGGTTCATTTTTCTTAACAGAATCAAATTGTGAATGGGGCCTCCTGAACTTGCTGCTGCACCCCTACCCCTCGACCACCTATGTGGATTCAGCCAAGCATTTACGTTTATTCAGATAGACCACATTCTCTCCCTCCCTGTCCTCATCAGTGTTGTCTGGACCATGGTTGGCACCTGACCCAAACTCAAAATCTGAAATGGAAGTAAGTAATTCTTATCCAAGGCTAGTTGCTTTTATTTATTTGGCTGTACTGGTTTTAGTTGCATCATGTGGGAACTTTAACTGGGGCATATTTGATCTAATTCCTCAACCAGGGATGGAACTTGGACCCCCTGCATTGGGAGTGTGGAGTCTTAGCCAATGGACCACCAGGGAAGGGCCTGGTTGCTTTCTTGAGTGAAAGAAGTATATACTCTGGGTACGATGGATGAAGTTATTTTCTGCCACCTAATCCAGAAGGCAAAGGAACTGAGGTCAGAAGAGACCTATTCATTGCCTCTTTCTGCCTCAGTTTCACTCTCCACACAGTGAGGGCAATAGTGGAATAAATCGCTGAATAAACCCCTGCCTCATGGGGTGGTTGTATAGTTTAAGTTTGATAATATGAGCAAAGCATCCAGCTTAGAGCAGGTATGTGTGCTGTAAAAAATGACTTCTCTTGTCTTTGATCCCTTTCCTAGCCTCTCCTTCCCCAGGTGGCTCCAATGCTAAATGGCTTTAGTATCAATACAGAAATCATGCTGATATCACAGCTCTGCCTCCTCTCCGCTTGAGTTCATGCCCTTTCTTCTTGACATTGATGTTTTATTTCACCACTGAGATCTAGCCTTTGACTTTACTCAAACTGCTTCTTGTAACTTCCTTCTTTGTACTCGAGTAACTATCCTGACTTCTTATCTTCTGTGAGTGATGAGGGGCAGAGAGGACCAAGCGGAGCAGGAGTGTGGCTGAATGCTTTACACAGATGATCTCTAAACCTGCTAACTATTCACTTTTAGGGACATATTATCTATTTTTACTTTATTTACATAAAGTCAAATTTATTGAAATGAAACTTATAAAGGCAAAATTCAAAATTTGGGGTGTGCAGTTACATAAGCTTTGACAATCACGTATGTAACTAACATCACCCTGAAATATTTCCATGTGCAACTTTGTGGTCAATCCTGTATCCTCTCCTTCGATTCTGCCCTTGTAATTTTGTCATTTAAAAAATTTCACATAAATGCAGTTTTGTATCTGGCTTCTTTCGCTTAGAATAATGTTCCTAATGTTCACCCACCCATGTTGGAGCAGGTAAAGTAGCTCATTTCTTTTTATTCTTGAATAAGAATCCACTGTATGGATGTATAAGTGTTGTTTTTTTTTTAATGGAAATATAGTTGATCTACAATGTTGTGCTAATTTCAGCTGTACAGCAGTGACTCAGTTATGCACATATATGCATTCTTTTTTAAAATATTCTTTCCTATTATGATTTATCCCAGGAGATTGAATATAATTCCCTGTGCTACACAGTAAGACCTTGTTTACGCATTCTAATGCAATAGTTTGCATCTTCCAACCTCAACTACTATTCTATCCCTTACAGACCACCCCCTCTCCCACTTCGCAATCTCAAATCTGATCTCTTTGTCTGTGAATCTGTTTCTGCTTTGTATACCGTTTCATTTGTGCCATATTTTATTGTTTCATTTTTTATTGAAGTAGTTAATTTACTTTGTCGTGCCAATCTCTGCTGTGCAGCAAAGTGAAAGTGACTCAGTTATAAACATATGTACATTCTTCTTTAAAAAAAATCTTCTATTATGGTTTATCCCAGGAGATTGGATATAGTTCCTTGTGCTATACAGTAAGACCTTGTTGTTTAGCCACTCTAAATGCAATAGTTTGCATCCACCAACCCCAAACTCCCAGTCCATTCCTCTCCCTCCCCACTTCCCCTCTACGACAAGTCTGATCTCTATGTCCATGATTCTATTTCATAAACAGATTCATTTGTGCCATATGTTAGAGTCCACATATAAATAAAATCATATGGTATTTGTCTTTTTCTTTCTGACTTACTTAACTTAGTATGATAACCTCTACTTGCATCCCTGTTGCTGAAAATGGCATTATTTCATTCTTTTTTTTTATGGCTGTAGTATTATATGGCTGAGTGTTCCACTGTATATATTTACCACATCTTTATCCATTCATCTGCTGATGGATATTTTGGTTGTTTCCATGTCTTGGCTTTTGTAAATAGTGCCACTATGAACATAGGAGTGCATGTATCTTTTTTAATTATAGTTTTCTCCACATATATGCCCGGGAGTGGATTTTCTGGATCACATGGCAACTCTATATTTTTAGTTTTCTGAGGAACTTCCATACTGATCTCCACAGGGGCTGCAGCAAGTTGCATTCACACCAACAGTGTAGGAGGGTTTCCTTCTCTTCATACTCTCTTTAGCATTTATTGTTTGTGGATTTTTTTGATGATAACCATTTTGACTTGTGTGAGGTGATTATCTCATTTAGTTTTGATTACATTTCCCTAATAATTAGTGATTTTGAGTATCTTTTCATGTTCCTACTGGCCATCTCTATATCTTCTTTGGAGAAATGTCTATTAAGGTCTTCTGCCAGTGTTTTGATTCAATTTTTTGTTGTTGAGTTGTATAGGTTGTTTGCATATTTTGGAGATTAAGCCTTTGTCAGTCATGTCATTCTGTTCAAAAAAGGAAAAAGTAATTACTTATGTCAAATAATGCAAATGAGTCATAGGGACTGTTTTAATTAAAACCAAATTTTGTTGCAAAAGAATTATTTTAACAGGTATACAGCATGCCTATCACATTGTGGTTAACAAAAAATGTAATTGGATTAAGTAATTTCTGACTGGTTAAGAGGGTAATAGATGTAGGAGTAAACAATCTGGGCTTTTGTGTGGTATTTTTGATACTTTTCTGTTTATTTTGCTGCTTGGCAAAAATAAAAGTCCAAATTCTTCCTGGGCTGTTTCATAACTGATAGATGAACTTGGCCTAATTGTTGATCCATAGAGAATGGCTGGAAATACCAATACCCTCAAGGTTAAATTTCCCAACTTTTGTTGTGGAAATATTTAGTCAACTAATGATCTCCTCCTGCTGTTAGCTTTGGCAGAAACTGCACCCCTTGTTCTGAAAGGAACACAAAATATTCCTCAAGGGGGACAAATACCTGCGGAAGCTCCCAAAGAACTAAAATGAGGATTGCACAACATGGAGGAGATTTTAAACTTCTTACTGAAAGAAAAATGAAAAAATAACCTGCAAACACAGGAATATGCATCCATGATTTGAGTGAATTAAGCTGGAAAAAACCTCACATCCAGAGATCCAAAGGACTCATTGGAAATCTTCATGTCTCTCTGCCAAGTAAAGTCTAAGTAACCTGAAGAAACTTTTATTTGAGGTCAGTCTCATCCACCCATCCATCATCCATCCACCATTCATCCATCATCCCCCTATCCATCTAGCCATCATCCATCATCCATCCGTCTCAATATATACTGGTCATCTATTGAGGAAAATACAAAGATGTCAAGACAGGCTGTTACCTTCAAGAAACTTAATGGAAGTACCACAGTCTGGTCATTGTAGGTTTGTTTTAGCTAATATTTATTGGGGTGGCCAAAATGTTCATTTGGAATTTTACAGAAGAGGGAACAGAAAAAGCCAAACGAACTTTGTGGCCAGCCCAGTGTTTAGCATTAACTATGCAACAGGCACTCTTCCCTAGTGGCTCAGTTGGTAAAGAATCCACCTGCAATGCAGGAAACGTAGGTTCAATCCCTAGATTGGGAAGATCTCATAGAGAAGAAAATGGCAACCCACTCCAATATGCTTGTCTGGGAAATCCCATGGACAGAGGCGGCTGATGGGCTACAGTCCATGTGGTTGCAAAAAGTATGACATGACTTAGCAACTAAACCACCACCACATGTAACAGGTACTATGCTTAAACAGCAGGACAAATATCTCATTTAGTTTTTACAACTAATCTATGAGAATATGGTATCATTTTCCTTTCAGGAAACTAAGGTATGGAAAAGTTCTATACTAGTGTGTACATATACAGTAGCTAGCAGCAGATCTCAGCCTCTAATGAAGTCCATGTGATTTTAAGGTCAGTATCATGCTTTCGTCAGGGGCTTCCCTGATAACTCAGTTGGTAAAGAATCTGTCTGTGATGCAGGAGACCCCAGTTCAATTCCTGGGTCTGGAAGATCCATTGGAGAAGGGATAGGCTACCCACTTCAGTATTCTTTGTCTTCCCTTGTGCCCAATACGAGAGACATGGGTTCAATCCCTGGAGAAGGGAAAGGCTACCCATTCCAGTATTCTGGCCTGGGGAATTCCATGGTCTGTGTATAGTCCATGGGGTCGCAAAGAGTCGGACACGATTGAGTGACTTTCACATCATGCTTTTAAATTTTAGATTACGAAACTAGTTTACATAAGACACAAATTTAGACCATGACTGTTCTTGTCCTAAAGTCTGGCAAATAGTGAGAGTTATATTTTTAGAATGTGAAAATTATAATCATCGTGTGTTTGTATGTATTCCTTGGAGTGTCTTGAGAGTTTATGAAGAAGTGTGCCATATAGACATATTGGTGAAGAATGTGTATCTTGCACCCAAATAGCTCACTTTTAGTTGCAAAAAGCGGAGAAGTCCTCCATTTGAAAGCTATTCCATTTGGCTATCAAAGGGTTTTCGGTCTTTATGCTATCAACAAGAATGTCCTATTAAGTGTCTGAAATCTTAGGAGTAGTAACAAATTTATTGAATGAGTTCTCAACCACACAGTTTGTGAGGATCCTGACCAGAGAGTGATAGTTGATGGCATATTCAACTGGGAGTTCTTACAAAGGTGTGAGCAAAGCTACGAGGAAATGGTAAGGGTTGGTTAAGTACCCTGGGCTTAGTAAGAGGGAGGTCTCTTTTCCATGTCCTCCCTTTGCTCCCCTGGAATGAGGAGGGAGGAAACCATGCCTGGATCCCTGAGAGAGTTATGGCTGCAACTCGGGCTGCAGACATGGAAGAGGACTGCCTGCCAGAAGTTGGGTGGCTTTGGGAAGAGGAGCTCAGGCAGCAAAGAAAGAATGACAACAAATACATTCTCTTTCCTCCTGCCCTCCAGTACCCTGATGGCTCCATTGGCCAGAGGTCAAGCTTACGCGGGCAAAGTAGTCCAAAAGAGCCCCTTCCCGGAGCACAGAACAGGACAGGGGAGAGTGGACAGAGGATCTGGAAAGGCAGATGGAGATGGTCAGCAGGAGGGCTGAGTCAGGAGGAATTTGTCGCTAATCACATTTAAAGTAAAGCAGTTTGCACAATACTTTCTTTTGTAAATTAAAGCAGATTCAACTTTACCCCTGCGATAGTTTTCTCTTATTCACTTTCATTTAGATTTTCTTTTATGATTCTGAGATAAAAGGGAGGTCTTATAGCTCCATAGTGGGCTGGGGATTATGTACAGCCCTTCTTATCCTCAGCAGGGTGTGTCTAATCTGGGACTGTCATCACTCGGACCTATGACAGGAAAGTGTACTTGAATAGACCCCTAGTAATAGGGGAAAGGAGAATGAAGATGTGTATGCTCAGAACACTGGGGAAGAGAAAGGAGCAGAAAAAAGGGACAACAATTAAAATGCAATGACATTAATATTTTGCCTAGAGCTGATGCTCCAATGATTAAGAAGCCTCCCTCTCTCTCACCCAGGAAACTGGACCCAGTTATAATGGGAGGAAAAGAGTAACATTACACTTTTCATTTCGTGCAGAGGCTAGTCACACACACATGCCTCTCAGAGTAGATTAGTAAAGTGAGTCCAAGCTGCCATTATCATAAACAGGAGGTAGAGAGAGGAAGGATGTTTTTCCTTATCCCAGAGTCTGCCTGTTAGTAGAGGGCATGCTGAGTGGGGGGTGACAAAAATCTCCCTCTGGGCTCTGAGAACAAGTTTCCAGGGTATTTGAGAGAAGGGAGTCCCACGGTGCTATAGGTATGCTCATAATTATCTATTTCCCTGTCAAGAAATTGGCTTTCATCTTCATTTCTGGCTGGATATTAAGCATCTTCTCGAGGCAATTTTGAAACTCTCTGCACACACATGCTGGAGAAGGAAATGGCAACCCACTCCAGTGTTCTTGCCTGGAGAATCCCAGGGACGGGGGAGCCTGGTGGGCTTCCGTCTATGGGGTCGCACAGTCGGACACGACTGAAGTGACTTAGCAGCAGCAGCAGCAGCACACACATGCACACACACAGAGCTAACAGGGCACTATGCGTGATGGGAAACTTGAAAACTGAACTGAGGCATACTGCAGTAAGTTAAATAAAGCAAATACATCCTTGGCAAGACTTGGAAAAAAAATGCTGGATTTTTCCCAGAAATAATTTCATAATAACAGAAGTGAAAAAGAAGGAAAGAAGTAAACTAAATAAACTAAAATTTCCAAGTCCATCTCAGTGACAGGGTAAGTCCACTTAAGTTTTCTCAAGAAACTATTACCAAAACCCTAAAATCCATGCTGAATTCCAATGAACCTCTTTCCATTCCAAGTCACTACTTACTGGTAACAGCATTTCTATTATCCACGTTGAGCAATGGCTTATAGAAGAATAAGGAATTTAGAATCCAGTATCTGAATTCAGCAGGCTGTTTCTAGTAAGTAATCTGAAACACCAAGAAATGCCAAAAACATAATTACTAATCCAAATAGCCCTTTGTATTTGCATAAATAGAAATAGAGATCAAACTCTGGTTAATAGAGATCATTTACTCTTGTGTTCACATTTTTAATGTGACATGAACTGTAATGATTGTTTTTTACATTACATTGTCACTGTCATTTGAAACATCCTGAAAAGAGAGAAGATGATTGACTTGAAATGTAGTAGCAAGGTTGGTGCACTCTTTCTCTGCAAATCCTTGGCTTAAAACTTGGGGAACACACAGGAAATTGTTGAAAGAATTTCATGTTAGCTTTTCCTGAGGTTTTCATGCAAATGTCAGTGCTTTTATACGAAAGCGGCATAGTGATGGTCAGGACGCAAAGGGTTTGGGAGGGAGGCATGAAATCGCGCTGTATCTCTTGCTTGAATTAACACAGTGATCACTCCCTTGGTGGCTCAGATGGTAAAGAATCTGCCTGCAATACAGAAGACCTGGGATTGATCCCTAAGTCCGGAAGATCCCCTAGAGAAGGGAATGACTACCCACTCCAGTATTGCCTGGAGAATTCCATGGACAGAGGAGCTTGGTGGGCTATAGTCCACGGAGTCGCAAAGAGTCAGATGTGACTGAATGACTAACACTTTCATTACCAATTCTGGTCCACATATTTTCTCCAATTTTTCCAAGGTAGGGGTCATTTTGTTCCCTCCAGATGACTTGCAAAGTTCTTTAAAGACCCAGGAAGACTGAATTATATTACTATTGCAAAATCCTAGGAAACACTGAAAAGGCAGTGGATCAAAGAGGTCAGGTTCTGCAGAGAATGTTTGCAGAAACAAACCTGGTTCCATACCTTTCCCACCAATGTCACCTGTCTCTAATAACTCAAGCTCAAAACTTAGGTCTGCCCTGATTTTTCCTATTTTATTCCAAGGAACTTAGTTATGAAGTCCTTCTCATTGCATTCAGCAGCTTGCAATAGAGCTAACCCAGTGAACCGCGGTATAACTGGGAAGCATTACTGGTGATCCAACTAACACTCATTCCATTCCCCTTCTCTTTTGCTGGAGAAGCCTCTCCCACTATAGAGACTGAAGTACCATGACTTGCTAAGATGTAAGCATGAGACTTAGCCATGGTCTATACAGCAAGTCTGCTAGGAGGCTTCCGGAAACAGTTTTCTCCTCCTAAGGCAAAGAGACACAAGACACACATTTAAGAATGGTTACATTTAGAAGGACTGACAGTACCAAGTGTTGGAGAGGATAGGGAACAACTGGACCGCTACTACAATCCTTTTGAAGATAATCAGTTTCACATGAAATATGAATATATGTTCATCAGAAGTGTTGGCCTGTAATTTTATTTACTTGTGATGTCCCTGTTTGGTTTTGGTATCAGGGTGACATTGGCCTTGTAAAATGAGTTTAGGAGTGTTCCTTCCTGTTCAGAATTCTGGAAGGGTTTAGTAAGTACCGGCATTAATTCTCCATTAAATGTTTAGTAAAATTCACCAGCAAAACCACATGGTCCTAGGCTTTCTTTGCTGTGAGGTTTTTGATTATCAGTTCAGTCTCCTTACTTGTTGCCAGTCTGTTCAGATTTTCTATTTAATGATTTAGTCTTGGTGGGTTATATATTTTTTTTTCAAGGAATTTGTCTACTTCTTTTAAGTTACTTAACTTGTTGGTGTATAATCATTTATAACCGTCTTTTACAATCCTTTGTATTCCCATGGTATCAGTTGTAATGCATCCTCTTTGAGTTTTGATTTTATTTGAGTCTTCTCTATTTCTTAGTCTAGCTAAAGATTTCTGAATTTCATTTATCTTTTCAAAAAATCAGCTCTTAGTTTCATTGGCCATTTCTATTTTTTTCCTGGTCTCTGTTGCATTTATTTCTGCTCTAATCTTTGTTATTTCCCTCCTTCTACTAACTTCGGTTCAGTTTCTTCTTCTTTCTCTAGTTTTTTAAAGTATAAAGTTAGGTTGTTATTTGAGATCTTTTCCCTTAATTCAGGCATTTATTGCTGTAAACTTCCCTTTTAGAACTGTTCTGTAGCGTCCCATAAGTTTTGGTAAGTTGTGCTTTCATTTTCATTTATTTGTTGATTTTCCTTTCGATACTTGGTAGGGTTTCAATCTTAAAGTTGCTAAGACTTGTTTTTGTTACCTTCATGTGATCTATCCTGGAGAATGTTCTGTGTGCTCTTGAGAAGAATGTGTATTCTGGAACTATTTAGTGAATGTTCTATACACGTCTGTTAGGTCCAAAAAATGGTTCAAGTCCAACATTTGCTATAGATTTTCAGTCTGAATGATCTACTGTTGAAAATGGGGTATTGAAGTCCTCTACTTGTTCTTAGTCACTTAGTCGTGTCTGACTCTTTGTGACCCCATGGACTGTAGCACACCAGTCTCCTCTGTCCATGGGGATTCTCCAGGCAAGAATACTGGAGTGTGTTGCCATGCCCTCCTCCAGGAGATCTTCCCAACCTAGGGATCCAACCCAGGTCTCCCACATTGCAGGTGGATTCTTTACCATCTGAGCCACCAGGGAAGCCCCAGACTACTGGAGTGGGTTGCCTAGCCCTTCTCCAGAGGAATTTCCCTGATCTTGGAATAGGAATTGAACCAGGGTCTCCTGCATTGCAGAAGGATTCTTTTTATCAGCTGAGCTACCAGTGAAGCCTGTTGAAGTCCTCTACTCTTATTTTATTTGTGTATATCTCCTCCCTCAGATCAGTTAGTTTGGCTTAATATATTCAGATACTCTGATGTTGGATGTGTCTATATTTATGTTTGCTACAGCTTCTTGATGAACTGACCTCTTTATTACAACAATGGTTTTTCGTTACCATGTTTGGCTTAAAGCCTCTTTTGTCAGATGTAAGTATACTTACTACTGCTTTCTTTTGGTTTCCATTGGCATGGAATACCTTTTCCCATTTCTTCATTTTGAGCCTATGTGTATTTTTAAAGCTGACGTGAGTCTCATATAGGTAGCATTTAGTTGTTTCTTATTTTTTACCCATCCATTCACTCTGCATCTTTTGACTGGAAAAGTTAATTTAGAGTAATTATTGTCAGATAAGGACTTACTAGTGGCATCTTTTGAATTGCTTTCTTGCCACGAGTGCAATGATGCTTATACCCATTATCTAATTTAATCCTCCAACTACATGAAATAGTAGGTAGCTCTTTGATATTGGGTTCTTTGAGCTCTTTGACATTGGGCTTAACAATATTTTTTTGGATCTGTCTCCAAAGGCAAGATAAGCAAAAATAAGCAAACTAGATGACATTAAACTGGAAAGCTTTTACCAAGTAAAGGAAATCATTAACAAAATGAAAAGGCAACCTACTGAATGGGAGAATACATTTGCAAATAATATATCTAAAGGAGGCTAATGTCTAAAATATATATAGAGGACTCATGCAACTTATTATCAAAGGAAACAGTTCAATTTAAAAAATGGGCAGAGGACTTGAATAAACATTTTTCCTAGAAAGACATATAGATGGCCAGACACATGAAAAGATGTTCAACATCACTAATCATCAAAGATATGCATACCAAAAGCACAATGAGGTATCATCGCACATGTGTCAGAATTGCTGTCATCAAAATGATCACAAATAATGGGGAGGATGCAGAGAAAAGGGAACCTTTGTGCAATGTTGGTGGTAATGTAAACTGATAGAGTCACTATGGGAAACAGTATGGAGGTTCCATTTTATTTTTATTTTAATTTTTAATTTTTACTTTTATTGGAGGCTAATTATTTTACAATATTATATTGGTTGGTTTTGTCATACATTGACATGAATCCACCCCGGGTGTACATGAGTTCCCCCTCCAGAACCCCCCTCCCACCTCCCTCCTCCCCTTATCCTCCCTCTGGGTCATCCCTGCACACCAGCCCCGAGCATCCTGTAACATGCATCGACCCTGAACTGGCGATTCGTTTCACATATGATAATATACATGTTTCAATGCCATTCTCCCAAACCATCCCACCCTCACCCTCTCCCACAGAGTCCCAAAGACTGTTCTAAACATCTGTGTCTCTTTTGCTGTCTCGTATACAGGGTTATCATTTGCATATTTCTAAATTCCATATTTATGTGTTAGCATATTGTATTGGTGTTTTTCTTTCTGGCTTACTTCACTCTGTGTAATAGGCTCCAGTTTCATCCACCACATTAGAACTGGTTCAAGTGCATTCTTTTTAATGGCTGAGTAATACTCCATTGTGTATATGTACCAAAGTTTTCTTCTCCATTTGTCTGCAGATGGAAATCTAGGTTGCTTCCATGTCCTGGCTATTATAAACAGTGCTGCAATGAACATTGGAGTACATGTGTCTCTTTCAGTTCTGGTTTCCTCAGTGTGTATGCCCAGAAGTGCGATTGCTGGATCATATGGAAGTTCTATTTCCAGTTTTTTGAGGAATCTCCGCACTGTTCTCCATAGTGGCTGTACTAGTTTTCATTCCCACCAACAGTGTAAGAGGGTTCCTTCCTCTCCACACCCTCTCCAGCATTTATTGCATGTAGACTTTTGGATAGCAGCCATTCTGAGTAGTGTGAAATGGTATCTCATAGTGGTTTTGATTTGCATTTCTCTGATTATGAGGGATGTTGAGCATTTTTTCATGTGTTTGTTAGCCATCTTTATGTCTTCTTTGGAGAAATGTCTATTTAGTTCTTTGGCCCATTTTTTTGATTGGGTCATTTATTTTTCTGGAATTGAGCTGCAGGAGCTGCTTGTGTATTTTGGAGATTAATCCTTTATCAGTTGCTTCATTTGCTATTATTTTCTCCCATTCTGAAGGCTGTCTTTTCACCTTGCTTATAGTTTCCTTTGCTGTGCAGAAGCTTTTGATTTTAATTAGGTCCTAAGTATCCGTTGGTAGATAAATGGATAAAGAAGATGTGGTGTGTGTGTATATATAACATATAATGCATAGTATAATATAGATAATGTATATGTTATATATACACCCATACCACATCTTCTTTATCTATTCACATATATATATACACATACCACACCTTATTTATCCATATATATGTGTGTGTGTGTGTGTGTGTGTGTGTGTGTTTGTGTGTATGAAGTGAAGTGAAAGTTGCTCAGTCAGGTCCGACTCTTTGTGACCCCATGGACTATTCAGTCCATGGAATTCTCCAGGCCAGAATACTGGAATGGGTAGACTTTCCCTTCTCTAGGGGATCTTCCCAACTCATGGATTGAACCCAGGTCTCCATCATTGCCAGCAAATTGGACACAACTGAGTGACTAAGTTCAACATACACACACACATGCTCTTACACACACATATTTATATTAGAGAGGGTTGCTGTTTCCTTCTTCAGAGGATCTTCAGGGATGGGACCTGCATCTCTTGCATTGCAGACAGATTCTTTACCAACTGAGCCACCAAGCACCAAGGAAGCCCTATATATGGAGTATTACTCAGCCATAAGAAGAAGAAAATCTTGCCATTTTGACAACAAGGGATGGACCTAAAGGGTATTATTCTAATTGAAATAAGTCAGAGAAAGAAAAGACCGTATGATTTCACCTTTATGTGGGATCTAAAAACCAAAACGGAAATAGACTCATACATGCAGAAAGCAAACTAGTGGTTGCCAGAGGGGAGTGGAGTATGGGGTTGGAAAAAAATAGGTGAAAGAGAATAAGAGGTACAAAGTTGTAGTTACAAAATGAATAATTCATGAGGATGTAATGAATAGCATAGGGCATACAGTCAATAATATTGTAATAACTTTGTATGGTGACAGATGGTTATCAAACTTACCATGGTGATCAATTTGTAAAATACATATATGTCAAACCAGTATGTTGTACACTGGAAACTCTATAATATTGTATGGCAACTATACCGCAATTAAAAAAGTAGGTGCTACCATTAAACTAGGGTTTCTGAGCCTTAGCGTTGGTACTATTAACATTTTGGGGCTAGATAATTCTTCATTTGAAGGACTGTCTTGTGTGTTTGTAGACTGGTTAGCAGCATCCCAGAGATGCCAGTAACTTCCCTCTACCCTCAGTTATGACAATCAAAAATGTTTTCAGACACTGTCCCCAGAGTAGATGGGCTTCATTATTGCACCCAGTTGAACACTGTTGCATTAGACAGAATTTACAGATAAGGGGCCCAAGGTCTGAAGAAGTCAATTACTAGTCCAAAGGTACTTTGCTGATAAAGGACAGCGCCAAGATATCAGCCTAGATTTGCTTGTCTTTAAATTCTTGAATTAATATTCTTTATTGCATATTCAAACTTGACTCCTTCCCTTCCCCACATACATCATTTGGACTAACAGGCTGAGATCCTCCCATCTGAAGCAGGAGATGTACTGATTTCTCATTCACTTCATTACACAGTCACTTCTTGGGACTGCCTCTTCCCAACTCAGCCAGCCTTTACATCTCTGCCAATTCACATCTTGTGCTGTTCTGGATTAATGCATGGGCAGTTTAGCCAACCCTGCTAGAGAATGGGGGGGTCATCCTTAGAAATACTTGATGAGTAGATCCTTAGGAAAAATCTGGATTTCTTACCAGGTTAGCCATGTGAATCTTCAGAGTCTCTATCATTTTATTTGTAAAGGAAAAAATATTATTTCACTCCCCACTCTCCCCAAAGAGGAATAGTAACTAACATCAGTTACAGAATCATAAGTAGTTAGGGCTCCAGGAACTTTAAAAACTGTCACAATGAACCTCCTCAGTCTACAGATGTAAACTAGAAACTCAAAATCATATAGCTTGAAACCCCACATCCAGGATCTTTTCTATTATATGCGTCTCTTTCTAGAAAAGACAAAACTCAGAAGTATGAAACCATTTCAGAGGTCGTTTGAATTATTGGTGAATTATACATAGAATTATATTTAATGGTTCTATTTCTGAATAATATTTTATAGATGAAATTCATTATTTTTAAAATTACTCTTCTAAAATGACAAAATTCATTAATGGCTTTGCAGTTTCTTTTAGCATTTTCTGTGTTTTAAGCACTTATGTGCTGAGTGCTCTCTCTCTCATTTAACTCTTACAGTGGAGGGTAGGTGCAGTGAACATTATATCAGTTAGGAAACAGGAACCACTTTAAGATTCTGAGCAGAAGGAATTTGACTGGGGAAATTGGTTCTATCACAGTGGGAGAGCTAAGAAAGTAATAAGGGGGCAGGAAGTCAACTCAAGAGATTATTACCGGCAGGAATCTGCTACTCTGCTACCTTCAGGGCTGGAGGCACAATAGGTGGTGGTGTCATTGAGTTCTAAAGTGGGGCCCTCTGAGAGGAAGGGGCCCTCTGTGAACTGATACTCGAATAGATCTGCTATTTCCAGAGATCCGACAGGGAGTGGAGAGACAGAAGGGGGGAATACCTTGATATCTCTCTAGCTCCCACCATCCAGCCTTCCACCAGCGCCTCTCATTAGCTGGACCTACCTAGGAGCTAGGGAGCAAGAGAGCCTGGGAAATAAGATCCCCTGAAACACAGGGCAGATGAAGCTCAGAGAATGGATTTGAAGACAGACAGGCACTGACCTATACAATTGTCTTTACCAGCTTCTTTGGTTTTGTGACTGTCAACTCAATAGGTCCCTAACAAACAGAGGCAACTGGCAGGAAGACTCGCTGAGGGAAGTGATATACCACATTGCTCTTTCCACTGTTTTCTCTGTTCCTTCTCTTTATCCTAAAGAGAAAAGGAGATTTGAGTCAAAGCAATAGAAACAAGCTGGTGCTTATCTTTTGATGATTTAATTGAGGTGGAATCTATCAACCAACTCACCCAGGAGTCCACCAGCCAACAAGTTCAGAAGTATGGGAAACAACAGGCTCTAGACTCAGGTACTTTCCAAAAGGAAACACTAACCAGTCATATGAGTGATGAGGGCACAAACAGAATCATATTGTGGACAGAGCTATGTCTCCAGAATTTATATATTGAAACCCCAACCCCCTATGTGAGGTCATAAGTGTGAAGGCTTAATCCAATATGTTTTTATAAGAGAAGGAAGAGGCACCTGGGATGCCTGTACACAGAGAAAAGGCCATGTGAGGACACAGAAGGGGGCCATCTGCAAGCTAAGGAGGGACGCCTCGAGAGAAACAAACATGCCCACACCTTGGTCTTGGACTTTGAGCCTCCAGAATTGTGAGAAAATAAGCTTCTATTGTTTAAGCCAGCTGGTCTGTGGCATTTTGTTTTGGCAGCCTGAGAACACTACTCCAAGGCACCGACACAATATATCAAATAAGAATCAATGCTCATTGCTGCTTTCAAAGACAGGTGCAAGAGGTCACCTGCTATGAGCTACCTACTCCCTGAAAGTATTTGCTAAGCAACCAAGTCCTTTTTAAAACAAACCTTTTTTATTTTATATTGGAGTATAGCCTATTAACAGTGTTGTGATAGTTTCAGGTGGACAGCAAAAGGACTCAGCCATACATACACAAGTATCCATTTTCCCCTAAATTCCACACCTCCCTCCATCCCCAACATTGAGAAGAGTTCCCTGTACTATACAGTAGGTCCTCGTTATCCACTTTAAATATCCGTCCCAAACTCCCTAACTATCCCTTTCCCCCATTCTCCCCCAATACCCCGGAACCATAAGTTTGTTCTCTAAGTCTGTAAGTCTGATTCTGATTTGTAAATAAATTCATTTATATAATTTCTTTTTAGATTCTGCAGATAAGGGATATCATACAATATTTCTCCTTCTTTGTTTGATTTCACTCAGTATGATAATCTCTGGGAATTGTGTCCTTTCTTTAGTCAGAGGTGAAGTTTAAACACACACCTGCAGGAGAAAAACAAAGATCAATAGTTCAAATTCATATGCAGGTATAAATGATTTTCTTGAGAGCAAGCTGTAAGCAAGGGGAGAAAGAATGAGAAACTGAGTATTGGTAAAAGAAGGGATTCTGAAGAGGTGTATGGTTGCGGGGTTGGGGGGGGGACTGAGGGCACTGAAGGTAACATTCTCCATATTTTAAGACTTGGTTGGCTGAAGTCCATCTATTTCCCATGAAGTGATGGGACCAGATGCCGAGATCTTAGTTGTCTGAATGTTGAGCTTCAAACCAACTTTTTCACTCTCCTCTTTCACTTTCATCAAGAGGCTTTTTAGCTCCTCTTCACTTTCTGCCATAAGGGTGGCATCATCTGCATATCTGAGGTTATTGATATTTCTCCCAGCAATCTTGATTCCAGCTTGTGCTTCTTCCAGCCCAGTGTTCCTCATGATGTACTCTGCATATAAGTTAAATAAGCAGGGTAACAATATACAGCCTTGATGTACTCCTTTTCCTATTTGGAACCAGTCTGTTGTTCCATGTCCAGTTCTGACTGTTGCTTCCTGACCTGCATACAGGTTTCTCAAGAGGCAGGTCAGGTGGTCTGGGATTCCCATCTCTTTCAGAATGTTCCACAGCTTATTGTGATCCACACAGTCAAAGGCTTTGGCATAGTCAAGAAAGCAGAAATAGATATTTTTCTGGAACTGTCTTGTTTTTTCCATGATCCAGCGGATGATGGCAATTTGATCTCTGGTTCCTCTGCCTTTTCTAAAACCAGTTTGAACATCTGGAAGTTCACGGTTCACGTATTGCTGAAGCCTGGCTTGGAGAATTTTGAGCATGACTTTACTAGCGTGTGAGATGAGTTCAATTGTGTGGTGATTTGAGCATTCTTTGTCATTGCCTTTATTTGGGATTTGAATGAAAACTGACCTTTTCCAGTCTTGTGGCCACTGCTGAGTTTTCCAAATTAGCTGGCATATTGAGTGCAGCACTTTCACAGCATCATCTTTCAGGATTTGAAATAGCTCAACTGGAATTTCATCACCTCCACTAGCTTTGTTCGTAGTGATGCTTCCTAAGGTCCACTTGACTTCACATTCCAAGATGTCTGGCTCTAGGTCAGTGATTACACCATTGTGATTATCTTGGTCATGAAGATCTTTTTTTGTACAGTTATTCTGTGTATTCTTGCCACCTCTTCTTAATATCTTCTGCTTCTGTTAGGTCCATTTCTGTCCTTTTTTGAGCCCATCTTTGCATGAAATGTTCTCTTGCTATCTCTAATTTTCTTGAAGAGATCTCTTGTCTTTCCTATTCTGTTGTTTTCCTCTATTTCTTTACATTGATCGCTGAGGAAGGTTTTCTTATCTCTCCTTGCTATTCTTTGGAACTCTGCATTCAGATGCTTATATCTTTCCTTTTCTTCTTTGCTTTTCGCTTCTTTTCTTTTCACAGCTATTTGTAAGGCCTCCTCAGACAGCCATTTTGCCTTTTTGCATTTATTTTCCATGGGGATGGTCTTGATCCCTTTCTCCTGTACAGTGTAACGAACCTCTGTCCATAGTTCATCAGGCACTCTATCAGATCTAGTCCCTTAAATCTATTTCTTACTTCCACTGTGTAATCATAAGGGATTTGATTTAGGTTATATCTGAATGGTCTAGTGATTTCCCTACTTTCTACAATTTAAGTCTGAATTTGGCAATAAGGAGTTCATGATCTGAGCCACAGTCAGCTCCTGGTCTGATTTTTGCTAAGTGTATAGAGCTTCTCCATCTTTGGCTGCAAAGAATATAATCAATGTGATTTCGGTGTTGACCATCTGGTGATGTCCATGTGTAGAGTCTTCTTTTGTGTTGTTGAAAGAGGATGTTTGCTATGACCAGTGCATTCTCTTGGCAAAACTCTATTAGCCTTTGCCCTGCTTCATTCCGTGCTCCAAGGCCAAATTTGCCTGTTACTCCAGGTGTTTCTTGACTTCCTACTTTTGCATTCCAGTCCCCTGTAATGAAAAGGACATGTTTTTTGGGTATTAGTTCTAAAAGGTTTTGTAGGTCTTCATAGAACCATTCAACTTCGGCTTCTTAAGCGTTACTGGTTGGGGCGTATGCTTGGATTACTGTAATATTGAATGGTTTGCCTTGGAAACGAACAGAAATCATTCTGTCATTTTTAAGATTGCATCCAAGTACTGCATTTCGGACTCTTTTGTTGACCATGATGGCTACTCCATTTCTTCTAAGGGATTCCTGCCCACAGTAGTAGATATAATGGTCATTGGAGTTAAATTCACCCATTCCAGTCCATTTTAGTTCACTGATTCCTAGAATGTCTACGTTCACTCTTGCCATCTCCTGTTTGACCACTTCCAATTTGCCTTGATTCATGGACCTAACATTCCAGGTTCCTATGCAATACTGCTCTTTACAGTTTGGACCTTGCTTCTATCACCAGTCACCTCCATGACTGGGTATTGTTTTTGCTTTGGCTCCATCCCTTCATTTTTCTGGATTTATTTCTCCACTGATCTCCAGCAGTATACTGGGCACCTACCGACCTGGGGAGTTCCTCATTCAGTATCCTATCATTTTGCCTTTTAATACTGTTCATGGGGTTCTCAAGGCAAGTATACTGAAGTGGTTTGCCATTCCCTTTTCCAGTGGACCACATTCTGTGGAAACAGTGTCAGACTTTATTTTTGGGGGCTCCAAAATCACTGTGGATGTTGATTACAGCCATAAAATTAAAAGACGCTTACTCCTTGGAAGCAAAGTTATGACCAACCTAGATAGTATATTAAGAAGCAGAGACATTACTTTTCCAACAAAGGTCCATCTAGTCAAGGCTATGGTTTTTCTAGTGGTTATGTATGGATGTGAGAGTTGGACTGTGAAGAAAGCTGATTGCCGAAGAATTGATGCTTTTGAAATGTGGTGTTGGAGAAGACTCTTGAGAGTCCCTTGTACTGCAAGGAGATCCAACCAGTCCATTCTAAAGGAGATCAATCCAGGGTGTTCATTGGAAGGACCGATGCTAAAGCTGAAACTCCAATACTTTGGCCACCTAATGCGAAGAGTTGACTCACTAGAAAAGACTCTGATTCTGGGAGGGATTGGGGGAGAAGGGGATGACAGAGAATGAGATGGCTGGATGGCATCACCAACTCGATGGACATGAGTTTGAGTGAACTCTAGGAATTGGTGATGGACAGGGAGGCCTGGCGTGCTGTGATTCATGGGGTCTCAAAGAGTCGGATACGAGTGAGCAACTGAACTGAACTAAACTGAACTGGTTGAGGTCCTGGTGAAAGATTTATTTCCTCTTAAAATCTGATTTTCAGAAAATATCCAATGCCATATATAGAAGTTGGAAAATCTAATTTTTGGATGTGTTTCTTTCTCCAGACCACTGTGCTTAGGAAATTATTAAAACTGTCTAATTTGAATGCATTTCCTTAAAGTCCTTGACTCATCAGGACCTAGGAATTCTGTGTCAGTTTAATTATGGGTGTACTGTTTCACTGAAGACGTTAAAATGAAATTCAAATAAGCCCCAATTGCTCAGGTATGCCATTCCAGTGTGGGATCCCGAGAGCTGCTGTGTGATTGGTTTTGGGCAAAACAATTTGAAGAAATAAATTGATATTCTGAATTGGCATTGCCCTTGGTTCCTCCTGGAGCCTGGGCAGCAATCTGGGATCGGCTTGGGATTAACTGTTTTCACGTTTTTCCCAGAGTCCTGCCCAAATCCTATGAGTCATAATTGAATTCCAAAAATATGCTCTTCCCTGGAGAATCAGACAGGGAGGTAGAGAAAGAGTCAGGGGCTATCTAGGGAAGAGAAGTTGGGTTTGCAGTTGAAGGTCATCTTAAGAGTAAACAAAGGAGAGAACAGTAGCAAGGCTTGCAGTTCTAGGGAAGAGAGATCTATGCACACAATTATCAGGCCACTTCCAGCTCCAGAAACCAATCTAGGGAGAGTCTGTGTGGCGATTTGTTAACATCTTTGGAAGCCCTGCCACTCAGAGTGGGGTCTCAGATCAGCAGCATCAGCAAACCTGGGAGCTCATCAGACATCCAGACTCACTGAATCAGAATCTACATATTAACAAGACCCCCAGGTAATTTCCATGCCCGAGAAATTTTGAGATGCGCTTCACAAAAGCATTGCTTAGCTAGATGGATGTTTAAGAAGGATGAAAACATTCTGCCAGGGCTTGAGTCTACACTTGGGGCTTCATTTCCCTCGTGAATAACAAAGCTGAGGGGAAAGGATACAGGGAACAGAAAGAGGTTTGGAGTTGTCACAGACTTCACCCTCACCCTTCACTAGCAACAGTAGACAGTATCCATTGTGGTTGTAAACTGTGTCTGGATTGTAGGTGGCAAAGGTTCCCAGGACTGCCACTGCTGTCACTCTAGGGCAGACTCCATTGAAGTTCCCTGTTCTCCCTTCCAATGCTGTTTGTCCGACTTCTCTGGCCTGTAAGAGGTGGGCTCCAACCCACTGCTGCAGGGCAACCATTCCTGGTGCTGGGGAACCTGAAGCCAGAAGCTAACACTGCCACATAAATTCACAGGTTGCAGACTTGATGTGATCACCACTTAGAAATATGGTAGCATTTTGCTATATGTTGAAGCCTTACTCACCCCCATGTAACTGTATTTGGAGATAAGATCTTTAAGGCGATTATTAAGGTTAAATGAAGTCTTAAGGGTGGGGTCTTAATCCAACAGGATTGGTGGCTTTATAAGAAGAGGAAGAGAGAGATGGATCTCTGTACACATGTGCACTGAGCAAAGGCACGTGAGGACTCAGTGAGAAGGCAGCTATCTGCAAGGCAGGAATAGAGTGCTCCCCAGAACCTGACCCCACTGAACCTTGATCTTGGACTTCCAGCCTCCAAAACGGTAAGGAAATTAATTTCTGTTGCTTAAATCACAAAATCTATGATATTTTGTTATAGCAGTCTAAGCAGACTAAGACATATTTGTCCAAGGAGAATGGACTATTGGAAACTAGAATCTTGATAAGAAAGGGGATGTTTTTGAATCCAAAGCTTGTCTGATGACATTGGACATGTTGATTATCTGTCAATGATCAGTTGCTAGTTATGGCTTCCAAGGACATATCCATCTCAGTCGATTTGAGCACATATATCTTAGGCTTTTTATTATCCTACTTGTAGTAACACACAAACCTGGGAGAAGGGAGGATATATCAACATACACCCTGGCCTCTTTAGGGTGGCCAAGCATGTAATTTGCCCAGGACTCAGGGTTGTCCCGAGACATAGAGCTTTCAGAGCTAAAACCAGGAAAGCTCTGGGCAACTGGCACAAGTGGATCATCCTAAATGGGCCAAGTTTCACCTACTGAAAGACCAAAGGTGACATGTAATAAGGAAATAGATAAGTTATTGAAAGGTAAGTAGAGCCTGATCTAGTTTCACCATTGTGATGTCACCTCTTGATGCCTAAATTTCTCTCCCTATAAGGTGAGGGACCTGATTACCTCTAAGGGGTGTTCTAGTGCTAATATAATTTCTGATTTGTGGGTTGTTCTGTCTTGGAGAGTTGGAGAGATCAAATTGTATCACTCCACAAAATAAACAAAGGAGAGGAACAAGGCTCTGAACTTGGTGCAAGGATATACGTGTATATAAGGCACTGTCTTCATGGAGCTTACTGTCTGCTGGGAGTGAGAGATGATGAATTAACAGATACAATGAGAGCTGGGATGGAAATAAGACAGTGTTGTGATAGGTAATGATCAGGCATCTTCTCAGAAGCAGCAATGTTGTTTTAGCCAATATTGAAAGATAGATAGGAAAATAAAGGAAAGACTAGGGAACAGTAAGGGCTTTCTTAGTGGCTTAGACAGTAAACAATCTGCCTGCAATGCAGGAGACCAAGGTTTGATCTCTGCATTGGTAGATCTCCTGGAGGAGGGCATGGCAACTTACTGCAGTATTCTTGCCTGGAGAATCCCACAGACAGAGGAGCCAGGCAGGCTACAGTAGTCCAAGGAGTTGCAAAGAGTTGGACATGATAAGCAACTAAGAACACAAGGAACACATAAGGATCTGAGATGGGAAAAGATTACAAAATTAAAGAAACAGAAAGGGACTGCAGTATGAATAAGCAGTGAGTCAGAGGTAGTGGAAAGAACTGACATTGAAGAGCCAGGCGGGGGCTAGGTCCCACGGACTTATCAGCCATGACAGGGAGTTCATTCAGACTTTATTCTAAGTGTCAAGAGAGATGAGCAAAGGGCCTGAAATTGTATGAGTTACACAAAATGGCTAATCTTAAAGAATTATTATTCTATAATTCTGAATTATACATATAATTACATTCAACAAGAATATAATAATACAGGAAGCACATAACAGTTCTGTTCTATATGTCTGGTTTTAATTAATGGAAAGAGCCTTCAATGGATTGACATAAGCTCAGGATCTATACGTTTGCCTCATCACTTTGAATGTTAGAATCCATTTCAGCATGACTTTCATGGAAAATGACAAAATGAATCTGAGGCTTAAATTACCCAAACCTGGTCCTTTGGGAGCAGAAGGTTTCTTGGCACGTATCTTTACAGTTAAGATCTAATTATTGATGCACAAATGGTTTTATTGGCTGCATCTCCAAGAAAGTAAAACACAGTTTACTTTTCCCCAGTGCCGAATAGTGTTTGAATAAGCACTCAAGGAGATATTACCCCTGATGTTGGATCTTTACAGAAGCTTGAATTAATGCAAGAAGGATCAGAAATTGTATCTGTTTTGGTTTAAAGTTTATCCCCCCAAATTACAGAGGCATTTGAGACCACTTCAAAAATTAAATACTGCACAAAATAAAGCAATAAAGGGAAGGGAAAAGAGGGTACAAGTCTCTTTATCCCTCAGAAGGAAATGACTTTACTAAGTAAATTCATTGACTGAATTCTCTCCCTGAATTTCCTGGAAACTGAGGAAAGAAGGGGAGTGGTGAGTCATGTGATACTTATTATCTGAAAACAAGAAAATATCAGAAACACTCTGCAGAGACAAACCTTTTGCTTTGAACCCCACTGAAAGGGGAATTTATACTGTAGATTTTTATATAAGAGACATTGATTATCTAATGGACAATGCTGTCTGTAAAAATGTTAAAGGAAAGACAGAAATGTAGTTCAAGAAATGTTTCTTGGGCCTGCTATCTGCAAACGTTAAGAGTTGTATAAATCTACAATGCCATTTTTCTAGGAAGCTGAGGTATTGTAGTCGCCGTACTTTGCTTTATGATAGGGAACATACTTTGCTTTATGATAGGGAATCCACTTAAAGGACCTGGAAGAAAGAAGATATTTCTTATGCCCATTAGACCCTTTCTAGCAAATTATAGCTCCTTAAAGCGAGCTTTTGGTAGGCATTGACTTGCAGTCAATTTCAGAAAGTACAAATCTCAGAGAATGCAGAGAGTGGAGACTATTAGCCAAAATGTACTCTGAATGGCCAGTCATGAAAGAGGCTGGGTTAGCCCTCTGGGGTAGGAGGTTAAGATGTGGACTTGTTATCTTGTCCAGAGACCATCTTATTTCAGCACAGACTTGCTGGAAAAAGAATGTATCTTTTTCTTGAAAAGAGCTGTGATTATTCTCAAGAACTTGAGCATATTCTTTGTGGTGAGTCCAAATTTTGATTCTCTGGCGCATGGAGAAATGCAGAGTGTGGGCAGATGTAAAGGAGAGTGTGACTTTCTGCTAGGTGGAGCAGGGGCCGGGGTGGTGGTGGTGGTGGTGGTGGTAGAAGCATTACCTGGGGATATCTGCCTGATTGTACAACTCCTACTGATCACCGAAGAATTGATGCTTTAGAACTGTGGTGCTGGAGAAGACTCTTGAAAATCCCTTGGACTGCAAGGAGATCCAACCAGTCCATTCTAAAAGAGATCAGTCCTGGGGGTTCATTGGAAGGACTGATGCTAAAGCTGAAACTCCAATACTTTGGCCACCTCGTGGAAAGAGTTGACTCACTGGAAAAGACTCTGATGCTGGGAGGGATTGGGGGCAGGAGGAGAAGGGGACGACAGAGAATGAGATGGATGGATGGCATCACTGACTCGATGGACATGAGTTTGAGTGAACTCTGGGAGTTGGTGATGGACAGGGAGGCCTGGCGTGCTGTGATTCATGGGTTCACAAAGAGACGGACACGACTGAGCGACTGAACTGAACTGAACCACAACTATTTAAGTCAAGCCTACATAGTAGAGCTATAGTTTTGCCTTTTTATATGTTCTTATCCGTTGACTTGAAATTTGTGTGGCTTCTTTAACTCAAGGGCTATTTCCTCTTTTAATTAGAATTTTTACTATTAAAATTAAGATTCATTAAGTATTCATTTATTTTATCAGATTATAATCTGATATATATGTATGTGTATATATACATATATATGTGTGTGTGTGTGCACAACCATCTTAACCTTTACTTCATTCAGTTCAGTTCAGTTCAGTTCAGTCGCTCAGTCGTGTCCGACTCTCCGCGACCCCATGAATCACAGCACGCCAGGCCTCCCTGTCCATCACCAACTCCCGGAGTTCACTCAAACTCATGTCCACAGAGTTGGTGATGCCATCCAGCCATCTCATTCTCTGTCGTCCCATTCTCCTCCCGCCCCCAACCTTTCCCAGCATCAGAGTCTTTTCCAGTAAGTCAACTTTTCGCATGAGGTGGCCAAAGTGTTGCAGTTTCAGCTTTAGCATCAGTCCTTCCAATGAACACCCAGGACTGATCTCCTTTAGAATGGACTGGTTGGATCTTCTTGCAGTCCAAGGGACTCTCAAGAGTCCTTTCTCCCAAAACCACAGTTCAAAAGCATCAATTCTTCGGTGATCAGCTTTCTTCACAGTCCAACTCTCACATCCATACATGACCACGGGAAAAACCATAGCCTTGACTAGACGGACCTTTGTTGGCAAAGTAATGTCTCTGCTTTTTAATATACTATCAAGTTTGGTCATAACTTTCCTTCCAAGGAGCAAGCGTCTTTTAATTTCATGGCTGCAATCAGCAACCGCAGTGATTTTGGAGCCCAGAGAAATAAAGTCTGACATTGTTTCCACTGTTTTTCCATCTATTTTCCTTGAAGTGATGGGACCAGATGCCGTGATCTTTGTTTTCTGAATGTTGAGCTTCAAGCCAACCTTTTCACTCTCCTCTTTCACTTTCATCAAGAGGCTTTTTAGGTCCTCTTCACTTTCTGCCATAAGGGTAGTGTCATCTGCATATCTGAGGTTATTGAGATTTCTTCCAGCAATCTTGATTCCAGCTTGTGCTTCTTCCAGCCCAGCGTTCCTCATGATGTACTCTGCATATAAGTTAAATAAGCAAGGTGACAATATACAGCCTTGACGCACTCCTTTTCCTATTTGGAACTAGTCTGTTGTTCCATGTCCAGTTCTGACTGTTGCTTCCTGACCTGCATACAGGTTTCTCAAGAGGCAGGTCAGGTGGTCTGGGATTCCCATCTCTTTCAAAATGTTCCACAGTTTACTGTGATCCACAGAGTCAAAGGCTTTGGCATAGTCAATGAAGCAGAAATAGATGCTTTTCTGGAACTCTCTTGCTTTCTCCATGATCCAGCGGATGTTGGCAATTTGATCTCTGGTTCCTCTGCCTTTTCTAAAACCTGCTTGAACATCTGGGAGTTCACGGTTCACATATTGCTGAAGCCTGGCTTGGAGGATTTTGAACATGACTTTACTAGCGTGTGAGATGAGTACAATTGTGCGGTAGTTTGAGCATTCTTTGGCATTCCCTTTCTTTGGGATTGGGATGAAGACTGACCTTTTCCAGTCCTGTGGCCACTGCTGAGTTTTCCAAATTTGCTGGCATATTGAGTGCAGCACTTTCACAGCATCATCTTTCAGGATTTGAAATAGCTCAACTGGAATTCTATCACCTCCACTAGCTTTGTTCGTAGTGATGCTTTCTAAGGCCCACTTGACTTCACATTCCAAGATGTCTGGCTCTAGGTCAGTGATCACATTATCGTGACTATTCTGGTCATGAAGATCTTTTTTGTACGTTTTTCTGTGTATTCTTGCCACCTCTTCTTAATATCTTCTGCTTCTGTTAGGTCCATACCATTTCTGTCCTTTATCGAGCCCATCTTTGCATGAAATGTTCCCTTGGAATCTCTAATTTTCTTGAAGAGATCTCTTGTTTTTCCTATTCTGTTGTTTTCCTCTATTTCTTTGCATTGATCACTGAGGAAGGCTTTCTTCTCTCTCCTTGCTATTCTTTGGAACTCTGCATTCAGATGCTTATATCTTTCCCTTTCTCCTTTGCTTTTCGCTTTACTTCATTAATGCTGTGCTAATTCCTGACAAACAGATTAGCTATTTGGTTAATCAATGAATGGAGCTTAACAGAAGCTTAGAGCTGAGGTGCTGTCTTAGTGCAAGAAGGCCGTGATGCGCCTATGTGACCAAGCTTTCTCCCCCCTCAGAAGCCTGGGCTGGGAAAGAAGACAGTCTCTCCTTCTTCTAGTCTCATGGAGTGCCTAATTTCCTGGCCCTAAATTATTAGCTCTTTAGTATAGTTGATCTCTGTTTCCTTCAGGGAGAAAATGCCATCTCTCCCTATTTTTCTGGTCTTACCCTCAGGGATTCATCAATTGGAAAATCACAGACCAGCCAGGTTTGGCTGGTTTTTTAATGTCTAGATAGCTTGGTATAATCCTTGCACAGTACATCATGTGAAATGCCAGGCCGGATGAAGTACAAACTGGAATCAAGATTGCCGGGAGAAATATCAATAACCTCAGATATGCAGATGACACCACCCTTATAGCAGAAAGTTAAAGAGGAGAGTGAAAAAAGTGGCTAAAAGCTCAACTTTCAAAAAAGGAAGATCCTGGCATCTGGGCCCATCACTTCATGGCAAATAGATGGGGAAACAATAGAAACAGTAATAGACTTTATTTTCTTGGGCTCCGAAATCACTTCTGATGGTGACTGGAGCCATAAAATTAAAAAAACACTTGCTCCTTGGAAGAAAATCTATGAAAAACCTAGACAGCATATTAAAAAGCAGAGACAGGACTTTGCCAACAAAAGTCCATCTAGTCAAAGCTATGGTTTTTCCAGTAGTCACATATGGATGTGAGAGTTGGACCATAAAGAAGGCTGAGAACCAAAGAACTTTGAACTGAGGTGTTGGAGAAGACTTTTGAGAGTCCCTTGGACTGCAAGGAGATCAAACCAGTCAATCCTGGAAATCAATAAATCAAGGAAATCAATAAATCAAGGAAATCAATCCTGAACATTCATTGGAAGGGCTGATGCTGGAGCTCCAATACTTCGGCCACCTGATGGGAAGAGCCAACTCATTAGAAAAGACCCTGATGCTGGGAAAGATTGAGGGCAGGAGAAGGGGAGGACAGAGGACGAGATGGGTGGATGGCATCGCTGACTCAATGGACATGAGTTTGAGCAAGCTCCAGGAGATGGTGAGGGACAGGGAAGCCTGGCGTGCTGTAGTCCATGGGGTCACAAAGAGTCTGATATGACTGAGCAACTGAACAGTAACAATAAGCCCCCTGGTTAAAGTTCTGTGGGTCTCCGTTGGACACCAGTCATCTGTAAGTTGATCTGAATGATCTGGTGGACCTATGCATACCATTATGCCCTGAGAACCCTAGAGAGTAAGATGGTGCCCCTAGTTCCTTCCAACCTTGCCAGGGGCATCTATCCTGCAGCTCTGCCCTGTGCTGCTGGAGGTGACCTGACAAAGAAGAAATGTTAGCATCAGTTGCTGGGGTTGGGGGGCCAGTGTCTGTAAGTATCCTCACTCAGCTGTCTTAAGTGAAAAGGGGAAACCCTTCAGCAGGGTTGAATGAATGAATGCTGGGCTAGGTCCCCAAGGTCACATGTAAATTTCTTAGCTTCATAGTACCAAAAAGATAAGAAAAAGGCATTTGCAGAAGCCTCTCTCAAAATGATCATTTTTCCTTTCATTACTTGCTTTCCTTCCTTGGAAATGCCCTCAATGTCTTTCCAAAGCATAGATAGAGAAAAATAATTTTCTCTTCCTTTCTGATATATTATAACTGATTTTAGGGTTTTCCTAGGACTCACAGAGGTGAATTTCTCTAGGTGGCATAAAAGGAGCCTTTCAGAAAAGGCACTTATAGATGTTACAGTGAAATCAGACACCTTTGCAACTGATTTATCAAAACCCTTGAAGGGCCATTTCAAGGCAGGTGGCAGAGGCAATAATGCTGAACAAAGGGAGTACATCTAGAGGTAGAACTGTATTGCATGTTCTTAAAAAAAAGAAAAGTAGGAAGCCCACGAGGAACCATTTTGTTCCTTTTGGTTCTGAGCGTGAACCAATACAATTTTTATAGAGCCCATTCAAAGCCAGGTGGAGATAAATAAAGGCACTCACTTTTTTCAGTTTTTCATAAGGTAGAATTCTCTTCTGAATTTGAAGGTAATTATAGAGAGTGGCTTTTCTGTACCTTTAAGTAGACAGAGTCAAAAAATCACCTTCTATAAAATCATGGTTTTTCGACCATTAACCAAAGGAAGCATCGTCTTGGAATAAATGCACGCATCAATGAAAGCATAAGCAGCACGCATTATACTTTATGTTAAAATCTCTCCTGGTGGAAAGAAAGGGGGGCTTGTAGCCCAAGAGAACAAAGATACCTTCCCCTAGGACACCCAGTCCCAGGGAAGGATTGAGCTGTGGCAGCCTGTTTAACCAGCGCCGTGAGTCAGAACCTGGGAAGGAAATATGCGTGAGAACAGAGGGCTCAGAAAGGCTGCCTGCCTTGGTGGAAATAGACAGCTTTCTAGGGAGACAGGGCACTGCCCAATTCTGTGGGAGATATACCAAGAAAAAATGGAGTCGTTGAATCCTAGAGTGTTCAAAGTGGGCGGGACACCCAGAGCTCATGTAGTCCAACTTTCTCATTATATGGTCCAGGAAACTCAAGTGATGAGACCAGAATAATAGAAGCTAAAATGATGGGCTCATTATATTCTGGGCTTTATTCATACCATTCTGCATCTAATAATACATCATTTAATACTGATACTACAATAACTCATTTAATCTTCACAATATCCTAACAGTTGGTGCTATGGTTTCATTGTCTCCATTTTACAGATGAGGACTTTGAGACAAAAGGAAATTAATGTCTTAGTCCATTACTTCAATGGATTGGATGGGGCTCACTCACGTAGGGAGGGAAATCTGTTTTACTCAATCTACTGATTCAAATGTGAACCTCACCCAGAAACACCCTCATAGACACAGCCAGAATAATGTTTCACCAAATGTCCAGGTATCCAAGTTAACAGGTAAAATTAACTGTCACAGAGCCCTCATTCAAAGTTTCTCCATTCATCAAAAATTTACTGAGCACCTACTATGTGCCAAGCATTGTTTAATTATGGAGGATATATCAGTGAATAAAATCTGAAAAGATGTTTGTGCTGCTGGTATTTACCTTCTAGTGGGGCAGGAAAGAAAAAAGACATTTTAAATATACCAATTACATTACATGTTCAGTTCAGTTCAGTCGCTCAGTCGTGTCCAACTCTCCGCAACCCCATGAATCACAGCACGCCAGGCCTCCCTGTCCATCACCAACTCCCAAGTTCACTCAAACTCATGTCCATCGAGTCGGTGATGCCATCGAGCCATCTCATTCTCTGTCGTCCCCTTCTCCTCCTGCCCCCAACCTTTCCCAGCATCAGACTCTTTTCCAGTGAGTCAACTCGTCACATGAGGTGGCCAAAGTATTGGAGTTTCAGCTTTAGCATCAGTCCTTCCAATGAACACCCAGGATTGATCTCCTTTATTACATGTTAGAAGGCAATAAAAGTAATAGGAAAAAATAGAGTTGGGAGAACCAAAAATAGAGTTTAGAAATGCTGGTAAGAGGAGGAAAAAGGCTCACCATTTAAAACAGCACAATCAGGGAGAAGGTGAAATTTGATCAAAGACTTGAACAAAGAAAGGGAGGGAGCTATATGGATACATGAGGAAGAGCATTCCAGGCAGAATGAACAGCATCAACCCAGAAGCAGTTTTATATGAAGAGTTAAGAATGTTTCCTAATGTCTTAGAAGGTAACAATCTGCCTGCAACACAGGAGACCCAGGTTTGCTCCCTGGGTCTGGAAGATCACCTGAAGAAGGGAATGGCTACTCACTTCAGTATTCTTGCCTGAGAAATCTCATAGACAGAGGAGCCTGGTGGGCCACAGTCCATGGAGTCACAAGAGTCGGACAGGAGTGAGCACACTTTCACTTTTTTCACTTAAGGAGGTGAGTGTGCCTGGAACAGAGGGTGTGAGGGGGGAATAATAGAAGAGAGACCGGAGTCCATCATACCTATTCTGTCCACAGATTCAAGATATTCATAAGTTGTGACAAGCTTCACAGCTTCCCACAGAAGCTGGGAAGCTTCTATGCTGCTTGACTTGGTCTAGACTTGGAGTTGAATGGTGCACTGATGGCTGTTGTCACAAGGGCCTTCCCACTGTTCATGAATTGTGATCAACAGCCAGAAATCACTTTGTCTGTTAATCCTATTAAGCCCCTTCCATGCACAGGATTCTGTTATGGTATGGTAAGACAATCTCAGCCTCCATTAATTGGATATAAAGGATTTAAGAACTGTAGTTAAATGACCATATGAATCAATACCTGAATTAATTGCCAATTATAATACATATAATTGCAAAGAAAGTTATTGTTAACAAATACAAGGCAATTAGGAGGCAATTCAGATCCCTCTGACCTTGGGCAATCTGGGGGAAGCTTCTTAAAAGAGGAGAGCTTTGAATACTATGAAGCAACTAAGTAGAGAGGGAGAAGAATAGCACTCTAGAAGTAGGTAAGTGTGGCTGCAAGTCAGTGTTTATAAGGTAAAGAGAAAAAATATGGTGAGAAGGATGCACTGAACCCAGATCATTAAAGACATGAATGGGAGGAATTCATATCGTGAGATATAATAAATGAAGAGTCATTGAAAATTTTGGAGCAGGAGACTACAAAGTTGGTAGTGCTCTTTATGAAGGCTACCATGACAGCAGTGTGTTGACTGAGTTGTTAAATGGAGGTGGAGAGGGTGGCTGAGGGGTGGGGAGGGCAGGGAGGAAAATGAGAGGTGATAGTTTCGTCAACATTTAAATAATCTGAAGTACATGGCATTTCTATAATCATTTTCTCTGAATCTCCAAGAAAAAGGCAGGTTTCTGGATAAGTAAAAGTGAATGACGGCTTTTCAATGCCCTCTTAGACCTTGATTGTCTAAAGTATTGCTTCAGGCCACGTTGGTTTTTATTAAAATGTAAGTTAAGTTGCCCCCAAAGAGATAATAAGGTCTTAGATTGAAATGGAAAACAGGAGAGAAAAAATGGGATCCAAGAACCATATTTTCTGTTAGATCCGTGGTGCCAGATAAAATTGCAAAGTGTATACCCAATCAAATTTGTGAAGTAATTACATTGGTTTCTGTTCCTTTCAGTTAAGTTCAGTTCAGGCACTCAGTCGTGACCGACTCTTTCTAACCCCATGAAACACAGCACGCCAGGCCTCCCTATCCATCACCAACTCCAGGAGTTCACTCAAACTCATGTCCACAGAGTCGGTGATACAATCCAGCCATCTCATTCTCCGTCGTCCCCTTCTCCTCCCGCCCCCAATCCTTCCCAGCATCAGAGTCTTTTCCAGTGAGTCAACTCGTCGCATGAGGTGCCCAAAGTATTGTAGTTTCAGCTTCAGCATCAGTCTTTCCAATGAACACCCAGGATCAATCTCCTTTAGAATGGACTGGTTGGATCTCCTTGCAGTCCAAGGGACTCTCAAGAGTCTTCTCCAACACCACAGTTCAAAAGCATCAATTCTTTGGCGATCAGCTTTCTTCACAGTCCAACTTTCACATCCATACATGACCACGGGAAAAACCACAGCCTTGACTAGACGGACCTTTGTTGGCAAAGTAATGTCTCTGCTTTTTACTATACTATCTAGGTTGGTCATAACTTTGCTTCCAAGGAGTAAGCTTCTTTTAATATCATGGCTGCAATCAGCATCCGCAGTGATTTTGGAACCCAAAAAAACAAAATCTGACACTGTTTCCACTGTTTCCCCAACTATTTCCCATGAAGTGATGGGACCAGAGGCCATGATCTTTGTTTTCTGAATGTTGAGTTTCAAGCCAACCTTTTCACTCTCCTCTTTCACTTTCATCAAGAGGCTTTTTAGTTCCTCTTCACTTTCTGCCATAAGGCTGGTGTCATCTGCATATCTGAGGTTATTGATATTTCTCCCAACAATCTTGATTCCAGCTTGTGCTTCTTCCAGCCCAGCATTTCTCATGATGTACTCTGCATACAAGTTAAATAAGCAGGGTGACAATATACAGCCTTGACGTACTCCTTTTCCTATTTGGAACCAGTCTGTTGTTCCATGTCCAGTTCTAACTGTTGCTTCCTGACCTGCATACAGGTTTCTCAAGAGGCAGGTCAGGTGGTCTGGTATTCCCATCTCTTTCAGAATTTTCCACAGTTTATTGTGATCCACACAGTCAAAGGCTTTGGCATAGTTGATGAAGCAGAAATAGATGTTTTTCTGGAACTCTCTTGCTTTCTCCATGATCCAGCGGACTCTACACATGAACATCACCAGATGGTCAACACCGAAATCAGATTGATTATATTCTTTGCAGCCAAAGATGGAGAAGCTGTATACAGTTAGCAAAAACAAGACCAGGAGCTGACTGTGGCTCAGATCATGAACTCCTTATTGCCAAATTCAGACTTACATTGAAGAAAGTTGGGAAAACCACTAGACCATTCAGATATGACCTAAGTCAAATCCCTTATGATTATACAGTGGAAGTGAGAAATAGATTTAAGGGACCTGATCTGATAGATAGAGTGCCTGATGAACTCTGGACGGAGGTTCGTGACATTGTACAGGAGACAGGGACCAAGACCACCCCCATGGAAAAGAAATGCAAAAAAGCAAAATGGCTGTCTGAGGAGGCCTTACAAATAGCTGTGAAAAGAAGAGAAGCAAAAAGCAAAGGAGAAAAGGAAAGATATAAGCATCTGAATGCAGAGTTCCAAAGAATAGCAAGGAGAGATAAGAAAGCCTTTCTCAGCAATCAATGCAAAGAAATAGAGGAAAACAACAGAATAGGAAAAACGAGATCTCTTCAAGAAAATTAGAGATACCAAGGGAACATTTCATGCAAAGATGGGTTCGATAAAGGACAGAAATGGTATGGACCTAACAGAAGCAGAAGATATTAAGAAGAGGTGGCAAGAATACACAGAAGAACTGTACAAAAAAGATCTTCACGACCAAGATAATCACGATGGCGTGATCACTGACCTAGAGCCAGACATCCTGGATGGGAAGTCAAATGGGCCTTAGAAAGCATCACTACAAACAAAGCTAGTGGAAGTGATGGAATTCCAGTTGAGCTATTTCAAATCCTGAAAGATGATGCTGTGAAAGTGCTGCACTCAATATGCCAGCAAATTTGGAAAACTCAGCAGTGGCCACAGGACTGGAAAAAGTCAGTCTTCATCCCAATCCCAAAGAAAGGCAACGTCAAAGAATGTTCAAACTACCGCACAATTGCACTCATCTCACACACTAGTAAAGTCATGCTCAAAATTCTCCAAGCCAGGCTTCAGCAATATGTGAACCGTGAACTTCCAGATGTTCAAGTAGGTTTTAGAAAAGGCAGAGGCACCAGAGATCAAATTGCCAACATCTGCTGGATCATGGAGAAAGCAAGAGAGTTCCAGAAAAACATCTATTTCTGCTTTCTTGACTATGCCAAAGCCTTTGACTGTGTGGATCACAATAAACATCTGTTCCTTTAGCCTCTCTTAAGTTCTTCCAACCACTTTGTTCATCTAGAGTCCCAATTTGTATCTTCTTATAGTTCAGAGATCATTCCCCCAAACCCATTCAGTTTTAAATGTGGCCTTTCAGGGAGGTTTTTATTTCTATATTAGATTGAGGGAAGATTCAACAATATTTAATCAAAACAAATAGGAACAGAATATTAGGTCCCAGGAATAGACTGTTTTGGGGATAGAACATCATCTATGGTCTCACTTAGGTGATTGCAAAACCATTTATGGTCTCAAATTGTCTCACTTTGGTGATCAAAAACATACAGCATTATTCTGTAGAGAATAAAAAAATTGGCTTGGATAGGGAATAAATTATCTCTAATCATATGCAGTTTTATATATCTAGTGAGGCATTTATTACAATGAAATTAAAGGGTCTAGATTCAACTCTCATCAGGAGTAGGGAGGGAATAATCTGTTACCAAAATAAAGCCTTGAGAAGCACTTTTGGAATCTGGTAGAGTAAGGAACTCCAGAAATTGGCTCTTCCATAAAGCAATAGGAACACTTACAAAAATGATCAAAATCAAAATGTTCGAAACTCTGGAAATTAATAAAGGACTTTCAAACATACAAGGGAAATTTAAGAAAAATGACTGGATCTCATTAAGAACAATGAGCTTTGAGACATTTTACCTTATCCTATTTCCAGCTCACTCTCTCTCTCCCCAGTTCCATGGTAGCTTTGAAGAACAACACCCTTGTAACCATAGGAGGAGGCATATCAGTTTTCAGTCAGTTCAGTTCAGTAGCTCAGTCGTGTCCAACTCTTTGCGACTCCATGAATCACTGCACGCCAGGCCTCCCTGTCCATCACCAACTCCCGGAGTTCACTCAAACTCATGTCCAGAGTCGGTGATGCCATCCCGCCATCTCATTCTCTGTCATCCCCTTCTCCTCCCGCCCCCAACCTTTCCCAGCATCAGACTCTTTTCCAGTGAGTCAACTCTTCGCATGAGGTGCCCAAAGTATTGGAGTTTCAGCTTCAGCATCAGTCCTTCCAATGAACACCCAGGATTGATCTCCTTTAGAATGGACTGGTTGGATCTCCTTGCAGTCCAAGGGACTCTCAAGAGTCTTCTCCAACACCACAGTTCAAAAGCATCAATTCTTCGGCACTCAGCTTTCTTCACAGTCCAACTCTCACATCCATACATGACCACTGGTAAAACCATAGCCTTGACTAGATGGACCTTTGTTGGCAAAGTAATGTCTTTGCTTTTTAATATGCTATCTAGGTTGGTCATAACTTTGCTTCCAAGGAGTAAGCATCTTTTAATTTCATGGCTGCAATCAGCATCTGCAGTGATTTTGGAGACCCCAAAAATAAAGTCTGACGCTATTTCTACTGTTTCCCCATCTATTTCCCATGAAGTGATGGGACCAGATGCCATGATCTTCGTTTTCTGAATGTTGAGCTTTAAGTCAACTTTTTCACTCTCTTCTTTCACTTTCATCAAGAGGCTTTGAGTTCCTCTTCACTTTCTGCCATAAGAATGGTGTTATCTGCATATCTGAGGTTATTGATATTTCTCCCAGCAATCTTGATTCCAGCTTGTGCTTCTTCCACCTTAGCGTTCCTCATGATGTACTCTGCATATAAGTTAAATAAGCAGGGTGACAATACACAGCCTTGATGTACTCCTTTTCCTATCTGGAACCAGTCTGTTGCTCCATGTCCAGTTCTAACTGTTGCTTCCTGACCTGCATACAGGTTTCTCAAGAGGCAGGTCAGGTGGTCTGGGATTTCCATCTCTTTCAGAATTTTCCACAGTTTATTGTGATCCACACAGTCAAAGGCTTTGGCATAGTCAAGAAAGCAGAAATAGATGTTTTTCTGGAACTGTCTTGCTTTTTCCATGATCCAGCGGATGATGGCAATTTGATCTCTGGTTCCTCTGCCTTTTCTAAAACCAGTTTGAACATCTGGAAGTTCACGGTTCACATATTGCTGAAGCCTGGCTTGGAGAATTTTGAGCATGACTTTACTAGCGTGTGAGATGAGTACAGTTGTGCGGTAGTTTAAGCATTCTTTGGCATTCCCTTTCTTTGGGATTGAAATGAAAAAATAACCTCTTGCAGTCCTGTGGCCACTGCTGAATTTTCCAAATTAGCTGGCATATTGAGTGCAGCACTTTCACAGCATCATCTTTCAGGATTTGAAATAGCTCAACTGGAATTCCATCACCTCCACTAGCTTTGTTTGTAGTGATGCTTTCTAAGGCCCACTTGACTTCATATTCCAGGATGTCTGGCTCTAGGTGAGTGATCACACCATCATGATTATCTTGGTCATGAAGATCTTTTTTGTACAGTTCTTCCGTGTATTCTTGCCACCTCTTCTTAATATTTTCTGCTTCTTTTAGGTCCATACCATTTGTGTCCTTTATAGAGCCCATCTTTGCTTGAAATGTTCCCTTGGTATCTCTAATTTTCTTGAAGAGATCTCTAGTCTTTCCCATTCTGTTGTTTTCCTCTATTTCCTTGCATTGATCACTAAGGAAGGCTTTCTTATCTCTCCTTGCTATTCTTCGGAACTATGCATTCAAATGGGAATATCTTTCCTTTTCTTTTTTGCTTTTCACTTCTCTTCTTTTCACAGCTATTTGTAAGGCCTCCTCAGACAGCCATTTTGCTTTTTTGCATTTCTTTTCCGTCGGGATGGTCTTGATCCCTATCACGAACCTCCATCCATAGTTCATCAGGCACTCTGTCTATCAGATCTAGTCCCTTAAATCTATTTCTCACTTCCACTGTATAATCATAAGGGATTTGATTTAGATCATACCTGCAGGGTCCAGTTCTTTTCCTTACTTTCTTCAATTTAAATCTGAATTTGCCAATAAGGAGTTCATGATCTGAGCCACAGTCAATTCCTGGTCTTGTTTTTGCTGACTGTATAGAACTTCTCCATCTTTGGCTGCAAAGAATATAATCAATCTGATTTTGGTGTTGACCATCTGGTGTTGTCCATGTATAGAGTCTTCTCTTGTGGCAGGAATCCCTTAGAAGAAGTGGAGTAGCCATCATGGTCAATAAAAGAGTCCAAAATGCAGTACTTGGATGCAATCTCAAAAACGACATGATGATTTCTCTTCATTTCCAAGGCAAACCATTTAATATCACGGTAATCCAAGCCTATGCCCCAACCAGTAACACTGAAGAAGCTGAAGTTGAATGGTTCTACGAAGACTTACAAGACCTTTTAGAACTAACACCCTAAAAAGATGTCCTTTTCATTATAGGGGACTGTAATGCAAAAGTAGGAATTCAAGAAACACCTGGAGTAACAGGCAAATTTGGCCTTGGAGTATGGAATGAAGCAGGGCAAAGGCTAATAGAGTTTTGCCAAGAGAATGCACTGGTCATAGCAAACACAAGAGAAGACTCTACACATATCAGGTTTCATTTCATTTCAGTTGCTCAGTCTTGTCCGACTCTGCGACCCCATGATTTGCAGTACGCTATGCCTCCCTGTTCGTCACCAACTCCTGGAGTTTACCCAAACTCATGTCCATCGTTTCGGTGATGCCATCCACCCTTCTTATCCTCTGTCATCCCCTTCTCCTCCTTCCCCCAATCCCTCCCAGAATCAGGGTCTTTTCCAATGAGTCAGCACTTTACATGAGGTGGCCAAAGTATTGGAGTTTCAGCTTCAGCATCAGTCCTTCCAATGAACACCCAGGACTGATCTCCTTTAGGATGGACTGGTTGGATCTCCTTGCAGTCCAAGGGACTCTCAAGAGTTTTCTCCAACACCACAGTTCAAAAGCATTAATTCTTCAGCACTCAGCTTTCTTCACAGTCCAACTCTCATATCCATACACGACCTTTGGAAAAACCATAGCCTTGACTAGACGGACCTTTATTGGCAAAGTAATATCTCTGCTTTTTAATATGCTATGTAGGTTGGTCATAGCTTTCCTACCAAGGAGTAAGCGTCTTTTTATTTCATATCAGGTTTGCTGCTGCTAAGTCACTTCAGTCGTGTCTGACTCTGTGTGACCCCATAGACGGAAGCCCATCAGGCTCCCCCGTCCCTGGGATTCTCCAGGCAAGAACACTGGAGTGGGTTGCCATTTCCTTCTCCAATGCATGAAAGTAAAAAGTGAAAGTGAAGTTGCTCAGTCATGTCCAACCCTTACGACCCCACGGACTTCAGCCTACCAGGCTCCTCCATCCATGTGATTTAGTAGGCAAGAGTACTGGAATGGCTTGCCATTGCCTTCTAAGGGCCCCTCAAAAGTCCCATCCTCACAGCACTGTCACTATTTGACCTATCTGGCAACTCTTCAGGAAAGTCCCATGCCCTGGGCTAATTTTTATGTGATTTGAATCAGAGATCATTTAGTGAGGTAAGCCTTTTAATCTCAGGGTGTTTGTCAAAAATGGTCAGCGTCAATTTTTTAACACTGAGATCTACCTGAAGAGTCAATATCAGCTTGGGGGTAAACAAGAGGTGATGAAAAATCTTAAAAAGAAAGTTGGAGGAATGAGACGTCCCTAGAGGGATTTGAAAAAGCTCTGAAAAATCTTAGTATCTTGAAGGCCATGCACATAAGCTGGGCTGTGTGCATGCCCAGGAAAGACCGGAGAAAGATATTCTCTCTCGGTCCCAGTGTAAGCAGAGGTGAAGGCTGAGGCAGAGTTGTAAACTGCCAGAGCGGTGAAGACACACCTCAACACTCCACACACACACAGACACACACACACACACTCAAAAGAGGATGGAAGATGGCAGACTTACTGTTTAAAGGCATTTGAGGAAATCTCTGTCCAGTCATTAGCCAATCACTAAACTAACCAAGCAGAAACTTCAGTGGCCACACATGGTAAAGAAAACATACTTCCCAGAATTAGTCCAAGGATGTCACTAAATAAGCACACAAAACAAACATCAGAGAGAACAACAACAATGAGATGGGGGAAAATATATTTCCTAGGGTTGCACATTATTTAAAATGTCAAGTTTTCAACAAAATAATTGTGAAATGTGCAAAGAAACAGAAAAATATTTTTAAACACAGGAACAAAAGCAGTCAATAGAAACTACCTTGAAGAAAAGCCAGATGCTGGGCTTACATAGGCTTTAAATCACCTATTATAAATATGTTCATAGAACAAATTTTTATTATCTCTAATGATCAAAGTATAAGGATGATGTCCAACCAAATAGAGAATATCAATAATGTATTTGTTTCCTACTGCTTCTCTAACAAATTATCAAAATCTTACTGGCTTAAAACAAGAAAAGCATCATTTTACAGCTCTAGAAGTCAGAAATCTAAAACAGGTCAACAGAACTTCTAAAGGTGGTACGGGAGAATCTTTGTCTTTCAGCTTCCCTGGTGGCTCAGAGGTTAAAGCGTCTGCCTCCAATGCGGGAGACCCGGGTTGGATCCCTGGGTCGGGAAGATCTCCTGGAGAAGGAGATGGTAACCCACTCCAGTATTCTTGCCTGGAGAATCCCATGGACGGAGAAGCCTGGTAGGCTACAGTCCACGGGGTCGCAAAGAGTCGGACACGACTGAGCGACTGAACAGAACGGAAAGGCTGCCCACATTCTTTGGCTCATGGCCCTGTATCTAGCATTTGACCTTACTTTTCATAGTCACATTTCCATCTCTGACTGTGACCTCCTACCTCCTTCTGATAAGGATTCTTGTGACTTCATTTGACCCACTTGGATAATGCAGGATATTCTCCCTATCACAAAATCCTTAATCATACCTGCCAAAGCCTCTTTTTCCATATAAAGTACCATAAAATAGGACATGAACATCAATGGAGTGAAGAGGAATTATTCTGCTTATAGCAAGTAAGTGATGCAAATTGTAGGAAGAAAATAAGTCAAATAGAAATTCTGAAGTTGAAATGTATAACAACTGAAATTTTAAAAATTGCTAGACAGATTCAACAGCAAATTTGAGCAGGCATGATTAAAAATTGGCACACTTGAAGGTCCATTGAGATATCTATTCTGAAAAATAAAAAGGGAATTTTTAAAAAAATGTAACAGACCCTCAGGAATCTTTGGGAAACCCATCAAGTGTACCACCTTATACATAATGGGAGACCCAGAAGAGAGGAGAGAGAAAGAGGCAGAAAGAATACTTGATCAATAACAGTCTACGCATTTCCTCAAATGGAGTCCAAACATCACATAGTCCCCAAGGACTGTACTGCCGTATGCTTGAGAGGTAGAACAACAGAGTGATTAAAAAAATATATATATTGGGCTCAATTCTATTCTGTAAAATGGAATTAATAGGGATATACTCTTCAGAATATAGGGTAGACCTCACCTTACCTCCTAGGGATATACTATAAGAATTAAATTAGCTAATGTAAGTAAGGAGTTTAGCAGAGTGTCAATTACAGTAAATTCTCAGTAAGTGTTGACTCTTTAATATCTACCAAGCTATTTTTATTTCTTATGTACTGAGCATCATGCCAAGCACTTTGTACCATGTCTATTTTCAATGCTTATAACAGTCCAGTGAGTTAGGTAGTATTATTCCCACTTTCAGGTAAGAAAAGTGGACTGCAAAGATACTAAATAAAGTCCTCAAAGTCATGAGCCATGATTTGAACCTGAGTCTAATGGGGTTGCAAAGAGTTGGAGATGACTGAACATGCATGCTAATGATAAAATCCCCGGACTCAATTGCTGCTCTGCTAGGACAACATTTCTGTGAATTAAAGATATGTCGGGTCTCTCTGAGTCCTTGTGAAACAAATGTAAAAGGCTTAAAAATTAAAGTCATCAGAAATCTCTAATATTGAGCATTCTGGTTTAAGACCAATTATGATAATACACTAGGCGTATTGTAGCTTAAGCTTTGGCTCAAAAATGACACTCGAATGACTAGAATGATGGATGGTAGAAGTGATAGAGAGGCACTGTCCCCTCAAATGCATATGTTAATGCTCTCATCCCTAATGTGACCATATTGGGAGGTAGGGGAACTTAGGAAATAATTAAGATGAAGTGAGGTCATAAACATAGCGCCTTTATCCAACAGAGCTCTCTTCCCACCAAGTGAGGACACAGTGAGAATGTGCCTGCCTGCAAAGGCAGGAAGAGAGTCCTCACTGAGACCCAACTATGCTGGTACCCTGATCTCAGACTTCCTGTCTTCAGAATTAAAAAAAATAAATTTCTATTGTTGAAGCCACCCAGAGTATGATGGTATTTATGGCAGTTGAGGTAATTAATACAGAAGGGCAGCTGGAAAAATGAAGGGATTAGTAAAGTCAGATTCTCCTTTTAAGAGCATACCCATTCACATGAGTATGGATATGTTAGCAAAGAATGTGAGTAGTCAAGACTTTATATATAAAGTATGTATAAGTATGAATCATCACAAATGGAGTTTCTGGCTAAACAGAATTCCTAAGCATTTGGGGAAATGAAGGTACTAAGTACAGCTGCCTCATTCCTTCTGCATGTGTTTGCTGATGTTTGTGGCCTACCAGGAGCAAGGCTAACTATTGATCATGACTTTGGTTGGGGCAGAGATATCTGTTGGGGTAAATTGGGAACATTGATTGGATAGGAAGAGAGAATTCCACTGACAGAGTTTGCCAGACTTGGCATTTCTGAATAATTCTAGACAATGAGGAATTTGGGGAAATTTGAGGTTGGGTAGAAAATGATTAAAAATATGCAGAGCAGTCCATAGGACACTCTAAAAACACAAAGGTCTAGAGTAGGCCAAAGCTGGAGGAGAACTCAAAAGCCCAAGTTCAGCCGGTAGGCATCCGGATTAGAAATGGAATGATTTTGAAAGAAGGGGCAAACCTGTACAATAATTGAATCAGAGGATGAATGAGAGGAATGATGCATAGATGTTAGCCACCTTTGCCAAAATTTGGGAAAGACCACTGTATTTATAGCACTCATTCATTTGCTCATCTACTCTAGGCCAGAACTTGTGTTGCTGCTGCTGCTGCTAAGTCACTTCAGTTGTGTCCGACTCTGTGTGACCCCATAGACGGAAGCCCACCAGGCTCCCCTGTCCCTGAGATTCTCCAGGCAAGAACACTGGAGTGGGTTGCCATTTCCTTCCCCAATATGTGAAAGTGGAAAGTGAAAGTGAAGTCGCTCAGTTGTGCCCGACCCTTAGCGACCCCACACACTGCAGCCTACCAGGCTCCTCCATCCATGGGATTTTCTAGGCAAGAGTACTGGAGTGGCTTGCCATTGCCTTCTCTGAGAACTTGTGTTAGGTGCTACTAATACAATTATAAGTAAGGTAGACATGGCTTGTCTTGGAACTTACAGTACAGTGATAATTTTTCAACATCTTCAACTAATGCATCCTGTGTTTTCTTCTTGGTGACATGTATCGCCTGTAAAAGCACATCCTAACAAATTTCCTCACAAGTTATGCATAGACACCTCTTATCCAATGCAAACAGAGATTTCGCCCTTATGTCTGCTCTATAATGTTCAAACTCTCTGGGTGCCAGCCTAGAAATCTAATGTATTGTTATAGAATCACAAGGACATGGTGTTTCTGCAGCCATTCTCCCTGAGTTTCTGGAGAAGGGAAAGTAAACAATAGACATTCAGTGTTCTCTTAGACCTTGAGTTTCCTAAAATCATTTCTCAAGACTGTTTTATTTTTAATTAAAACTTAGGTTGAACAGAATGCATTAACTTTTGGAAAGTCACTCACAAGGTGCCTCCTATGCAGTAGGCAGTAATGCCAGTTAGTGTCATTTTACTGAAAATAGAGATAGTTCTGTTTAAGCAGTGTTAGTACTCCCAACTCTTTGCTGATCCTGAGGGACCTCTCCAAATTATGGAGGGAAAGAAAATTGTAGACACTATCTAAATGTGAACTTTTCCCCATGGATTTGCTTATATGTGACTAGGTGACTTACTTTATGGCAGAAAGTGAAGAGGAACTCAAAAGCCTCTTGATGAAAGTGAAAGAGGAGAGTGAAAAGGTTGGCTTGAAGCTCAACATTCAGAAAATGAAGATCATGCCATCTGGTCCCATCACTTCATGGGAAACAGATGGGGAAACAGTGTCAGACTTTATGTTTTTGGGCTCCAAAATCACTGTGGATGCTGATTGCAGCCATGAAATTAAAAGACACTTACTCCTTGGAAGGAAAGTTATGACCAACCTAGACAGCATATTAAAAAGCAGAGACATTACTTTGCCAACAAAGGTCCGTCTAGTCAAGGCTATGGTTTTTCCCGTGGTCATGTATGGATGTGAGAGTTGGACTGTGAAGAAAGCTGATCGCCAAAGAATTGATGCTTTTGAACTGTGGTGCTGGAGAAGACTCTTGAGAGTCCCTTGGACTGCGAGGAGATCTAACCAGTCCATTCTAAAGGAGGTCAGTCCTAGCTGTTCACTGGAAGGACTGATGCTAAAGCTGAAACTCCAATACTTTGGCCACCTCATGCGAAGAGTTAACTCACTGGAAAAGACTCTGATGCTGGGAGGGATTGGGGGTGGGAGGAGAAGGGGACAACAGAGAATGAGATGGCTGGATGGCATCACTGACTAGATGGACATGAGTTTGAGTGAACTTGGGAGTTGGTGATGGACAGGGAGGCCTGGCGTGCTGTGATTCATGGGGTCGCAAAGAGTCAGACACGACTGAGCGACTGAACTGAACTGAAAGAATTTCATATTTTCATACTTGAGACAAGGTAGTTGATGTTCAAAGCAGAACTGAGAACAAGTAGAAACATGTTTGCATCCGATGAGATCCCTGATATTTGGCTGTGACTTCAGAAAGGCCAGAAACCAGAGTCTTGTATACTTTTAACCAGTAAATAAATTCATTACTAATAATGTTTGATCATTCATTCACTCGCTGGCCAGAATCCATCTTCCCCCAGACACCTACTGTTAAACCACAGCTTTTTTTTTTCCAGTTCAAAGGAAAAGGGCAAGATTTATGAACAAAATGGTGGCTGATTTGCTTCCAACATAAAATCCTCAGCCAAAGTCAGTGGCTCTTGAACAGATTCTAGAAAAACACAGTGGGAGATATTATGGAAAGAACGTTAGATTTGGAATTAGGATTCTAATTATACCTCTGTTCCTTCTTAGCTGTGTTGTGCTAAGTCGTTTCAGTCATGTCTGACTCTTTGCAACCTGCTGGACTATAGCCCACCAGGCTTCTCTCTCCGTGGGATTGTCCAGGCAAGAATACTGGAGTGGGTTGCCATGTCCTCTTCCAGGGAATCTTCCGGACCCAGGGATTGAACTTGCATCTACATCTCCTGCATTGGGAGGTGGGTTCTTTACCAACAAGTGCCACCTCGGAAGCCCTCCTTATTACCTGCTAGTGCTAAGTCACTTCAGTCGTATCCGACTCTGTGCGACCCCATAGATGGTAGCCCACCAGGCTTCGTCGTCTCTGGGATTCTCCAGGCAAGAACACTGGAGTGGGCTGCCATTTCCTTCTCCAATGCATGAAAATGAAAAGTGAAAGTGAAGTCACTCAGTCGTATCCGACTCTTCGCGACCCCATGGACTACAGCCTACCAGGCTCCTCCACCCATGGGATTTTCCAGGCAAGAGTACTGGAGTGGGTTGCCATTGCCTTCTCCGCCTTATTACCTGCTGCTGCTGCTGCTAAGTCACTTCAGTCTTGTCCGACTCTGTGTGACCCCATAGACGGAAGCCCACCAGGCTCCCCCGTCCCTGGGATTCTCCAGGCAAGAACACTGGAGTGGGTTGCCATTTCCTTCTCCAATGTGTGAAAGTGAAAAGTGAAAGGGAAGTCGCTCAGTCGTGTCCGACCCTTAGCGACCCCACGGACTGCAGCCTACCAGGCTCCTCCATCTACATGACCTCAAATCAATACTTGAGTTCCAATTCTATTATCTGGGTGCTGAGGATCCTCACAAGGCCACGGTCATGATTTTTCATAAATAATTTCAGGCATATATGAAAGAGATAAGAGTGTATCAAACACCCATAAACTACACCCAGCTTACAATTTATTAGATTTTGCCATCTAAGCTTTACGTAGCACCCTTGACTAAGTATTTTAAAGCAAATCTCAGAACTCAAAGTCATTTCACCCCTTTAAATACTTCAGTATGCATTAAAATTTTTTTTCTTATGTAACTTGAATGACATTAACAATCCAAACAAAATTAATAATAATTATTTGATTTCTTTTATGATCCATTATATTCATAATTCCTGATTATACAAAAATGTCTTTTGATAGTTGCATTGTTCAAAACAATGGCCAAATAAGATCTACACAATGCATTTGGTTATGTCTCTCAGAATTTTTTAATCCAAAGCACTGTCCCCTCCATCATTCTGATTTTTAATTTTACTGTCTTCCTGAAGAAAATATTTAGAAACTATCACAGTATCAATTTTTCTGCTTGTTTATTCATGGTGACGTTTGTTTCTCTAAATCTCATATTTTTTGTAAACAAAAATTTAGCTCTTAGGGTCAACTATATTCAGATTTGATAATTTTTTCAACTAATATCTCATAATACCACCCGGTACTATGTATTTCATCTTGCCTCAGGAGGTAAGAATGTCTTGTTTTGCTGCTAGGAGTAATGCTTTAATGAATCATGGCTTCAAGTGGTTAAGAGCCTGATACCTCTTTCGCAAAATTCTCTGTATATTTTAAAAATGTTTTTGCTTATTGATATTCTTTACCTAAATCTATCATTTCATTAGAATATTTTGAATGTTGATTACTTCTTTTTTTCTAGTCTTTTCAGATTCATTAGCTGGAATTTTCTTCTATGAAAGTACTTTCTTGTTCAATGAAGGTTACTTAATGACCCTGAAATACTGCTTATGTAGAATAATGTTTAATTATTTCCCCCTACTTGGTGATTTTCAGAATGAGGAGTTACTTCAAAGTTTACCAATGAGGCTTTGGGGATTTTTTTGGTGGGGAGAGCTATATATTTTTAAAAACCTTTAGATTTTTATAAATTTATTGAGGTTTATTTGTTTGATGTTCAGGTTGTCTCAGCAAGAGACCATTGAGGCTGGTTCCTGGTTCCTGGGTCCTTTTCTTCTGACTCCATTACTCTTTGATGGCTTTTTGCTGTCTGGTATGAGAAAAGTGGCCCAGGCTCATCTTGTACATTTCCTGCCCCAGACTTGGTATTAGCCATTCCTCCGCGGAGTTCTGGTTCCTTTTAAGGGGGCACAGTCAGTTTTTACAAACCAGGATTATGAATGAAAAGTTATCATGAGAGTGCCTGAATCCTTGTTGAAATTTGCTTCTACCATGACATACTCTGTCTACTAGAACATGTCTTTCCATTGACTGTAAAAAAGTTTTTTTTCTCTGATTTGCTGTATCTTCTGCCCTGATCTTCACTGCATACTATGAATATTCCTTATGATGATGACAGTCTGATTTGATACTGAATCTCCAAGGTTTATAACAGATTCTAAGGCAGGCCAGGGTGCCCAGTAAATTTTTATTGCATGGATAGATTTGCTAATTCTCAGATGACTTTCCCATCTCCTTCTTTCCTGAACCAGAATTACTTTTTCATTTTTCATTGTGATTTATATCTCTATTAATTTCTGGCACCTGGCATACTGGCACATATAGGTATGCAATAAATACTGTTGAGTAAATAAATGAATACATAATGCTATAGCACTCTTCTTTTAAAAATGCATGATTTGCTTTACTGAATTCAGTGATGGAAAACTGGACAGCCACATGTAAGAGAATGAAATTAGAATACTCCTAACACTATACATAAAAATAAACTCAAAATGAATTATAAGCCTAAATATAAGGACATACACTATAAAACTCTTAGAGCAGAACATAGGCAGAACTCTCTGGCATAAATCATAGCAAGCTCTTTTGGACCCACCTCCTAGAGTAATGAAAATAAAAACAAAAATAAACAAATGGGACCTAATTAAACTTAAAAGCTTTTGCACAGCAAAGGAAACCATAAAAAAGATGAATAGACAACCTACAGAATGGAAGAAAATATTCTCAGATGAAGCAACTGACAAGGGTTTAATCTCTAAAATATGTAGTTCAATATAAAAAACCAAAGAACTCAATAAAAAATGGGTGGAAGACTTAAAGAAACATTTATTCAAAGAAGACATACAGATGGCCAACAAACACATGGAAAGATGCTCAATATAACTAATTATTAGAGAAATGCAAATCAAAACTACAAGGAGGTATCACCTCACACCAGTCAAAATGGCAATCATCAAAAAATTTACAAACAATATGTGCTAGAGAGGGTGTGGAAAGAGGGAACCCTCTTACACTATTGGTGGGAATGTAAACTGATACATTCACTTTGGGTAACAGTAGGGAGGTTCCTTAAAAAACTAAAAACAGAACTATCATATGACTCAGCAATACCACTCCTGAGCAGAGAAAACCATAATTCAGAAAGATACATGCACCCCAATTTACACTGCAGCACTATTTACAATAGCCAGGATATGGATACAGCTTAAATGTCCATCAACAGAGGAATGAATAAAGATGTGGAACACACATGCAATGAAATATTCAGTTCAGTTCAGTCGCTCAGTCGTGTCCGACTCTCTGCGACCCCATGAATCACAGCACGCCAGGCCTCCCTGTCCATCACCAACTCCCGGAGTTCACTCAAACTCATGTCCATCGAGTCAGTGATGCCATCCAGCCATCTCATTCTCCGTCGTCCCCTTCTCCTCCCACCCCCAATCCCTCCCAGCATCAGAGTCTTTTCCAGTGAGTCAACTCTTCGCATGAGGTGGCCAAAGTATTGGAGTTTCAGCTTTAGCATCAGTCCTTCCAGTGAACAGCTAGGACTGACCTCCTTTAGAATGGACTGGTTAGATCTCCTCGCAGTCCAAGGGACTCTCAAGAATCTTCTCCAGCACCACAGTTCAAAAGCATCAATTCTTCGGTGATCAGCTTTCTTCACAGTCCAACTCTCACATCCATACATGACCATGGGAAAAACCATAGCCTTGACTAGACAGACCTTGGTTGGCAAAGTAATGTCTCTGCTTTTTAATATGCTATCTAGGTTGGTCATAACTTTCCTTCCAAGGAGTAAGTGTCTTTTAATTTCCTGGCTGCAATCAGCATCCGCAGTGATTTTGGAGCCCCAAAAAATAAAATCTGACATTGTTTCCACTGTTTCCCCGTCTATTTCCCATGAAGTGATGGGACCAGATGCCATGATCTTAGTTTTCTGAATGTTGAGCTTCAAGCCAACCTTTTCACTCTCCTCCTTCACTTTCATCAAGAGGCTTTTGAGTTCCTCTTCACTTTCTGCCATAAGGGTGTTGTCATCTGCATATCTGAGGTTATTGATATTTCTCCCAACAATCTTGATTCCAGCTTGTGCTTCTTCCAGCCCAGCGTTCCTCATGATGTACTCTGCATATAAGTTAAATAAGCAAGGTGACAATATACAGCCTTGATGTACTCCTTTTCCTATTTGGAACCAGTCTGTTATTCCATGTCCAGTTCTAACTGTTGCTTCCTGACCTGCATACAGGTTTCTCAAGAGGCAGGTCAGGTGGTCTGGTATTCCCATCTCTTTCAAAATGTTCCATAGTTTATTGTGATCCACACAGTCAAAGACTTTGGCATAGTCAATGAAGTAGAAATAGATGTTTTTCTGGAACTCCCTTGCTTTCTCCATGATCCAGCGGATAATGGCAGTTCGATTCCTCTGCCTTTTCTAAAACCTACTTGAACATCTGGAAGTTCATGGTTCACATATTGCTGAAGCCTGGCTTGGAGAATTTTGAGCATGACTTTACTAGCGTGTGAGATGAGTGCAATTGTGCAGTAGTTTGAGCATTGTTTGGCATTCCCTTTCTTTGGGATTGGAATGAAGACTGATCTTTTCCAGTCCTGTGGCCACTGCTGAGTTTTCCAAATGAAATATTACCCAAGCATAAAAAGGAAAGAAATTGTGCCATTTGCAGGGACATGGATGAACTTACAGACTGTCATACAGCATGGTTAAATCAAAAAGAGAAAACCAAATATCATATATTAATGCATATATGTGGAATCTAGAATATGGTATAGATGATCTTATATGCAAAGCAGAAATAGAGACACAGACGTAGAGAATAAACATATAGATACCAAGGGGGAAAGGGAGATGTGGGATGGATTGGGAGATTGGGATTGACATATATACACTATTGATGCTGTGTATAAAGTAGATAACGAATGAGAACCTACTGTATAGCAGAGGGAACCCTACTCAGTGCTCTGTGGTGACCTTAATGGGAAGGAAATCCAGAAAAAGAGGGGATATATGTAAACATGTCACTAATTCATTTTTTTGAAAATGAAATTGTTAATTGCTCAGTCATGTCCAATTCTCTGTGGAATATAGTCAGCCAGGTTCCTCTGGTCCATGGGATTCTCTAGGCAAGAATACTGGAGTGTATAGCCATTTCCTTCTCCAGGGTATCTGCCCAACCTGGGGATTAAACCTGAGTCTCCTGCATTGCAGGCAGATTCTTTACCACTAAGCCACCAGGAAAGCCCCCTATTTACTTTGCTGTATAGTGAAAACTAACATAACACTGTAAATCAACTATAATATAAAGCAATTAAAACATTCATAAGTGGCTCCTATTGCTCTTGAATACATTTTAAATTCCTTAAAGTGGTCCATAGGTCCCGTGTCAATCCGGCCCCAACCATCAATCTTTTCAGCTCCATCTTCTGCCACTTTTCTCCCTGACCACTTAGCTTTAGCCCCTGAAAGACTTTCCTTCCTCCTTTCCTTTCTTTAAAGCACCTTATCCATCCAGCCTTTGGACCTTCCAACAGACTCTTATCTCATATGATTCTCTTCCTTCTCCCCTTCTCCATTCTTTCTATCAACTCCAACTTATCTTTGGATCCCCTTTTAAAATAACCTCACCTAGGAGACCTTGCAAGGCACACTATCCACTGGAGTTCCTTACTATATGTTCCCATAACATTTGTTAATTTTCTGTTCTACTAGCACCTGCTAGTGTTGTGTCATTACTTGTATATTGTTTGTATTCTCTCCTAGGCTGTAGGCTCCATCAGGGCGGGAATCATATCTGTGTAGTCTAGAGCTCTACTCCCAGATATTCAGAAGTACCCAATCAGTACTGGCTGAATCAACGGGCATTAGTGCTGCTAAACTCCTGAAATATAGGAACCGTGTTATTTCCACATTTATCCCTTGTTTAGCTTCTACAATCATTTGGGTTCTTAGAAGAGATTCAGGAAATGTTGGTTGAATGGTTAGACACTATCTCTAATCAAGCCCTTCTGCTGCCTTCACTATGCAGAGAAAAACATTTCCTGGCATAGTCTGCCTCTCAAATCCAGATTTTTCTGAGTTTGAGGTAGTTTTCCTCCTAATGCCTTGAAATGCACTTGTATCTCACCTCCCCAACATCAGCTTTAAGCAACACACAGGGCCAGCAAGCCAGCAGCTGGAGGAGTGGGCTATGGGAACTGCTGGCGCATCCCTCTTGTGCACCCGGGTACTGGCACTGCATCTGTATGACCACACTCTACGGTAGGGAGAAAAATGAGTGTGAGTCAAGGAAGAGTCCTGCTCCATCCAGAATGATTTAGCTTTCAGGAAGCAATGCAACAGCAGCTGCTTAGTAAGAGAACAACTCCTTAGTCATTTTCAGCCACACCCGGGAAAGTCTAGTGACACCTGCTGGATACAAGTCAGACTGCCAAGTTTACGTAAGAAAGAGCAAACATGATCTCCATGAATGACACGCATTTTGAAAAATAATGTCAATTATAGTGTGAACTTTTATTACAGAAATAATATTCCAGACCATTAGGACAGGGTTCTCATGGATGGATCAGTTGCAAAGTAGGAAATAAGGATGCTTTAAAAAAATGGCACAGAAGATACCTCAACACTTAATCTATTGCTGTGGAGAATTCCATATCCCAAAGCAGAGTCTATTGCCAGCAAGGACAGATGGGGTGGTGGGGTGGGGGTAAGGGGGAGGGTGGTAATCTTTGGGGCATTCATTGATATCTGAGCAGTCACCCATTTGCAAACACCATTTAAGGCTAAGGCTAAGAGACAGTTTGCACAGTGATAAACACCTCAGACTTTGGAATCAAGCAGATCTGGGTTAAAATTCCAGCTTTACCACTTATTATCTGTGTAACTATGGGCAAGTGTCTTAACTTCGATGAACCTTAAGTTTCCTCATCTGTAGAGAGGTATAATAATAAATTGTACCTACTTTAGAGGATTTAGTGAGGGACAAATGAAACGATGTATGTAAAATAGCCCATTTACCAATTCCAAGTGAGCTTATTAAGATAATATTGAAAATAGTTACCTCCGTAAGAAAACCTCATAAAGTGCTATATTGATATGACTTTATCAGTTAATTATATAAAGATGCAAAAGACACAGTTCGGAGTCTCTAAGAACAGGCAGACTAGCCGGGGAAACCAATGCATAAAAACTTAACTAGAGTACTTCTTGACCATTACTCTAGTTAGTCTATGAGAAAGTAGAGGGAACACTGAGGTGTGCCTATTTGGGGCAGGGAGGAGCGAGGCTGACAGCTAGGCTGGGCCTTGAAAGACGAAGAGGACTACACCCGAGGTGGACGAGAAGGAAGGAGGAGAGAGCAGATAGTGTGAGTTTGGAGATGTGAACACGAGGGCTTGTTCAGGAAACGTGGAGTTGCCCTATACAGTGCAAGTGAGGAGGGTCTTAGCTGAGATGAAGCTCAGCACATTGAAGGCCCTACAAGAAGGCCAAGTGGCTCAAGCCCAGCTGGCAAGGGTGAGAGGGGGACGGATACTCTGTAAGGAAGGGTCCTCAGATGCTCTCTGCTACCTACAAGCAATGTACACTGATGGTTTTTATCTGCCCTGGGTCCATTTTTATATCTTTTGAAAATGACAACTTCGTTTTCCTTTGAGAAACAAACCCTCCTGAACGCTGGCTTTGTGACTTGAGCGACGCTCATCAGCCAACCTCATACCCATATTTACGTTCAAGGACAGTCACGTGATCCAGGCCTGGAGAATGAGCATATTCCACTTGCTTGACCATGATGATTGGTTCAGAGATCAGCGATGCTGAACTTAGGTTAGTATAATCAGAGTGAGTCCTAGAGCCCAGAAAAGCTATGGCTGCCACAATCAACTGCAAGGGTGTGCAAATCTGAGCCACCAGGCACACCACATGTCCTGGAGTGAAAAACAGCAAACGAAGACAAGTGGAGATTTGGGAGAAGAAGGACTGACTAAGCCCTGATTATGTGATTTGGACTCCTGGATCCAGCCATTCCTGACAGAAACTTCAACTCCTGGACGTTCCAATAAAGGTATATTTTGGTCTAGGCCATATTTATTGGCTTTCTGTCACTTTCAACCAACAGATTCCTGACCAACAAAATACTGCTGGCTTGATTTTTGTTTTCAAGTATTTGCATTTTATAACTCATAGGGCTATCTCTTTATAATTGACTCATAACTTCTAGAAACTACTAACACATTTCACAGAAAAATCAGGGTTTCCTCTTGCATTCCAAGCTGAAACAAGTCTTTCAGTTCAAAAACTTGTAAGCCTGCAGAGGGAGAGACCAACAGACTCAACAGATAGGTAAGAATGTTATTGTAACTAACTTGCAGCCCTGAAGCCAATATTTAAATCAATAATGCATGACATCTTCAGACAATTAAGACCTGAAAGCCACCTTTCTGAGTTGTAAAGACTGGTATAGGGCTTCTGCCTTTTGTTGGTCCTGTTTTTACGGCTGAATCCCCACTGAATGTACAAGAAGAGAGAAAAGAAAGATGAAAGAGCTCTTTACTACTGACAGCTTTGATTCCAGCCCCAGCAAAGCATTGTATTTGGGAAATCAGCACGCCCTCTCGTTGAGTCTGGCAGCCAGCCAGCTGACAAGAAAGAGCAGTTGCTCTGGACAAGGCCACAGAACAAGGGCTGGTATGCCCTATCTCTGCAGCCCCAGCTGGAACTGCACTGCTCAGCAGGAAGCATGTGTGTATGGAATGCACAAAGGCTTCAGCATAGTAAAAAATGTTCATCAAAAGAAATATTCAGACATGATAGCATTTTCCCTATCACTGTCAGCATTATTATTATTTTACAGTTGCCAAGTTTCAAATATTCAGTCACCCACCCCCAGAATAGACCTCCCTCCCCTCCAGGGGTAGTAGAGGAAGAAGGGTCAACTCTAGGAGACCTTATCATGAATCATGAAACCTGAAAACTGAGACACCCAAAAGGAATCAAAACATCATACCATCCACTGTGCTTAGTCACTCAGTCACATGCGAGTCTTTGCGACCCCATGGACTGTGTGGGGTTGCAAACATCAATGTAGCCCACCAGGCTCCTCTGCCCATGGGGATTCTCCAGGCAAAAATACTGGAGTGGGTTGCCATGCCCTCCTCCAGGGGATCTTCCCAACTCAAGGATAGAAGTCAAGTCTCCTGCATCACAGTCAGATTCACACAATCCACAGCACCCTCCAAATGTGCAACACATTCACTCCATCTCTACACTTCTAAGTCATTTTTCTAACTTCATACTGTAAAGAGTTAGATTCCACAGCAGATAACAAATGTTCTTTTCTAGGCTGAGCAAATGGCACACATACCTACCATAGGTTTAAGTTCTTTTCATTGTCTTACAAAGTTTTCTAACAGTCAAGTTGTTTTCTTGGGTATTGGACAGCAAGGAAGTCAAACCAGGCAATCCTAAAGGAAATCAGTCCTGAATATTCATTGGAAGGACTGGTGCTGAAGCTGAAGCTTCAATACTTTGGTCACCTGATGCAAAGAGCCAACTAATTGGAAAAGACCCTGATGCTGGAAAAGATCGAGGGAAGGAAAAGAGGACAACAGAGAATGGGATGGCTGCACAGCATCACCAAATCAATGGACATGAGTTTGAGCAAACTCTGGGAGATAGTGAAGGACAGGGAAACCTGGTGTGATGCAGTCCGTGGGGGTACAAAGAGCCAGACACAACTTAGCAACTGAACAACAATCTCTTTTAAATCAACTGTGAAAAAAATAATAGCACCATTTTCAACTTCTCCCTAAACATTGAAAGAAGGTATTTTAGGACCCAGGACAACCCCATGCAGCTCACAATATTCCTTGATTAACTACATAATCTAACATCATCCAATGTTTAGGTCAAAGAGATCCTCTTCTCCCTACAAGGCTACAGAAACTGGAGAAGGAGACGGTTACACCAGCATGTGGTTGTGTTTATTTCTGCATGACCCCCTTGGTATTCGCTGCTATGGAACACCACATTTTCCTCTTCACAGCACTCCCATAACTGTAATTATAGTATGTGCTGTGAAATGCTCTTCTTTCCTCTGCCGATGGACTAGTAGCTCTGTGCAAACTGGGGGTGAAGTTTGGCTTCTTCACTCTTATATCTCCCTGTGCTCATCACAGAGTTGGAAGCACTAGACCAGGCCCTTGTTAAATGTTTGCTAAATGAATGACTGAGGGAAAGAGGCAGTGGGAAAGATAGAGGAGAAGCCCATTTCAAAAATGGCTGCGAATATGATTAGAAAATTTAATATATTACAAACTCGATGTGCATATATATATACACACACATTCACAGTGCATATATTTTATATACATATATAGTGTGTGTGAGCTAAGTCACTTCAGCAGTGACCGATGGGCTCTTCCCAACCCAGTGATTGAACCTGCATCTCTTATGTCTCCTGCATTGGCATGTGGGTTCTTTACCACCAGTGCCACCTGGGAAACCCATATGCATATATAAGTATATTTTACAAAACCTTCTTAATCCTGAAAAAAGAAAACAAATGAAGGATATGAACCCATAGTTTACAGGGGCCATGGTTTAGAGGGGCAGCAAATATTAATCAAATACCACCCTGGAACAAGAGACAAGAATAGAGCTAGGCCTGTAAGAAATGTACTCCTTGTCCAGGAAAATTGGTTAAAATACACATGCAAGGGTTGGAAAAAGTGAATCTTAAAGCACATATTTTTTCAGTGACTCCCTGTACTGTCAGGATGCAGGCACCTATTTGCAAATAGCAGGACAATACCGGCTCCTTTAAAACTGTCTCAGACTGGGATCTTTGCAGCTCCTGAATCAGAGTTTCTTTGGGAGCTTAATAAAATGCAGAATCTTAGGCCTTACTTAAGACCTACTGAATAAGAATCTGTAGGACTGGATATTAGGGTTTGTATTTTATTTTCTTATTTTTAGAAACTTTCTGATTTTTTTCATACCTTAAATTTTGGGAATCATTGTCAAGTCCAGAAGGGTGCCTATCCATAAGACTATGGCTGTAAGGTATAGTTCGAGACGAGGCAAAGAAGAAAGGACAACAACCTCAGCAGAGACAGGTTACATTTATTCAGGCAAGGAGGGGCGACAGTTGGTCTAAAGACCAGGCTGAGCGCGCGAGGGATCAGACAGGCTTCATATTTAAGGGGAGGTTTGTGGAAGTGAAGGTTTTTAGTCAAGCGGGGTGTTTTGGGTAATCTTTAGCTGAAATGGCAATTGCGGTTGAGCAGGGGGCGGGAAGGTCAGGTAGAGGGTAGAGGGTCCTTGGCTGATGCAATCTGCCCAGAGCATTGGGCTGGGGTTTAAAGTTCAGTTTTGTTATCCCCGGATTCAGGTGTTTCAGCAAGGGCCCTTGAGGTCATTATGTTCTTTTTCCAGGCCCGAGGGCCAAGGCCTTTGGGCCAGAGGACTCCTTCAATGGCTTGAGGAACAATAGCTCTTAAAATGATATAGTTTAATAAAATTTGATTAAAATGTTTTTTTAATGTGCTGTAAACTTTGATCAGGGCTTCCCAGGGGGCTCAGTGGTAAAGAATCCATCTGCTAATGCAGGAGACATGGGTTTGATCCCTGATCTAAGAAGATCCCACGTGCTGCAGAGTAACTAAGCCCAAGTATCACAACTAATGAACCTAAGCTCTAGAACCTGAGAACCCCAGCTACTGAGTCCTCACACCTATAGCCCATTCTCTGCAATGAGAGGAGCCACTGCAGTGAGAAGCAGGCACACCGCAGCTAGAGAGTAGCCCCCACTCTCTACAGAGAAAAGCCCGCACGACAGTGAAGAACCAGCACAGCCATAAATGAATAATTATTTTTTCTTAAAAAATGGGATGTCACCAATCATTTTTAAGCAGGGGCAAGAAGGAGTCTACTTTCCTTCTTGCATTTGTGAAAGCTTTTTCTGGAAGCAGCAAAGAGTATAGTTGGAATTGGGGACAGGAAGGAATGATAACCCTGAGAACTGGGAACTGTGGTAAGTTCCTGAAGAGCACAGGAGAGAGAAGATGATGGCTTTGGATTAATGTATTGGTAGTAGAATGGAGCGGAGAAGGCAATGCAAGCCACTCCAGTACTCTTGCCTAGAAAATCCCATGGATGGAGGAACCTGGTAGGCTGCAGTCCATGGGGCCGCTAAGGGTCGGACACGACTGAGTGACTTCACTTTCACTTTTCACTTTCACACATTGGAGAAGGAAATGGCAACCCACTCTAGTGTTCTTGCCTGGAGAATCCCAGGGACGGGGAAGCCTGGTGGGCTTCCGTCTATGGGGTTGCACAGAGTGGGACACGACTAAAGTGACTTAGCAGTAGCAGTAGAATGGAGACATGCATAACTTGAAGTGAAATATAGCAAGTAGAATTCACATAACTTGGTGACTGGATGTTGTAGAAAAAGAAGCAATAAGAATGACTTTCAGGTCTTTCTCTTTTGCAACAGGATGGTGATGACCTTTACTTAGACAGGAAAACCAGGATGAAGAGAAACGGGTTGGTGTGGTTTTGCAGAGATGGTGAGCATTTGTTCATTTAATTTTGGATACTTGGAGTTTGAACTGGTGACCAAAGATCCAAGTAGAGAAATCTGGTAAAAAAAAAAAAAAAAAATCTAGTCTTTGGGGAAAAGGTTTAAGTAGGATCAGAAACATAGTTTTAGGAACCCCCAGAAAATGACTGATAATTAATTCAAAACAGAGGTGTGAGTGTAGTTATATAGGGACAATGTGACAACAGAGATGAGAAGTGGGGCTAGGACAGTAACCTGATGAGCAGCAGCATTTGAAGGAGAAGCAGATGAAGAGGAGTATAGGAAAGGGATGGGAGGAAATATCCAGAAGCACCAAGGACAATAAGGAAAACAAGGCGGTTAAGAGAAGAGATTGCTTTTAAAATGAAGGCATCCTCTGTAGGGGTGAGGATGCTCTGTGGTCAAGTCAAGAATGGCTGTACCAACAGGTGTACATAACACACCCTCTCAAAGAAGAGAAAGATTTTCTGTTGTGAAGGATTAAAGTACAGAGTAAAGGCAGTGCCTGTAGTGACAAAACGCAGAACACTCTTCAGTTAAAAGTTGAAGAGGTGGGGTATGAGTTAATCCTTTATGAAAAATCATTGTTCAGTTAACAAAACTTTAGGTTAAATATGAAGTCCTAATGTTTTGTAACCCCAATTCCTTTATGACAATGTATAACAGTGTAACATCGGTTTGAATCATGGTCACTAGTACATACTGGATTCTGTTTTTTTTTTTTCTTTTAGTAAATTTTTACTGTTTTTAAGCTGTCCAGAATTTATTCATCAAACTTCTGTACACAGTTTCTAATTTGGTCTGATAACTTTCCCTAATTTCAAGTCCTTTTGGGTCAAGCTGCCCTTCCCTTCCCTATTTTGGGTCCTATGGTCCCATGATAAAATCTGTAATATCTGCCTATAACCCTTCTTAGATTATTTTGCAATCCCACTCCTGGGCATATATCCAGAGAAAAACATGGTTCCAAAGGATGCATGCACCCCAATATTTATTGCAGCACTATTTACAGTAGCCAAGACATAGAAGCAACCTAAATGTCCATTAACAGAGGAAAGGATAAAGAAGGTGATACATATATATAATGGATTATTACTCAGCCATGGAAAGAATGAAATAATGCCATTTGCAGCAGCACGGATGAACCAAGAGATTATCCTAGTGAAGTGAGATAGAGGAAGAGAAATATCATATGATATTGCTTACATGGGGAATCTAAAAAGAAATGATACAAACAAACTTACTTACAAAACAGAAACAGACTCACACACTTAAAGAATGAATTTAGATTACCAGAGGGAAAGGAGGAGGGAAGGGATAGTTAGGGAGTTTGGGATCAACACGCACACACTGCTGTGTTTAAAACAGATAACCAACAAGGACCTACTGCCCAGCACAGGGAACTGTGCTCAACGTTATGTGGCAGCCTGGATGGGAGGGGGCTTTTAGGGGAGAGTGGATACATGTGTATGAATGGCCAAGTCATCCTGCTGCGCACCTGGGCTATCCCAACACTGTTAATTGGCTCTACTCCTATCAAGTAACTCTAGTCAAAAACTCTGGTTGCCTTCTAGTAAATGCTCCATTTCCTCACTGTGCTTCACCACTGGTCTTTCAGCAGGTAAGACTTGATTTTGATTATAAGCACATGAGACTCAGTTCCAGAATTTTATTTTTTCGCTTCTGGGGGGAGCACACTCCTTTCTCCCACTGTTTTTCAGCTTGAGCAGCTACCATCACCTTAGTGTGGAAAGGGAAGAATTCATCTGAAAATGCAATTAACACAGTGAAAGATAAAGGGGAAAAGGCAGAAAGACAGAAATTTGCCAAGCCATGCCCTGTAATGAGCCCTATCCTCGAAGGTAAAGGCGTTATCACTCAGTCGTATCTGACTCTTTGCAACTCCATGGACTATAGCCCACCAGTCTCCTCTGTCCATGGGATTCTCCAGGCAAGGATACTGGAATGGATTGCCATGTCCTTCTCCAGTGGATCTTCCTGACTCAGGGATCGAAACTTTGTCTCCAGCATTGCAGGCAGATTCTTTACTATCTGAGCCATCTGGCATGCCCCAATCCTAGAAGGTATCTCCTAAGTGAGCCCTGAAATCTTTTTGTATAAAGGAGTTTATAGTGCATTTTCCATCACCTGCAGCTGAGATGGTTCTTATTAATACGTCACTAACTCTTTCACAGTCAGGGTGACCCTAATAAAGGTGAGATGCACTGATTACAAGAATTCTGAAGGCTGCAGCTAGAGGGGAATCACAGGCAATCTTTTATTTTGAACCAAGTTTCCCATGCTCACACTACATTCTGAGAAAACTGGATTGAAGAACCGTGCCTCTCAGCTCTGCCTCATCCTTTGCTTCATTATGAAATCTGGATGAAGAGGCTGCAGTCCTTCTGATTCTTGAAGAGAGTAATCAGCAGACCTTGGTGTCCATGCTGGGAATGAGCTGAGTCAACTATCCCCAGAACTGTACCAAGAAGGCTTTGAAATCAATTTACATTTATCCCACTGATTAAACCCAAAGAGAGTTTCTAAAAATAAAGAATTGATGGCTCAACAAGACCCCAAAGTTTTGGCATTGTTTTCTTCATACCAATTATAGATTTGAAATGAGAGGATTAGTATCAGACATCTCCAAGGAAAGGATAAAGATAAGGAAATGATTTTGGGGTGGGAAGGGCATGAGTCTTGAGATGGGAAAATCTGATTCTGGGCTGAATTCCACTCCTCACTAGATATATTACCTTGCCATCTCTGGACTCTAGTCTCTCCTGTATCTGTGGACTTTATGTCTGACAGAATAAAGGAGCTGGACTATTTTTTCCTTTGGTAGTTACCTAACTAATAATGGGGGCTTCCCTGGTGGTTCAGAGCGTAAAGTGTCTGCCTGCAATGTGGGAGACTCGGGTTCGATCCCTGGGTCAGGAAGATCCCCTTGAGAAGGAAATGACAACCCACTTTGGTACTCTTGCCTGGAAAATTCCATGGACCGAAAGGACTGGTAGGCTGCAGTCCGTGGGGTCGCAAAGAGTCGGACATGACTGAGCGACTTCGCTTTCACTTTTATCTAAGAATAGTACATTAGAATTATGGAGATATGCAATTCAGAGTCATAATCCCGGATTCTCACACTGTAATTCACTGCTGTGTTACTTTAAACAAGACCTCTACTACTCTCATCATCTGTTTCATAATCTAGAAGTTGGGGGAAATAAAGAATTGATATTTTCGAGCTATTGTAGGAATTCAATAAGATTATAAACATAGAGTTTAATCACATCACATATTAAACTAACAATTGCTGTTATCACTGACATATTTTTATAAAGGTCCCTAAAGACGCAAGGAAGAATTAACTCTTTTAGTGGGCTTCTCAGGTGGCACAGTGATAAAGAGACATGGGTTCAATCCCTGGGTCAGGAAGATCCCCTGGAGTAGGAAGTGGCAACCCACTCCAGTATTCTTGCCTGGAAAATTCCATGGACAAAGAAGCCTGGCAGGCTACAGTCCATGGGGTCTTAAAGAGTTGAATGAGACTTAGCACGCACACACACACTCTTTTAGCCAAGAGTCCTGCTGTTTATGCTTTGGGCACTACTTAATACAGAGCCTAAGATGAGTGTAGGAGGAAGGTGGGGTGGGAGGATGGCCATCTTTAAATTCTGTTAGTTTTTCACTGCTTAAGCAATTTTACTGAGTATGTGGATGAATACATTTTTTAAAAGAAAATTTAAGGAAATATCACATGAGAATGAAAGAAGAGCTCTTTCCTGAGCAGGGTTTCTTTCTAAAGTGAAGTCACTCAGTCATGTCCGACTCTGTGACCCCATGGACTGTAGCTGACCAGGTTTCCCCTTCTATGGGATTTTCCAGGCAAGAATACTGGAGTGGGTTGCCATTTCCTTCTCCAGGGGATCTTCCCGACCCAGGGGTCAAACCCAGGTCTCCCGCTTTGTAGGCGGACACTTTTACCATCTGAGCCACCAGGGAAGTCTTCTTTCATAAGGTATGTATTAGTATTTCTAGAAAAGAAAAAGAAAGTATTCTGGTTTTCTCCTCACCACCCAGAAACTGACCTCAGGTTAGTAAGTTTGACACATGAACCCATTAGAAGTACCTGGGAAATCTGTCAGGAGGCCAGCCTGTTTCCATAGGCATTAAAATCACCCTGCTGACTCTGAGCAGCCTAAGTACAGTTCAGCCTAAACTCCTTTTCCCCTCCAGGGACCCTGGTTAAAGCACCAAAGTGTTTGAATATCTTAGTTAACAAAAAAAGAAAAAGTTTAGTCTTAGTACAACATTGTCTGAAAATGCAGATTTCTGCATTAAAAGACTTGAGGGTGTTAGACAATGAGACAATATATCCTTTAAAACGTATCTGTTTAGAAGGTAGAAGAAATCCAATTCTTGACATTTGCAAAGGTTTCCATATTTTTTTACAGAGTCAATTTTCAACTTGCTTCTTCAAGAAATATGACAGAAACCATTGCTTTAGAGAACAGTGAAATTATACTTAATACAGCAATGAGTGTAAATCTCTCCCTTGCAGCATTTCACTTCTAATCAGTCTGAAGTAATAGCGAAAAGATGTTTATTGGGAGCATAATTTGCTCTTCACACAAAAGAGGAAAAAAAAAAAAGGACTCAAATAATTTACCACATTTACATCTCTAACTCAAACAAGAAATAGGAGGGAAACCAATTTTCTTATCTTGGGAGATGGTGATTTATAGAAGAAAAAGGAATAATTCATTTATCTTCTTGTAGGACATGAAAATATCCTAGAACAAATTATTGTGATTAAAAAAAAGTGTTAATAGAGAAACAAGTACAATACAAATACCTTTGATCTCAAAGCCTTCCTTTGCTTGTGCCTTGAAAAAGTAAGGCACTACTCTCCTTTCAGACAGAAAGAGCATAGATTCTTGAAAGGGTTGTAGCCTCAATTTGAACTGTAATGGTCCCTCCTGCTGGAAGTATTCTGTATTGGACCTTCTTTCCATTGCATACTTTTTACATTTAATTACTTCCTTTACACACAAAGGAAATAATGGTTCCAAAACACACTTCAAAAAATGCTGAGCGGATGTGGAACCTTCACATGGGGCCAACATTTTGCCCAGAGTTTCCCCAATTCATCTCAAAAGTTTATTTCTCTGAAAAAGATGTTAGCTTCCCCCCTGCCAAGGCCCATATAAAATGGGGAGTTCATGTCCTAAAATTCATTCGTTCCGGAACATTCTGAGCTAATTTCAGCCATGAGTGCTTTCCTCAGATGGTGTTTTTGGGAAAGTATATCACTCTTAGACAGGGAGTCTCCAGTAAAAGATAGGCTATATTCCAGAAGTCAATGTGTCAGCCCTTTGGCTCTGTTTATCTTTCCTCATAGGTATAATATTTAAATGGTGATTGGATGATTCTAAGCTTCAGAGTGTATTTCAGCTACATTGGGTTTTATGTTTTTTATAGGTTTTGAAAGAAAAATGCTTTCTGAGATCTTTTTAATAGTAAACCTCTGGCATTGTAAGATAGTTCAGTGACTTTGGAAAACAGTCCAGCAATCCCTCAAATGATTAAATGTAGAGTAACCTGATGCAAAGAGCTGACTCATTGAAAAAGACCCTGATACTGGGAAAGACTGAAGGCAAAAGGAGAAGGGGGTGGCAGAGGAAGAGATGGTTAGACAGCATCACTGACTCTGCGGACATGAATTTGAGTAAACTCCAGGAGATAGTGGAGGACAGAGGAACCTGGAGGGCTGCTGTCGGGTTGCAAAGAGTCGGATACCACTGAACAACCACCACCACCACCACCACATGACCCACTGATCCAACTCCTAGTTACATGTCCGAGAGAAATGAGAACATACGTCCACACAAAAACTTGTACTTGAATGTTTCGTGCAGCATTACTCATAACAGCCAAAGGTGGAAACAATGCAAATATCTGTCTGTGGATGGATGGACAAACAAAACATGGAATATCTATATAATGCAATATTATTAAATAATAGAAAGGAATGAAGTGCTGATGTATGCTAAACTTGAATGAACCTTCAAAACATGCTAAATGAAAGAAACCAGTCACAAGAGTCCATATATTATATGTTTTGGCTCAAAGGAAAGTCTAGAATTGAGAAATCCATAGTCAGGTTTGTCATTGTCTAGACTGGTGATATTTGACCAACCTGTGCTAGTCGTTAGCAGGGTTAATTTGCAACCTCTTACCTTACCTGGATTGTTAAGCAAAATCTTAGTTATTCTGCATTAACATTGTATTGTATCTAAAGCCCTTGACAATTGGTCAAGTTCACTTACAACTCAGGCAAAAGCGAGTCAAGGTTATGACAGGTTAAAACAAGCCCCATGTCCGCTGTTCAAAGAAAGTGGTCTCTGACAGGAAATTCAACTTCAGTTACCATTTTTCTTTTCACTAAGGCATTTTCTACAGTCTGTATAATTCATTTTTTGTGTGTATAGAATGTAGGCATCAAATTTGGAAGAAATCATAGGAGGCACTCAAATACTTAAAGGCATGTCTGGCAGGTCTGGTTCAGTCTCTTGCGGGGTCCCTGGGTACTCGTGCACACAAAGTTTTATTTGAGCCTTCCAAGTGTCTCTGGTGGGTATGGGGTTTGATTCTAAATGCAATTTTGCCCCTCCTACCATCTTGTTGGGGCTTCTCCTTTGCCCTTGAATGTGGGGTATCTTTTTTTGGTGGGATCCAACATTTACAGAAAACTAACCAGCTGGTTAAGAATCCGCTTGCAATGAAGGAGAACCCAGTTTGATTCCTGGGTCAGGAAGAACCCTTAGAGAAGAGAAAGGCTACCCACTCCAGTATTCTTAGGCTTCTCTGGTAGCTCAGATAGTAAAGAAACTGCCTGCAATGCAGGAGACCTGGGTTTAATCCCTGGGTTGGGAAGATCCCCTGGAGGAGGGCATGGCAACCCACTCTAGCATTCTTATCTGGAGAATTCTCATGGACAGAGGAGCCTGGTGGGCTACAGTCCATGGGGTCACAAAGAGTCAGAAAGACTGAGTGACTAAGCACAAACAAACCAAACTTATCACTTGGACCACAGCCTTGTCTAACTCAATGAACCTATGAGCCATGCTGTGTAGGGCCACCCAAGATGGACGGGTCATGGTAGAGAGTTCTGACAAAATGTGGTCCATTGGGGAAGGGAATGGCAAACCACTTCGGTATTCTTGCCTTGAGAACCCTCAAACAGTATTAAAAGGCGAAAACATATGACACTGAAAGATGAACTCCCCAGGTCAGTACCCAATATGCTACTGGAGAAGAGTGGAGAAATAGCTCTGTAAAGAATGAAGAAACTGAGCCAAGGCAAAAACAACACCGAGTTGTGGATTTGACTGGTGATGTAAGTAAAGTCTGAGACTGTAAAGAACAATATTGCATAGGAACCTGAAATGTTAGGTCCATGAATCAAGGTAAATTGGGAGTGGTCAAACAGGAGATGGCAAGAGTGAACATTGAAATTTCAGGAATCAGTGAACTAAAATGGACCAGAAAGGCTGAATTTAATTCAGATGACCATTATATCTACCACCGTGGGCAAGAATTCCTTAGAAGAAATGTAGTAGCCCTCATAAGCAATAAGAGTCCAAAATGGAGTACTTGGGAGCAATCTCAAAAATGACAGAATGATCTCTGTTCATTTCTAAGGCAAACCATACAATATCACAATAATCCAAGTCTATGCCCCAGTCACTGATGCCAAAGAAGCTGAGGCTGAATGGTTCTACAAGACCAGGTTCTTGTAGAAGGTTCTACAAGACCTTCTAGAACTAACACCAGAAAAAAAGAGATGTCCTTTTCATCAAAGGGTACTGGAATGCAAAAGTAGGAAGTCAAGATACCTGGAGTAACAGGCAAGTTTGGCCTTAGAGTACAAAATGAAGCAGGTCAAAGGCTAACAGTGTTTTGCCAAAAGAATGCACTGGTCATAGCAAACACCTTCCTTCAGCAACACAAGAAACATGGACATCACCAGATGGTCAATACCATATCAGATGACTATATTCTTTGCAGCTTAAAATGGAGAAGCTCTATACAGTCAGCAAAAACAAGACCAGGAGCTGACTATGGCTCAGATCATGAATCCCTTATTGTAAAATTCAGATATAATTGAAGAAAGTAGGGAAAACCACTAAACCATTCAGATATGACCTAAATCAGGTCACTTATGATTATACAATGGACGTGACAAATAGATTCAAGGGATTAGATCTGACAGAGTATCTGTCTACTATGGATGGAGGTTCATAACATTGTACAGGAGGCCGTGATCAAAGTCATCCCCAAGAAAAAGAAAAACAAAGAGGCAATATGGTTGTCTGAGGAGACCTTAAAAATAATTGAGAAAAGAAGAGAAGCTAAAGGCAAATAGAAAAATAAGGATATGCCCATCTGAATGCAGAGTTCCATTGGATAGCAAGAAGAGAGAAGAAAGCCTTCCTAAGTGATCAGTGCAAAGAAACAGAGGAAAACAATAGAATGGGAAAGACTAGAGATCTCTTCAAGAAAATTAGAGATACCAAGGGAACATTTCACGCAAGATGGGCACAATGAAGGACAGAAACGATATAGACCTAACAGAAACAGAAGATATTAACAAGAGGTGCAAGAATACACAGAAGAACTACGCAAAAAAGATCTTAATGATCCAGATAACCATGGTGTGATCACTCACTGAGAGCCAGACATCCTGTGGTGTGAAGTCAAGAGGGTCTTAGGCAACATCACTATGAACAAAGCTAGAGGAGGTAATGGAATTCCAGCTAAGCTATTTCAAATCCTAAAAGATGATGCTGTGAAAGTGTTGCACTCAATATTCCAGCAAATTTGGAAAACTCAGCCGTGGCTACATGACTGGAAAAGGTCAGTTTCATTCCAGTCCCAAAGAAAGGCAATGCCAAGGAATGTTCAAACTATCTTGAACAATTGCGTTCATCTCACATGCTAGCAAAGTAATGCTCAATATTCTCTAAGTGAGACTTTAATAGTATGTAAACGGAGAACTTCCAGATGTTCAATCTGGATTTAGAAAAGGCAGAGGAACCAGAGATCACATTACCAACATCTGCTGGATCACAGAAAAAGCATAGAATTCCTGAAAAACATCTACCTCTGATTCATTGATGATGCTAAAGCCTTTGACTATGTGGATCACAACAAACTGTGGAAAATTCTTAAAGAGATGGGAATACCAGACCACTTTAACTGACCTCTGAGAAATCTGTATACAGGTCAAGAAGCAACAGTTAAAACCAGACATGAAACAATGGACTAGTTCCAAATTGGGGAAGGAGTATGTCAAGGCTGTATACTGTCACCCTGCTTATTTAACTTATATGCAGAGTATGTCATGCAAAATGCCAGGCTGGATAAACCACAGGCTGGAATCAAGACTGCTGGGAGAAATATCAGTAACCTCAGATATGCAGATGACACCACCCTTATGGCAGAAAGCAAAGGGGAACTGAAGAGACTCTTGATGAAAGTCAAAGAAGAGAGTGAAAAAACTAGCTTAAAACTCAGCATTTAAAAAAGGAAGATCATGGCATCTGGTCCCATCACTTCATGGCAAATAAATGGAGAAACAATGGCAATAGTGAGAGACCTTATTTTCTTGGCCTCAAAAATCACTGCAGATGGTGACTGCAGCCATGAAATTAAAAGATTCTTGCTCCTTGGAAGAAAAGCTATGACAAACCTAGACAGCATATTAAAAAGCAGAGACATTGCTTTACTGAGCAAGGTCCGCTAGTTAAAGCTATGGTTTTTCCAGTAGTCACGTATGGATGTGAGAGTTGGACTATAAAGAAAGCTGAGTGCCAAAGAATTGATGCTTTTGAACTGTGGTGTTGGAGAAGACTCTTGAGAGTCTCTTGGACTGCAGGAAGATCAAACCAGTCAATCGTAAAGGAAATCAATCCTGAATACTCGTTGGAAGGACTGATGTTGAAGCTGAAACTCCAATATTTTGCCCACCTGTTTTGAAGAACTGACTCATTGGAAAAGACCCTGATGCTGGGAAAGATCATAGGCAGGAGGAGAAGAGAATAACAGAGGATGAGATGGCTGGATGACATCACTGACTCAGTGAACATGAGTTTGAGAAGTTTCAGGAGTTGGTGATGGACTGGGAAGCCTGGGTGCTGCAGTTCATGGGGTTGCAAAGACTTGGTCACGACTGAGTGACTAGACTGAACTGAGTACTACATACATTGTTGCCCCCACCGCCATTCCACACCCACAGATCAGAACCTGTGATAAACTTAAATTGGTAACAGTTAAGAAATAATTTAACTCTGATGTGCTACACTCTAGATATGATTTACTTTTATGTTTTTACACTGTTCAGGTGAGTAAATTTGAAGACTGAAGACATTTGATGCTAGGAGTAATTAGGTTACTAGAGAATTGAGCCCTAGGGGACCTGCAGGCTCCTCTCTTGATGGGGATTCTTATATCTGTCATTTAAATATAGTGGAAATTAAAAGCCAAGAAATCTCAGTTCTGAACTGAAGGAAATAGGGTCACAATGAGACAAGAATTCACTGAAGTCTAAGGAGATAGAAGTCATATGAAAAAACATTTTTCTCTTTCCTTCACAAACTTGAATGCAAGGAGCCAAGAGAGGTAGGTTATAGTACTTTGTAGATAGATTTTCTTTTCTCTTTCTCACATTAGACATAGTCTCAGAATGGGTATATGCTTGGAAAGTGTACATGACCTAAGTGCATTTTATTTCTTGGTTGACCCTATAACATCAGAAATGTTTTAAAGGAAGTAGTATAGTATAGCCAACAGGAGGGCACAGAGGCCTAGTATGGTAAGATGTCAAATGACCTTTTGTTTTTGTATCTAATAGTTTATATTAACTGAGCCAAACGCCCAACCTGCCAGGTCTTATGCTAAACACTTAATCAATTATTTTACTATATTCCAATAGTGACCTCTGAAATAGGTACCACTGTTTATTATAACGGAGAAGGCAATGGCAAGCCACTTCAGTACTCTTGCCTAGAAAATCCCATGGATGGAGCAGCTTGGTAGGCTGCAGTCCGTGGGGTCGCCAAGGGTCGGACACGACTGAGCGACTTAACTTTCACTTTTCACTTTCACACATTGGAGAAGGAAATGGCAACCCACTCCAGTGTTCTTGCCTGGAGAATCCCAGGGAAGGGGGAGCCTGGTGGGCTTCCGTCTATGGGGTCACACAGAGTCGGACACGACTGAAGTGACTTAGCAGTAGCAGTAGCAGCAGTTTATTATAAAGCTTCAGTCATTAATACACTGGCATAATCATAGACTACTAGACCAATGGACTGAAATAAGAGTCCAGAAACAGAACAATTATGACAAAGATGAAACTTCAGTGTAGTGGGGAAAGAATGGTCTTTTCAATTAATAAATCAATTGAATATACCCAAAGGGGAAAAAAAAATCTGACCCTTACCTTACATGATACACAAAAATCAATCCTGGGCAGATTGAAAAGCTAAATATGAAAGAATATAATATGATCTATGGCTAGTAAAAGAATTTTTAAGTTGGATAAAATAGCACCAATTATAAAGGAAAAAAGATTAATCTGATTACATTAAAATTAAGAAATCTGTTCTTCAGAAGATACCATTAAAAGTATAAATAGGCAAAGCAGAAAGTGAAAGAAGATATTTGTAATATATTTTTCCAACCAAGGAAAATATATACAAACTCTGCCAAAGCAAGTAGGAAAATAAAAGAGTTAACCCGATGGGGGAGGGGTGAGTAAAAGATACCTCAAGGTATTTCAATAAGGAGGATTCCAGAAGGCCAATACACATATCTTGTTTAGTCTTCAGAGAAATGCAAATTAACATCACAACTCAATACGATGACGTACCCACTTGAATAGCTAAAATGAAAAAGACAAAGTGTTAACATGGAGCAACTAGTTTACCTCCTATCAGTGGCGTGAGGAATTTCTAATTGTTCCGTATACATACTAATACCCATCTTTGGGAGACTGGTAGGGGTTCAGCAGCTACTAAGGTTGAACCCTATGAGCCCCCAAATTTCATTTCAAGGCATACGCCAACAGAAGCCTGTATATATACCCGCAACAAACTACAGCCATAGGCAGCAACACGAATGAATTTCAGGAACACAATAAGAAGAAGGCAGACCCAGAGAATATATACCGCATGATCTATTTATACAAAGCTTCCCAAACAGACAAATGTTAAGTCAGGATGTTGGGTGGAGGTCAGAGATTGGGAGGGGCCTGAGAAAACTCTGGGGGTGCTGCAATATCCTGTATCTTATCTGGTGCCGGTTGCGTGGATGTGTATACTTTATGAAAATTCACTGAAGGATGCACATATGATTTGTGTGCTTTCCAGTATGTTTATTACACTTCACTAAAAAGGTATAAACACAAAGTATTAGGACCCTATGGATAAATTATCATTTACCTCAGAAAAATTAAGACTCTTGAGGGGCAAATTATATCTCCATCTATAGTCTTGTGTCCTGCTAAGTATTAAGATTAGTGAGTGAGTTCAGTGGATTAAGTACCTGATTCGAAAGGGAAGGCAGTATAATGTGTTTCCCTTTAGTGGAGCGTTACTGCATGGGTTTCAGTTCATTTGTACCATGTCTATGAGGGCAGTGATTGTTTGCCTTGGCTAGGATCAAAACTCACCACTTAAGAAGGCTTGTCTCTATTTTAGCAGGACACACCTGTACAATTTTCCCTTCTTGTCACTCCATCCTTTGAGAAGTTTCAATATCACTTTTACCAACTCTCCCAAGCTACTACAGAACGCTTTCCATCAATAAAAAAGTTATATAGAGGATAAATAGAACACACTTGGAAAACTCTTAGCGATTGCCTGGTCTTTCATTTCATTTCTCTGACTATCCATTTTTTGAGATAGGGTGAAAGAGGAGCAAAAGCAAAAGGAAGAAGCAAAAAAGGAAGATAGTGTATCAAATCCATAGAGCTAATTAATGACAGTAACTCAGATTAAAGCCCAATTCTTGTGATTGCTAATGTGTGCTCTCTTCACCGGAGAAGGCAATGGCAAGCCACTCCAGTACTCTTGCCTAGAAAATCCCATGGACGGAGGAGCCTGGTAGGCTGCAGTCCGTGGGGTCGCTAAGGGTCGGACACGACTGAGCGACTTCACTTTCACTTTCACACACTGGAGAAAGAAATGGCAACCCACTCCAGTGTTCTTGCCTGGAGAATCCCAGGGACGGGGGAGCCTGGTGGGCTGCCGTCTATGGGGTCACACAGAGTCGGACACGACCGAAGTGACTTAGCAGCAGCAGCAGCAGCAGCTCTCTTCACTGCACTGGGTTTCTCCATGATCTTGTAACAGCTGTTAATTTCCACTATTTGATGTTCTCTCCTATTAAAACTTTATTTTTCACTCTGTAATACAGTCTTCTCCAGATTAGAGATTACACCTTAACCTGACTCGGGGCCTGACACTCACGCTAGGCTTTTCCATAGTTAACCTCTAGCTGATTCAATTAAACACAATTATTCTACACTCTATCCAGATTCCGTTTTATCAGGCCATGTAAGGAAGAAATAATGGCAGCATGGAATAAAAAGGAATGACTCTTGGGAGTAGAGTTTATGCCAATCTAGGCAGTCATGGTCAGGTTAACAGACCTTAAATTCTCCAGGTCTCCCTTAATCCCTGAACAAATGTAATCTACTTGACATAAATGAAGAACTCTACATTGAAGAATTTGACAAAAGACACTTTTGCTGGCTCCTACTTCAATCCTTCACTTACTTGGAGCTGAAAAATCAAAGGAGACGATATTTTCATGTTATTCAAATGCACATTCATTTTCCATCAAATTTCCAGTTTTTCCCTTAAATGGGTGCATTTTGTTTTTTGGCTCATTATTTATTATCATTTCATTTATTTAGAAATGGAAACTCCAACCAGTTTGATTAAGAGATTAAATAACTGGACTTTGGAAAGCTAAAAATAATCTAGGTATGGGTTGCATTAGGTTTCAAAATATTTGAGGTTTTGATCAAATCTCTAAACGCATTATTGCCAAAGAGCCTCCCCTTCTTTTCAAATTTTAAACACATGTATGCTTTAAGGAAAATTCAATTCAGAGTTTTCAGAATCACTGCTAAAGATACTGTGCTTTCTAAAGAGACTTTTCTTTAAAAAGTAAAATAAATCCTCCCTAAGTAAAACTAGGAGTCGCGACTGAGCGACTTCACTTTCACACATTGGAGAAGAAAATGGCAACCCACTCCAGTGTTCTTGCCTGGAGAATCCCAGGGACGGAGGAGCCTGGTGGGCTTCTGTCTATGGGGTCACACAGAGTCGGACACGACTGGAGTGACTTAGCAGCAGCAGCAGCAAGTAAAACTAGAGGTTGAAGAAATTCTAACTAAAAAATTCTGTCATTTAATCTTCATGTCTTAAGCAACCCCTCAAAAGCCATAAATGTCAATTCAGTCAAATACCTTCAACTTTCCCCAAGAAAAGTTTCACAAGAAACCAATATAACTTGACCATTTACAAGATGCATGTATTTTATGTCTGGTGCTTGATTTATTTTTTGAAAACAGCTCTTAGATGAAGAAATGATTAGTTCTTGAGAAGCTGAGCAACTTGCTCAATATTTCAAAGGAAGAAAATTGTCAGAGCTGAGATTTCACACCAAGTCTGCCTGACTCTGAAGACTGTCAGCTTTCAGTAGAATTATCATGGAGTGTCTTTGAGCTGGAGCAAGGTAAGAGATAAAAGATAAATAGCATGAAAACATAAACTTTCACTACTTTATCTTGGACTGAGAAGAAAAAATAAAAGAGAAAAAAGAAAAAGCACCATTAAATAAAGCCTTCAAAGCTTTTTTTGTATCATGAAAGTTTTTAGCTTTCAGCATACCTGGCCAGGACCACCTAGTGGTAGCTATAAAATACTCTCTGGGAGCTAACAACTAATTGGCAAAATTAAGTAAATTAGCAGAAATCACCACAGCAATAAGTACTATCTTTTACTAACAGTGGCACAAAAGTACATTATTAAGCACTTAGTGGAGAAAGGATGCCAGAAGAAGAAAGAAATTCATGTGGGTTAAAAACGACTTTCAGGAAATGATTGGACAGGGCTTCCCTGGTGGCTCAGTGGTAAAGAATCTGCCTGTAGTGCAGGAGATGCAAGTTTGATCCCTGGGTTGGGAAGATCCCCTGGAGAATGAAATTGCAAGTCACTCGAGTATTCTTGCCTCGGAAATTCCATGAACAGAGGAGACTGGAAGGCTACAGTCCATGGGGTCGCAAGAGTTGGACACAACTGAGTCGACAGAACAACAACTGCCCTCCCCCATCTTTGCTGGCACCCAAAATCAAATTTTCCTTTCAGAAAAAGAAATGAGTATCAATAGATCAAAGACAATGTGTTAGAGAAAGATGAGTCAATAAATTGGATGATTTCATTTCAACTCAACATGCCTTTTTCTGGCCATAACATGCTGCTTGCGGGATCTTAGTTCCCTAACCAATGATCAACCCGGGCCCCACAGCAGTGAAAGTACTGAGTCCTAACCACTGGATCACCAAAAAATTCCCTTGACATGCAATCATTGGTCATCATAGAGACCTTTGAAAAACTCATCCATAAAATAGGCAGTCCATTTGAATCTGAAAAACTACCATGAAAGACACCACTGGCAGTTTTTGAGAAGATTAAAGCACCTATGATTATGTCAGGGTCATGGTGACAGGTCAGAACAAGAAATTACTATCATCTCCATTTTTGAAGCACAAAAACAGTCTTCATGAGAGCAAAGGTCCACTCAAGGTCATGTGACCCTTCAGAAAACACAACTACCCATTCATGTCCTCCCTCCCACCCCAAAGCTCCTTGGTTGGACAGATCACACAAATGACAAAAATGCAGACAGACATAATCTTATGATAGATTATTTATGGTACTGACCAGTATTCATTGTTAGGTTCTGGTAACACAGACACTCTGAAGGAGTGCAGGGCTGAGGATCCAACCTCTTATCTTCCAGCTTAAACAAAACCAACAGAAAACAGTATCTCAACCACCATTCATCTCGCAGGGGAGTCACCAGGGGGACTGAAGAATATTGTAATCTGGAGAAGGGTTGTGTCTAATGATCAAGGAATTTCAGGGAAATCTGGTGACTACTTATAATTTTCCTGCATGTATGATTTCATGATAAGATCTTAAATTGGTCAAGAAATTTCTAGGGAGCTGGAAAGAAAGGACAGTACTAGGTAAATAAGCAGAAGAGATTTTCATTTCTATGCCTGGTCTTAGAGGGTACTAGGAAGCAAGTAATGAATTCCAGGGATTCTACACTCCAGACATGGAAGTGAAAAGTGAAAGTGTTAGTCATGTCTGACTCTTTGTTGTCCCATGGACTGTAGCCCACCAGGTTCCTCTGTCCGTGGGATTTTCCAGGCAAAAATACTGGATTAGGTTCCATTTCCTTCTCCAGGGGCTCTTCCTGATCCAGGGACCAAACCCAGGTCTCCTGCATTGCAGGCAGATTCTTTACCATCTGAGCCACCAAGGAAGTGGAAGTCTATGGGATAACTAGGGAAACTCCTCCTCATTAAAATAATGGGTATTATGTAATGCCACTTGGGAATTTTTTTGCGTGTCTTCAGTCAAATACACTTTATAAATAAAATAATGGTATTATAATAACTAATACTTGTTGAACAGCTATCGTATTCTAGGTTTTATAGATTTATTTATTAACAAAAAAAATAGTGAAAAATATGTTGTAGATAGCTGTGAAACTAGCTTGTCCCTTGTCAAACATTAACTTTAGAATGGGAATTTGAACCTAGATTGATCTGGCCAAAACTCATATGGGTTTAGGACCATATCACCCTACATTCCACAAAACAAAGTCTCCACCATTCTTTTCGATGCGTGTTTATAAGAAGAAATGTATAACGCTATACACATGCTCTCCTGTGACTCTGGGTAAAGAATGGTTTAAAGGATAGGTTTTTTTCCTTGCCTCTATAGTGAACCATAGCATTCAGCAGTTGGACTTAGGGTATTTTAAAGACATGAAAAGATCTGGAAAAGGGAGATCAGTCATTAATTAAAGCAGTTTCCTGGGCAAGGATCCACAAGGAATGAGAAACTGGGTGCAAGCTGGTTGCTTTTAAATGACCATCCCATTTATTTGGCTGCAGAGAGACTCCTGGACCAATTAATCAATTCCACTTTCCTTTTCTATTCAAACTATGAGCAGACCTTACTTCATCTAAAGTAATTGCCTTGCAAGTCTGTAAAACATCAGGATGGCAAAGTCACTTCTTGAGCAAAGCAAAGACTAAGGCTTTCCTTCAGATGTTCCTAAAGATGGATGAGAAGAAGCTGGGACATAATTTTACTCTTAACCAGTGATGAAATGCTCAGCCAAGTAAATTACTAAGAAAAGTCAGACAAAAGCTGGAACAACAAGGGTATGATTATTTCTCATCTCTTCCATTACCTTCAATTTAATCTCTAGCTTGCTTGGTAGCAGCAAACTAGCCAGAACAAGAACAAGAAAGGTTTTGGCAGCAGAACTATCTTGGGTCAGAATGGCTAAGTTGGTCACACAGGCACGCAAAAAGGACAAGATGAGAAGACCAAACCACAGCGTAATGAGGCTCCCACTTAATTGACATCTGTCACTTTCTGTTAGGCTTGATCTGTGAGTGTTGAGCAGAGAAATGCTGTTTCAGCTAATGTGATCAGTGAAGGAATAAGTTTCTTTTGAGGGACTTTGATGATTTTTTCTAAAGAAGCTGCTAGAAAAAGTAAATGCACCATCCAGTTGGTGACTCTAAACAAATACTCCACCCACAGATCAACAGAGCAAAAAGCACACAGGTTTAGGTCTTCCCTAAATCAGAGGTCACTCCATTCTCTGTCTTGGACCCAATTCTGATGTCTCAGGAGGAGCAATGAAGCTGAATCACGAGTCTGAGAGACTAAGAACAAGCAGCAAGATGGAAAAGCAAAGGGGACACGCTTTGGACAGAAGTTTTTAATGGGAACACGGTAGTCATTATGTGTTCCATTTGCCACCTCATGTGAAATGAACATTTTTGAGAAAAATAACACACATATCTCAATGCAACATTCTTTATGTTCCTTTTTGTTGTTCAGTTGCTAAGTCATGTCCGACTCTTTCTGACCCCATGGATTGCAGTGTACCAGGCCTCCATGTCCCTCACTATTTATTTCCCAGAGTTTACCCAAGTTCATGTCCATTGAGTGGGGGTGCTATCAAACTATCTCATTTGAGTCCCTGAATCCATGTAAAAATCAAACCAGTTGGCTTATGGGCTGTGCTGTTGACTTAAGTTATTTGCAACAGATGAAGTTCTATTATTCCGCCCCAAGTGCTAATATTTCGGTTGGGTTTTCTCTTGCTGAATATAAAGTGAAATATTAAGTAAAAGAAAATTTGAGAAGTCAAAGTGGTCAAGCATCTCTATCAGTCTTCTTCAGGGCATCCCTAACATTCCTCTTCATTATTTCAGCCTGACCACGTCCTTGCAGTCAGTGGATCCTAATTGAGAAAAATTTACATAAGGCTTGTGTTTCCAAATTTCTTGAACTTAAACGGAAACTGAAAGACATAAAAAAATACTGTCTTCAAATCAACATGCTTCAAATTGCTGGTAAAAAGCTGCAAGTCTTGCTTCAGTTTGAGATGAAATGAAGAACCTTGTGAGCGTATATAGCACTTTCTGCATACACCACTCTGCACACAGTTCTCCCTGCTGCCCGGTAACTACAGTTGTTTGATCCTTACAGGACTGAAACAACCAGTGGCCTTAGCTTTAGGCTTTGGGACGTATACATGGCATTAACTTTACACAGGTTCTTCCATGATTACTATTGGAATACTCCAGTGTCCTGAGACAACCTCCCTGTCACGTACCACACTATAATCAATATCTTTTCAAAGTACACTTCTGACCCTGGCTCTCTCCAGGGTAAAGGTCAAACTCCTTAATAGGGTCGGTGAGCCTGTGTGCAGTCTGGCCCCCACCTGCCCCTCCAGTCCTGCCTAGGACAGTTCTCCCCTCTGCCTGGCTCCAGAGTCACTGCCCTTCTGTTCTCCAATGTGTCGTACTCTCTCCGTCCTCAGGGCCTTTGCATATGCTGTCTCTTTTGCCTAGGATGTTCTTTGCATTTCAAGTCTCGGTCCAGTTCTTTTTGTCATATACTCTCATAGAACTCTATGCCTTTCCATCAAGGCATTTGTCTCATATCATCATTACTGCTCACTGGGTGGTTCTGGGCTCCTGTGTCTCCCACCAGAGAGTCTATTCCAGGAAAGTAGGAACGTGGCTCTGAGCTCCCTGTTGCCCACCTCGGTGCCTACTGCAGGATCTGAAATTCCCAATGGTCAGTTCGGTCCTCCTCTTTTTCCTCTCGGCAGCATTGGACCCAGGGGACCACTCTGTACATGCACCCCTGTGTAGCTCCGCTTCCGGGCTTCCGTGCTCTCAGGCTAACCCCCACTCCCCGCTCTCAGCTGCTGTTGTTTCAGCCTCCTTCACTGATTCCATCCTCTAAATAGTCCTCTAAACATATTCTGTCTTATCATCACACTGATGAGATCTCTCCCAAAGAAAGAGCCTAAAGGGTAGAAAAATGACATTGAGAAAGATGTCCATTGCCACAGTAGTTACAATAACAAGCAATTTGGAAGCAACTTCAATGTCCAATACTAGTGAATAGTGCAGAAAACTGGGATGACATCCACTTCGTGGAATATTATGTTGCTAACAAAATAAGCGGAGAAGGCAATGGCAAGCCACTCCAGTACTCTTGCCTAGAAAATCCCATGGACGGAGGAGCCTGGTAGGCTGCAGTCCGTGGGGTTGCTAAGGGTCAGACACGACTGAGCAACTTCACTTTCACTTTTCACTTTCACACATTGGAGAAGGAAATGGCAACCCACTCCAGTGTTCTTGCCTGGAGAATCCCAGGGACGGGGGAGCCTGGTGGGCTGCCGTCTATGGGGTCACACAGAGTCGGACACGACTGAAGTGACTTAGCAGCAGCAGCAGCAGCAGCAACAAAATAAGAACTATACCACCTGTCTGGAAACATGACAACTTTTTACAATGGAATGTTCTCTGAAAGTTAGGGTTTGTGAACTCACGCTTATAACTGTAAAAATTTATTTTAAAAAAGATTTGGTGAACATTGGGACTTCCAAGGTGGCCCTAGCAGTAAATAACCCACCTGCCGATGCAGGAGACATAAGATATGCAGGTTTAATCCCTGGGTCAGGAAGATCCCCTGGAAGAGGAAATGGAAACCCACTCCAATAATTTTGCCTGGGAAATCCCATGGGCAGAGGAACCTGGCGGGCTATAGTCCACGGGGTCACAAAGAGTCAGGGTGAATACTGAAAAATACTGTATTAGGGTATTAGAGTCATGGGATTTGGGGCATTTCTTTATTTTCCAAATATTTCTATATTATAAAAAGGTGTATGTGTGTGCGTGCGCGTGCATATGTCTGATTGTGTAGAGACAGGGAGAGAACAGAAAGAAAATAATTATACTGTAATTTAAAATAGATATAAAAATGTGTATATTTATAGAAATGTTATTTAAAAACAAAACCACTGAGAGCCATCCTGCAAGAAATCCCTGTGAATTTCAGTGCTGTGAGAGATATTACACCTCTGTGATACACACAGCAAGCTCTCAGGAGGCAGTGGCTTCTGCACAGCGACAGATGGTTTTGCAGCAAAGCTTTCCCTGGCTCAACTCATGAGCTATGCTGTTCTCATCCTGAAAAGCAGAGAACCAGGCTGGCCTCTGCAGACCATCAAAAGCTCCAGCCTCCTCCTCAGGTTCTTTCATCTTCTTTGCTTCAAGAAAACCATTTTAAGTCAATGAATTCTAGGAAGCAGGGGTACAAACATTCACCTCTTTACCCTGCCCACAGCAGCCCTATTAACCACAGGTGCTCCTCAGATTCTGCAAAGAAGACCAATTTAATTGATTTCCAGTGGCCTGGAGGATGAATCAGTACTGCCAATTCCCTTGAAAACATCATCGTCTCCAAACAATGTCATCCTGAAGCAGCAGTAAGGAATGAATAGACTTCTCACAAGAGTCCTTTGTTGGAGAAAACACACTGGATCACTAGGGAGTAAATCTTGCAGCCATAACTAAGGAAGCTTCAGAGCAGTGAGACGCAGTTGGTGAGATCCAGCCCTCCTGAGCATAAGAGACTCCAGTTGTCCATGCATATAAACTGATATATTTATGCAAACTACAGTACAATCTGTGGATGATAGAAGGTTAGTTTATATAGGTTTAGCCAAATAGTTGTTTTCAGTTGCTCAGTCATGTGCGACTCTTTGCGACCCCCTGGACTGCAGCACGCCAGGCTTCCCTGCCCTTCACTATCTCCTGGAGTTTGCTCAGATTCACGTCCATTGAGTCGATGATGCCATCCAACCAGCTCATCCTCTGTCATCTCTTTCTCCTCATACCCTCAGTCTTTCTCAGCACCAGCGTCTTTTCCAATGTGTTCTGACAAAACTTGGTCCACTGGAGAGGGAAAGGCAAATCACTTTAGTATTCTTGCCTTGAGAACCCCATGAAAAATATGGAAAAAGCCAAATAGTAATGATATTAATAATACAGCTTACATATATGGAGTGAATACCATGTGTCTGGAACTGCACTAACATTTATGCCTTGCTACAACCTTGGGAGTCACATGCTATCTCAGTTTTACACATGGTCAAACTGAGGCTCAGTGAGCCTAGATAGCCAGATCTTAATCTCTGTCTCTCTTATTTTTCCAGTCTCCCCATCTCCTAGGATCCCTTAGCACTTTTTGTATGTTGCTTCCCCTCTGTCACGGGACTGATCAGGAGACTTAAATATTGATACTTTGCCAATAATAAGCTTCCTATATCCTTCAAGTTTGGAAAATCATTAATATTTTCTCATCTAGGATGATTTGGAACACATGCTCTAACTTAATCCTTCTTCATTTGTTCTAACCATCTCATGATGGCAATAACTTTCCCTGGAGGCCTGAGGACTTAGAGCCACCAAGATTGACTGGGCCTGTTGACCATTTTTTGAGAAGGAACAACTTCCTGCAGGAGGAGAAGGAGGCAACAGAGGATGAGATAGTTGGATGGCATTGCTGACTCAATGGACATGAGTTTGAGAAAATTTCGGGAGATGGTGGAGGACAGGAAAGCCTGGCAGTGTTGTAGTCCATGAAATTGCATAGAGCTGGACACAACTTAGCAACTGAACAATAACAAATTTCCTGCAGGTCAGTCATTGGACAGGAGGATTGACTGGACTTATAAACTTTACTTATAAACACAATCTGATGTTGCTGACAAGAAAGCCCACGTATGAGAGTCATGTAAATCTTTTGGCAAACCTGTGACAAAGCTATTATCACCTGATTTTACAAATAATAGCATCATGCTGCACAGCCATGCACCTAAGACTTCTCTTCGTCATGCTAATTCTGGACTGCCGGCACCTGGTGGCCTGTAGCCACTTCTCTGCTTTGTACTCATGTCAAGCACCACTAATGATATTTGTCTTAGGTTAGGAGAATAACTTCTCCCCCAAAAACAAACTGTGAGAGGAAGATAAGAGTACAAGAAATTGATTTGGAGTCAATCCCATTGTGGGAAAGGAAATCGGCAGTTCAGGCAGAGAAGTGTAGGCAGCCAGTATTTTGTGTCCAACTCTTTGTGACCCCATGGACTGTAACTCACTAGGATCCTCTGTCTATGGAATTTTCCAGGCAAGAATACTGAAGAGAGTTGCCATTTCCTACTCCAGGGGATATTCCTGTCCCAGGGATCAAACCTGTAACTCCTGCATTGGCAAGCAGGTTCTTTACCACTGTGCTACCTGGGAAGCCCAAAGGCAGCCAAGGCATGGAGCATTCATAAGAAGGTTAGCTCAGTGGCCAGGTCAGGCTTGAACCCTCTAGGAGGGCACGTGGAGAAGGCTGCAGAATTGTCCTCTATGAGGGTACTTGCACCAACTCTCCGCCAATTCTCCTCTGTTTCTAGGGGTAATAAGGGCCAAGCACTCTCTGCCTTCCCTTCTTGCCTGGCCCACACCAGTTACCAAGCACTGGAGACCACAGAAAACCATCTGCATTTGGCTTCTACAAGCACCAAGCTATTGAGAGCTGAGGGGCTATGGTGAGGAATTGGCAGGGTTGGCCACTGTGGCCTTTCCTGTAACAACTGGAAGCAGTTCTCCACCAGCCTGCCAGGCAACCACCACCACTCAAGGGGGATTAGGAAGCCAACTGAAGCCATTTTGAGCCTTACTTTAGTGATTTAGAAAGGTAGATAATTTCTTTTCTGATTGGGTGACAGGTAGATTATAAGTGTTGATGGTACAGAGTTTAGCCTTGTGAGTTGCCCTTACAGTTTTTAACAGACAAAGGGCATGTGCTAGAGTGGTTAAAAGTACACTCTGATTTCCCTCCCAACTGCTCAACCAGTGTCACGTGACCTCACACAAATTACTTAATTGCTCCATGTCTCGGTTATTCACTTCATCAATAACTTGGGAACAGAATAGTGTCCACAGGTTCTATCTGTTGACCATGTATCTGCCATTACTCAGTAACATAAGTGCAATCTACCCATACACTGCATGTAATTTATGAAACATAAATAAGCAGATTCAATTTTAAAAAGGGAATCTGGTGACTAAAGTAATTTAACTTCCCATTATAAATAGTGATTCCGTTACTGGGTGACCCAGAAGCTATGCTCATGGAGCTATACTTGATAATTCAGGCAGGAAAAAAGACTGAGAAACAGTTTTCCTTTTACCTAAAGGAACACGGAGCCAATTTCTGCAGCCAGGAAAAAAATATGTACTCTGTTTTACAACATACATAAAAAGGAAAATCTCCTGAAAATGGAACTATGAATCTTGTCCCCCAGTACCTTTCAATCTGAGAGCAGAAAGCACCTCCCTTTTTATTGATTTCATCTACTAAGTGGATCCTGGGCTTCTTAAATAAGACAAAATTGAACCTCAGATCTTCAGAGCCTGCACCCTGCAGGAACCCTCTCAGGACCTAAATTCACTGATGTTATAGGAACACATGTAAGACAAGAAAATCCACCATTTAAATTACCCCTTTTCTCCTTTGGGAGAAATCAAGCCAATGGGGTCCCTGCCTTTGCAAAGATGTGTGCTTTCCTCTATCTACTGACTCTGGTTGGTGCGGGCTGGCTAAAGGGACCAGTTGGGCAACCTTGCAGGACAGAATGTAGATAAATCATGAGTTCTGACAGCCATGCCCAATATATCATTACACATCACTGGGCATCTAATTCCTTCTTTCAGTGTGAGGAAGTTTCCAGGACTCTCTATATGTATTGGTCAAGAAATGTCCAGATCCTGATGTTAAAATCACTGGGAAGGTATATTTTCATACCTGCTCTCTCCCCTTCTCTTTCCTCTGATCAGCAAAATCCCTTGAATCACTTGCAGCTTGATACCCAGAGCAAGGCTAGGATCTGTAACCACATAACGCAGCCACTGTTTCAAGAGTGGACTCTATTCTACTTTCCTGTTCTTCAAATTTTACATCAATTTCCCTCTCTAAGTGGGGTTTCTGTGACAAAAAAAAGAAGCTGTAAAACTTAAGGTTAGCTGCATCTGCTAATGGAAAAAACAATAAACCTGGGGGAGTCCATTTTAGCTTTGAAATGCTATGGTGCTACAATTCTAAGGCTCTGACGAGAGAGAGAGAAAGAGATTTAGAGTTAGTTAGAAGCTGACTACAAGGAGAATGCCAATTGAAAAAATGAAAATTATTTTTAAAAGGGAAGCAATGTGAAACTACATCATGAATTTTTCTCTTTTTATAGGGAGATGCTTGGAACTTATCAGATTCTCAAGAAACTGAGCAGTAATGCCAAAAGCCAGTGCAGTGTCTTTCCTGTTGGTTCACCCTGAATGTAAGCTGCGGCTTAATGGACCATTCCTGTATAGACTGATGGCTTCCTACCTCAATCACCAGTGTTACTCTGTCTGAAGGCTTTCTTCACCTGTAAAAAGTCAGAAAGGGAATTAAAGTCTCAGGGATGATTCACAAATGACAAGGGCCAGAATGTAGAGGATAAATAATATCTCAGGCTCTTTATTCTCAGTGGGACAGTCTTTTCAATTTTTAAAATTTTAAAAGTTTTTAGGCCACATTTGTGGCATGCAGGATCTTAGTTCCCCAACCAGGGATCAAACCCATGCCCTCTACATTTGGAGTGCATAACCACTGGAATCTCAGGGAAGTACTGGGACAGTGTTCAAAGGAACTGGACTGAGTCCCTATTAGCAAGTGATAACTGCTCATCATCGCAAAAGCTTTATCTCTGACTCACTTTCCTGCTCTCTCCTAGTGCTTCCTGAGATTACCTCTCAATTCAGCTGTCTAAACCCAAATCTTGTCTTAGGATATACTTTTGAAGGACCCAACATGAAGATTAAAATATAGTGAAAAAATAGTGAACTGTAACTAGAACCTGGCAGCTAACACTTTACCCAATGAAGCTCCCTAAAGCATTAACACCTATTCCCTGAAGAACCTTTGAGACTTAGGATAAGTCTGGATAAACTGGAGGGAAAAGTGGGACTGGATCAAACAGCGACATTAAAAATTCATGCAAAAGTGTCAAGTTAGGCCAAGTGGTTCATAATTATTATGAGAATCAAATAATACACGTAAACATACTTCAAAAAGAAGAAAGCATGGTTGGGATATGAGATGGTCTATTTCTTTGTGATCTTGCTCTAAAGCAAGGACAGGCAGATATTTCCTATGAAGGGCCAGACAGTAAGTGTTTTAGGCTTTGCAGGCCTTACAGTACTTATGCCACTCACTCAGCCCTGCCACTGTAATGCAAAAGCAACTAAAGGTGAATGGATGACAATGGTGTTCCAAAAAATGTTATTTTCAGATGTAGGTGAAGAGCCAGATTTAGTAGTAGCTATGTTTTGTTTATTTTTCAATAGAACAGTGGACAAGATGTCCCACTGGGCTTCCTGGAATTTTTTTTTTCAGCTTTATTGAGGTATAATTGACAAATAAAATTGTAAGGTATTTAAAGTGTTCTTCTATGAGCAGTGGTTGAATGACCTTTGCTGCGAAGCATTATTTATTTGTAATGTATTTAGGTTGATAGTGATTCTCCAACATTGTCTAAGTGACTCCAATTGTTTTGCATAAAGCAGGAACACGTGGCAAATCATTCCTAGTGATGAGGAGCTTTATGAGTGTTAAGGAAGTCTGTGTATGTTACCAGGAGCTCACAGTTTCCAATTTTCAGAGATATTTGACCAGTTTGAGGAAGAGGCATCACTAATGAAGGCTTAGGAAAGCCAGGCTCGTAAATCTCTGAATATAAAACAGCATCCAGAATCCCAGCTCTGAGACCTTCTTCTACAGGAAGTGTAATTGATCAAGGACCCCAGCTGCTGTGTTCTGAAATCCAACTCCATGTGTCACACCTCCCACAGGCTCCTCCCTGCCAATATCAGAGTTTGTGGGTGGAATACAAGGGCAGACCCATTCCTGGAAAATGCAGAGAAACTCCTCTGTGGGCTAGTTTTGACTCAAGGACTCCCTGATTGCTTTGCTGAAACTTGCTTAATCTGCATGCAATCTAGGATGCTTCCCCACCCCCTCTCCTTCTCCCAGGGTCAGACTTGCATCACAGTGACAATGCTGAACCTCACCTGAGCCCTGTGCTCCTAGAAACCAGCAATAGTTAAGAAAACTACTCCCTACCCTTTAGTGTTCTATGAAACAGCTTACTGCAGAGTCACCCTTCCCTTATAGAAGGCAGGAGGAGAATGGGATGACAGAGGATGAGATAGTTGGATGGCATCATCGACTCAATAGTCATGAGTTTGAGCAAACTCCAGGAAATGGTGAAGGACTGGGAAGCCTTGCGTGTGTCATGGGGTCACAAAGAGTCAGACACGACTGAGCAACTGAACAACATAACTTAGACAAGACTCATGGGTGACCGCCTTGTTTACTGATGATAAGACCAGACACAGACTCCTCGGATCCTGTTTCATATATGGTTACCTGAACAGTTTATCCTTACTAACCAATCTGAATATCATGCCTGCTACCTTAATTTGACCCAACTTTTATGAAGCATTTTTCCTTCCCAAAGGATCCTGAAATTTGGCCCACCTGGACAAATGCTGGTGGCTCAGACAGTAAAGAATCTGCCTGCAATGCAGGAGACCTCGGTTCAGTTCTTGGGTCAGGAAGATACCCTGGAGAATGGAATGGCTACTCACTCCAGTATGCTTGTTTGGGAAATCCCATGAACAGAGGAGCCTGGTGGGCTATAGTCCATGGGGGTCACAAAGAGTCGAACATGACTGAGCGACTAACATTAACTAACTGAGCACTGGGAAACAGAACGACTTCTCCTTCACTGCCCCTCCTAAGAATCTGCTGACCTCAGGAAGGAACATCCCCTGTCAACGATTCCATCAAGCCCTCATTCATCCCACTCTCCACACTCCATCTTTCCAGCCTTGTTTTCTTTTCCCTGCAAAAGACAAGTCCTTAAAGATCTGGTGGTTGACACCTCTTCCTGTTGAATGAAGTTTCTTTTACCTACACGCAGGTATGTTTTGAACAGGGTTCTGAGGGCTCTCCCAGTCCTCTCTGACTCCTCCCTTTATTTTTCTCTCTCTTTCCCTTAAGAACATTCTTGCATGTTTAAGCCCATCTTGGCGTCTGGTTCTCAGAGGGCCCACACTGACACACACAGCACCAAGAGTTAAAGTGGGATTTGGTCCTGGCTCGCCCTCCACCCAGCAGGTCAAGAGGGTGTTGTCCTGAATGGTAGGTGGGGCATGGATATATCTTGGGACAAGGATTGTCCATCGGTGATGAGCTGGGACCATTTCCCAGCGGAGGGAGGTGCTGGGGCAGGTATGATGGTGCAGGCATTTGAAATATGCAGAGAAAAACGCTCTCAAAGAGAGAGAGGTTGGCTGATCGCTGCTAAATTGTATCAGTGACCTGAATAAGGAAAATGAGAGGTGGGGAGCTGTTAATAAGCCATTAACAGGCACCGCGAGGACCAGAGCACCCTCATCACCTGTACGGAAGATGGACGGCTCAGTGACTCATCAGGACAGAGATCTTTCCCAAGTATGGGTTTGCCTTTCCTGCTCACACAGCCTCAGCCAGAATCACTGTCCAGGGCTTAGGAAATAAAATCCTCAATAGCACAGTATCTGACCAGGGCACACATTTTACACGGAAGGAGACGCAGGAATGGACACGTGACCCTCAGATCCACCGAACACATCATATACCACCAACATATCATATCCACTGAACATGTACCACCAAAAATCAGCGGGGCAGATTTTCAGGAGGTACAACTGAAATGCCAGCTCAGAGGAAATATTCTGAGAGGATGGGGAATGTCCTTCAGGATACAGTATGTGTGTGCATGCTAAGTCACTTCAGTCATGTCTGACTCTCTGCAACCCTATGGACTGTAGCCCACCAGGCTCCTCTGTCCATGGGATTTTCCAGGCAAGAATACTGGCATAGGTTGTGATGCCCTCCTCCAGGGGATCTTCCTGATCCAGGGATCGAACCCAAATCTCTTTTGTCTCCTGCATTGGCAGGCAGATTCTTTACCACTAGCACCACGTGGGAAGCCCTCAGGATACAGAACATTTATTAAAAAAGCAGGAAGGACACATAGGTTCAGGAACCAAAAGATGAAAGCAGAAGTGGCCCCACATATGTCACCACAGTGGCCACTACGGGTTCTCAGGATTGGAGGAGAAGTCCTATAAGGAGGGCACTCTAGAAAGGAGTGAAGGGTCCACTGAACTACAAATTCTGGCTGTCACCAGGGTACTTGTGCTCAGGAACGAGGACATAAAGAAGAGTCACCATACTGACAGGAGTAATAGATACTGATCAACAGGAGGAAGGAAGGTTGCTTTTATAGAAAGGATGCTGAGAGGATACATAAGAAACCCAAGTAATCTATGTGGTGTCTCCTGGTGTTGCCTGGTAACTGTGGACCAACATGTGTAATGTCCCCAGACAAGAAGGATGTGACTATCAAGTTTTCAAGTGGTTCGGGTACAATGGTTTGGATCATACCATCAGATAAACCACAATCAACTGCTGGGACTATAGATCAGGATGACTGGAGTTTAGAATGAGTAGTAGGTAAAGGAGAAAATGAATATCAAGGGCAGCCCCAAGGTACATAACAGCCATGGGGTCTATAGTTCATCCTGCCAACCATCTCCTGAGATTCCGTTGCGAAGAAAGGCCCACGAACTCATGGAGGAGTTGCTCCCTGAGCCTGTATGGAGACGCACAGCTCTGAGGGACAAGGGAAGATTGTGGAAGTCAAGCAAGTACATCTAATGCCCAGGAAGTGTGGTCTCTGAGCACTCTTGATGGTTCACTTTGAAACTCATTGTCAATGTATGGCAAAAACCACCACAATATTGTAATTAGCCTCCAATTGAAATAAGTTAATTAATTAAAATAGAAAAAAGAAACTCATTGTTGCATTTACAGAAGACCGCAGGTGGGGATGATACTAAGGCAGTCTCCATCCTGTAGGACAGGGAGATGTCTTTGTTGCCAGCGCTGGCTCAAAGACACCCCCATGACTTTGCCACACTTTCCTTAAACTGCAGAGCAGTCTAAGACACTTGTATCCAACCTCCTCTTCCTCTCTCCTTCCCTAAGAGTCATACTCCTATAGCAGTCTGAAGGTTCTTTGATCTCCAGCTCCGTATTAACTTCCTTTCACATGAATATCCTAATGGCATAGAACTTTATTAGATGGTGTTTATCTAAAATTACATTTGTTTCAATCACATGCATACACATGAACTCAAGAAAAGGAAATTGATTCTATGTGTGCTCCAAGGATTCTCCAAGAAACAAAAATAAACAAAAAACTCTGAAAGAGATTTATCTTTGTAGTTGAGAAGGCTTATAGATAGAAGGCATAAAACATACCTTTCAAATAAAGCCATAACCTAATTCACAGGGCACCAGCTTCATCTGTCTTTTGCAATAGAAGGAAATAAAATGTGGGATAGAGAAATGAGATGAACACATCAGTAAATAAAGGAATGGGGGTGATTTGCATGGATGCCTTGTTTTAAGTAAAGTAGGAAAGTAGGGTGGAGAACAGAGAAGAGAAAACAAAAGGAATACTCAACTGGCAAACTGAACATGTGCTTAGCGTCTCAGAAAGGCAGGAGTACCAAAAATAGAAAACGAAAGCATAGAAAAATATTTTAATATTGACTTACATATGCATTTAGTGAAATTCTGAAAAATTAAAAACTGTTTTGTCACTTAGTACTATTTTTAATTTCTATATCACATGGCTATGCACAGCCATCTTTATTGTACTCAGGGTCTTTAAGGGTTTTCATCTGGCCCGGGTTAGGGTGATGTGCCTGTGTGTATATGGAAAGAGAGTCTACAGAGGAAGAGTACTCTACAGAGCGAAAAAGAAAAAACACTTTATAAGGGATTCAAGACCACAGAACAATGGTCTTTCACACTTCGTTTCCTTTCAGTTTTGTTAGTGGCCCTTCTGCTGAAGACAAGGTCTCTAACTCTTTGTTCTTGAGCCTTCCATTCTTTTCCATTTCATTCTTGCATCTCATTTTGTTGCTTCTATAGGCTCATTTGCAATTCTGTCATGTTCTTTGAACAACAACAACAAAAAAGACATTTAAAAATGCTGAGAATCTTTTTCCAAGAAGTTCAAATGTTTAACAACCCATTAGGCTCCATGATGTCCTAGAGGGAAAAAAAGGAAGACTAGCAGACAGCAGAAGGGGAGGAGGGCAAAGACTCAAGGCCATGATGGACTTTTCATTCCAAATCGTAGGAGGTGTGTCATCTTAGCATCTTTATTTGACTTATTTTCCAAAACTTCCTAACCATATTTAATTTTAAAACATTTGGTCCAAATCTCTGCTCCATCTAGAATATTGTTCCATCAATATTTGCGATCAATTCTGATACATAGTACCAATTAGCTCCTTTGTGGGCAATTAGCTCCTTTGTGGGCAATGACCTCCCTGGTGGCAGTGACCATGGCAGAGACCAGGCCAGTCCAGAGTGAGTGCTCAGAAAATATTGGGTGGATATTCTCATGTCATTTGAACAAACATTTACTTAGTACGCCCTTAAGGTAATGCATTGCACTTGCTGCATGATCCCTATCTTTAAGGAGTTCACAATCCCCTGGAGGCTAACCCATTTAAAAAAAAAGTGCTACACAATACTAAAAAACAATCAACACTCTCCCCTTGCTCTCTTTTGTCTTCGTGGGCAACACTGAACTTCATTTCTTATCAGGATTCCTCCCCAGCCAGTTTCTCCACACCTTCAACCACAATGCTGGTACTTACCTGCACTCTCTTAGGTGATTCTGTCTTTGGAGAAATCAAATGAGGTGATGGGGACTGAGACAACCCTTTTGTGTTTAGGACTTCAGTCTCGCTCATGAGGAAACATGTCAATTGTATTCATTGAGCTCAGCATCATCTGAGGCATGGCATGCTTTTATTCCACATTTGCTGTACACCTACTGTATGCCTCATTGCACATTTATTGTGCACCTACTGTACTCCGGGCTTGGTGGCAGGCACTGAAATATAGCCCCTGTATTTCTGGGACACACAGTAGTAATGAAATAATGACACAGTATCATTCAGTCAAAACAGATAGGTGCTATCTCAAGCTTTTAGGTTTGCATGCTCCAGGTGATGAAGCACTGTAAGAGCCTAGTAACACAAACCTGGAGGAAAGCAATAAAGTCTATGTTAATTGACTGTGGAGGGAGAAGAAAAGCACAGTTTTACCCAGTGCCTTGTGCAAAATGTCATTGTAATCATATTTAAATGAAATTATATTCCAGGTATAAGAGCAATATGATTCATCACAATCCTCAGTGGAATCAAGAGAAAAATTTCTCAGTCACAAAAAACTGATTAAATGCACTTTCTGTCAGTTGTCCCGAATCAAAGCTTTTGTGTATACTCTACTCTGCCTTCTTGGATCTTGAAGAGAATGAACACAGCTCCTAAATCCGATCATCCAGTCCCAAACTCCAAGTTGAGGTCAAGTCTGGCCCCAGATGCAGATCTTCTAACCATGAGCATGAAGATCAGAGGCAAATCCCTTCATCTCTTTCAGCACTAGCTCTCCATCTATAAAACTGTCTTTTTCATTGGCTTAATATGTGTAATAAATGAAATAAGATGATGTATGCAAAGTGCCCAAATCATGGCCAAGTGCTCAATAACTGATACTGATAGTTGACACTATGATCATAACAGTCATTTTACTGCTATTACGTTTTACTGTTATTATCAATGCTGATACTCCCAGGTTTCATGTCAGGACATGTATACCATCTACTGTTTCCTGTGACATCAGTTCCCTGTGGTACAGGGACCACACTATGGACGTCTTTTTGTGCCCAAGCTCTTGGAATAGGGCACTGCCTCAGATAGTAAAGAATCCACCTGCAATGCAGGAGACCCAGGTTTGATCGCTGGGTTCAGAAGATCCCCTGGAGAAGGATATGGCTACCCACTCCAGTATTCTTGCCTGGAGAATTATATAGACAGAGGTGCCTGGTGGGCTACAATTCATGGGGTCACAAAGAGTCAGACACAACTGAGCGACTAACACTACAAATGCTGGAGATGAGCTTTGGAGTCACCCTCCACATAAATTTTTCTAATATTTATCGGTCTACCAGGTTGTCTAATTTTTTTTCTGACTTAGTTGGTAGTTCATTTCTTTTAGGAAATTGTCCACTTCATCTTAATTTTTAAAATTGATAGGTCTAATTTTAAAAATATATATTATTCTAAAATATCACCTTCATTAAAATTACATCTTCCTTTTTCATGATCCATTTTCTTTGCTGCATTGGTTCTTTCTTGATAAGCCATGTGAGGGCAACACCCCAAGGCCAACACAGACTAAAAGTAACAAGACGAGCAGAGGGAGCAAGGGGTCCAGGAAGGCACCTATTCTTTCCAGGCAGCAGTGTTAGTCACTCAGTCGACCCCATGGACTGTAGTCTGCCAGCTTCTCTGTCTGCAGAATTCTCCGGCAAGAATACCAGGGTGGGTTGCCATTCCCTTCTCTAGGGGATCTTCCAGACCCAGGGATGGAACCTGAGTCTCCTGCACTGCAGGCAGACTCTTCACCATCTGAACCACCAGGGAAGCCGCAGCCACCAGGGAAGCCCAGGCAGTAAGCTGTTCTCAAACACGCCATCTCTCACGCCTATGGTAGGTTCTCATTGAGGTTGTTTACTGTTATCAGTTTGAAGGGGCTTCAGACAGCAGCACACATCCGTGGAAATCCAGTGGGGGTGTATGCTGAAGCCATGCCTGCTCTTCCTCCTTCATCCTCCCTGATAGCATTACCACTTATTTCAAAAATTCAAAAGCTGGAAAGTTTAATGTGCAAATCAAAGGCCACAGAGATACCCAGAGCTCTGCGGAGTGTCCTGATGAATGTGTTAAAGGGAAATGTGATTAGAGAAGTGAGGGAGTTAAGGAGAGAATTATGCAGCCCGCTCATGTTTTATGGATGCTGATGGAGTGGGGGATGGGCAGAAACAGTGCTCTTCTGAATGGTAATAGTCTGAAAATCACCAGCTGCTTTGACATTATTTTTTTTGGCTTGGGGGGTATGTTAAAGTGTCCCTAACCCGTGTTGCAGATATGGATAATATTTTCAATTAATCTTACCTTTTGTTATAAAAATAAAAGGAGAAATTGGTTTATTTGCACAAGTAGAATACTGAAAGACCTCTGTATATGTAGAAAGGAAGACCCCTGGAGAAAATCAGTTAGAAGGTCACCAACAGAGTCAGCAACATTAACTCTAAAATGTTTAATTCCTATGCTATGCAAGAAAAGCATTTCATTTCAGCTAGGGTATAAGCACTCTATGCAGAAGGAGATATAATGTTTAGTTACCCCGTTGGTGGTATCTGCTTTGGGTGGTTATAAAGATTCTGGAATCCTGCCTGGAGATTATGTATGCCTTTGGTGCTTCCATTCTATTAATACCTCCCAGTCTATAGTACCATGGAATTACAAAGTGATTCCTCATTTCAATTGCTTTCTGTGTTTACCCAGGAAAATAAGCAGCACAAGTCTTCTTTCCCCATTTGTACAGATGGAAAAATTGAGGCTCAGAGATTCAGAAATCTTTCTGGAGTTTGACAGGAGGCAATTCCATGGTTTCCCTGGAGTAGGAAATGACAACCTGCTCTAGTATTCTTGCCTGGAAAATTCCATGGACAGAGGAGTCTGGTGGGCTACTAGTCCATGGGGTTGCAAAGAGTTGGACATGACTGAACATGCACACACACACAACTCTATGGTAAGACTTAGAAGGACACATGTGGACTGGAATTCTAGCTTTGCCAGTTTGCCAGTGGATGACTGTGCTAAAGAATTTGCATAATCTGAGTCACAGTTTCTTCCTCCACAACTGTGGATGATCATATACATTTGGCCTGATTGTGATAAGGAACAGATGTAACACATTATATTACCTAGCTCTGTGTCTCACGGGGTTGGAGTCTCAGTACAGAGTAGCTCTCATCATTAGCCAAATCGAATACAGCCTTCCAGCAGGCCTTGCGTCTGCCCCTGATATCATTAACCAAGTTACCTAACAGAATAAATATCACAAATGCATTACGAATGATGCCAGAAAGGCAGTATAAATTAATGAAATATGTACAACCATGAAATATTCAGAAGAGTCGATCCAAAAAGAATTTTCAAAGGGATTAAGATGGGATGTTTGTCGAAAGCCAGAGAATAATTCCCTGTATTTTCCCTGAAATGTACTCGTATTCAGAACATGATCACTTGGGTGTTCATAGGAAAACATAGCATGGGTCATTTCCAGAGGATTAGCAGTTTTCTCTTCCTAATCACCATGGCAGTCTGCACAAAAGCCAAAGCAAAGCAAAGGCTACATCATCCCATCCCCATTTTGCAGCCAAAACTATGGATATCTATTGCCAGGCCTCTTCTGCTGCCTGATGAGTATCCTGGTTTCAGGCAGGGAGGGATAAGTAGCAGTAGTTCATGAAACCCAGTCTAATCTCCATGCTCTGGGCCAGAGGAAGAATTTGAAAAATATGGTCCCATCTACTGGCAGATCCAAATCAGACTGTGGTCCAGAATCTTCCTAACAATGTGAGCAGATTCACAAACAATAAGCAGATAAAACTCTGAATTGTTATTCATATTCTCCCCGAGGATATGCCTATTGCATGTATTACTGCACCTGTGTTCCAGGGAATCACTTGCAAATGAAGAGCAAATAAAATTCCACATACCCACAACTGGAAAATCAAAACAGAATCTTTTTATCAGCTGGGTAGAATGCAGAACTCTAAGCAAGAAAGTGCTACCACTCCAGTAAAAACCAAGAAAATATTTCTCCAGAAGTACTTTCTCATTCTCTGGGTGAGATTACACTCTTGACTTGTCCCTCGTTAAATCAGATGGCATTAACTGGGAAGACACCTCAGTGAGAGTTTCGATAGAGAGATATGTACAATACCATATCTAAGGTGTGTTAAGAGTTCTAGGAAGCCCTGCATTTACCAACAGCTAAATCATATAATTTGCACTTCTAGGAGTTACCAACCTGGTGGCCATCAGTCTGAGGGTTCTGGTCTGCCTCAGGAAACATAAGATAGTGGAGAAATTAAAAACTGAACAAAAGCAACTGGATGGTACCTGCCGATTCATTACATAAACACACATCCAAGTGGGATGACTAGGGCAGAGGGTCTGGAAATACGCTTAATTAGAAACAGACAAAGGGACTCTTGGTAATATCTTTGTCTGGACAACCAGCATTTGTGTTTGGACCATTGCATTCAATAACTGAGGCTCAAGACTTTTATTGGAAGCATTGATTTTACCTGCTGAACCAGGAAACTGCTTTTCATCCTGCAGACATGTGATATGATTACAAAACAGATTTTCCATGCAAGGAACACAGTGCTGGGGACTGAATGAGCCCTCCTGGTCTCACAACAGAGAAAGACTCTCTGGATGAGGTGTGCAGTCAGGGATGAACACCTGTTCCAACAGGGTTTAGGGTCACCTGGTAGGATGCAGGGCAGCCCTGGCTAATTTCCTTTGCTTGTTGTTTAGTGTTGTGTTCAGATACCACATCTGACACCAGCTGAATGATTTAGAGACTCTGAAAAGCCTCAATTTCACAGTCTCTAATGACCTCTTAGGGTTGTGGGGAGGATTACACAAAATAATGAATGCAAAGTGTTTGGAAGGGTGCCTGGTATTTTAATAAGTTCTCAGTAGTTGTGGCTATCTTAAAAATCATCATTATCATCACTAGGAATCATGAGACTACAGATGAAGATAAATCTATAGTTTCTACCTGGGGTGAATTAATGGAGATCCAGAGAAATTTCCATGGAAAAGACAAGTAAGTATAGAAAAATAGACACACTGAGTAGGGAAATGAGGCTGAAGCTGGAAGCTTAAGTGAGGACGTCTCTTGCATGGAAGGACAATAAACAAACTACAAACATGTATTGAGGGTCTCCTATGTGTCTAGCAGTGTGCTGGGCCAGGTACACCTACCTCGGTGATTTTACACATGCCAGGCTCAATGGAAGGGCTGACTCAACAGAGTACAAATAGAAAGAAAAAAATTTCCCCTCATCATTGTCCTTTAAACCTGCCCATTAGAATTATGCTTCAACAAAATCTCAAGTGGATCCCTCATCTTCTCTTGTTACCCTCACATAGAATGAGTCTCATGTAAAGGAGGCTTTCAACAAATTCTGTGTTTTCTAAGATCAAACTATTGCTCTCTCAATAGAGTTATGATATTCTTTTAAAATAATTTTATCGAAGGTTAGCTGATTTGCAATGTTGTATTAATTTCTACTGTACAGCAAAGTGATATATATATACACACACATATATATTCTTTTTCATATTCTTTCCCATTGTGGTTTATCATGGGATATGGAATATAGTTCCCTCAATAGATTTAAATTCCCTGCTCTGACTTTGCACTGGACTCAAGCTTGGAACCCACAGAGGGAAGGTAGTGGTGAGGTCAGGGTCCACACTGTGTCCTCACCTTCTCTTCCATCCTCTTTCATGGTCATTGACCAGCTCCCTTCCCTCCAAGGTTGGAGCCAGAGGAGGAGAAGGCGGTCTCACAGGAAAATGTAGTTGTAATCCAGCCTGGTACTATGATGTCCCTTTTCCTGGTCACTGACCACTGCTAGGCCCCTCTGACTGCACTCTCACTCCAGAGGCTGTCCTCCTGGTGGGACACCTTCCGTGACCACCCAAGCCAGTTACTGCCTTCTGCACACACACAGCCTACTCGCCTGTCCTGACTGCCCTATGCACCGCCCATCCTCAGAGCCTCTCATACTGGCTTGTCCCCTTGAGAGAGGCTCCCTTCATCACCCAAACTCTGAGAGATTCTCGGAGGGCCTCACAATTTAATTTACCTAAAAAATGTATGGAGCCCCTCCCACTTGCCAGGCACTGTTCAAAGTACTCAGATTAGAGCCGTGAAAGAAAGAAGGGCCCCTGTCTACAGGGAATTTGCATTCTTGAGTAGTGAGACAGATAATTAACTAAAGAACTAATAAATAATGGAATATATTAGACAATGATGGATGCTATGGAGAAAAATGAAGCCAGGGAGGGAAATGGAGATCACTGAAAGAGATCTGCAACATTCGATAGTCAGGAAAGTGTCACCCAGAACACCTGGAGGAGACAGGCATATTGGACGAAGACTCTCTCCCCACATCCAACACTAGTCTCCTAGTGACGTTGGGGCTCCGCCTCCACAAAGTCTAGGTGGAGTGAGGGGTTAATCTCCCTCTTGGAAACATTTTTTTCTATAAGCGGTGGGCTTGAAGTGGGGAGAAAACTACTCTTCCACTCCCCTTTTTTCAAAGAAATTCTGTTTATCTTGCAGACTCTGTTGTATATATTTAAAGCAGATGATGAACTACTAATTTTTTTAATTTTTGTTTTTTTAAATTATGAAAGTATGATAACACATTTACAGGAGACTTGGAAAATGCAGATGAACTACTAATTTTTAAAAATCATTCCTTACCAAATTCTAAATATATAGTCTGGGCTTTATTTTTTAATATGTATAAGCATTTCATATTTTTTGTGTCCTAGCTACTGGACCCTGGAGAAGGCAATGGCAAGCCACTCCAGTACTCTTGCCTAGAAAATCCCATGGATGGGGGAGCCTGGTAGGCTGCAGTCCATGGGGTCGCTAAGGGTCGGACACGACTGAGCGACTTCACTTTCACTTTTCACTTTCACACATTGGAGAAGGAAATGGCAACCCACTCCAGTGTTCTTGCCTGGAGAATCCCAGGGATGGGGGAGCCTGGTGGGCTTCCGTCTATGGGGTCGCACAGAGTCGGACACGACTGAGGTGACTTAGCGAGCAAGCAAGACTATGCTGGAATCCTAAGGGATGACTCAAACAAACAAGCAAACAATCAAAGTAAGCAACACCTATGTTGATTACCTCAGTGATTACACTTACCTCAGTTTTCCAAGAACCCTTAACATCCAGGTGCTTCTGCGTTACACAAACTGTGTTCCCAATTTCTCTGCCTTGATGAGAGCATTAAAAAGCAAATCTCTGTAATGTTCTTGCAAAGGGTGTGATGAATCACTGAACAGATAGTTCGATCTCTAGAACCACTCGCTGTAGCAAAATAATAGCTACTGCTATCCACTTGTTGGGAGTGATGTCTTTCACCAACAAAAGAAAAAGTTCCTGTATTCTTTTAACATTGACTTCTTGTCCTCATTTTTGTAAAGGCATATTCTTGTTACTAAATCAGATTTTAGATATTCCTCCTCTTATTGTATTGTCCCAAATGCCCAAATGGTATTACAGGATTTTGAAAGGAACATAATGTTTATCTAAATAATTAGTTATAACTAGAGTTTGGAAATTAAATTATTCAAGATCACTTTAACCAGTTGTATTCAAGGTCATTAAAGATAAGCTACAAAAGACACCTCTTTTGCCTCATCTTTCCTTGAGCTAGTTCCTATGAATTACTATTACTTGAAACCAGGAGAATCTGAATTGGAACAATCCATATTACTGACAGCTTCTTCCTAACTGAACATAGAATAGAAGCCAAAGTTTTTATCATAGTTGAAGCACCTCTCAATGGAATCTTGGAGAGGGATCAAGATGACGGGGATAGGAAGATCCTGAGCTCATCTCCTCCCACAGACACACCAAAATTACAACTATACATTGAACAACTCTATCTGAGAACAATGGGAATAGCAGAATAGCTCTTCTACAACTAAGGATATATAAGGGAAAATGCCTTGTAGCAGGTAGGAGGTGCAGAGATGCAGTCAGGATCCACACTCTTGGTATAGTGATGGGGCAGGAGGAGAAGGGGACGACAGAGAATGAGATGGCTGGATGGCATCACCGACTCGATGGACATGAGTTTGAGTGAACTCCGGGAGTTGGTCATGGACAGGGAGGCCTGGCGTGCTGTGATTCATGGGGTCGCAAAGAGTTGGACACAACTGAGCGATTGAACTGAACTGAAACAAGAAGAGATATCACAAATGTTGAGGTCCTTCCTAAGGAGTGAAGGGTTTGAGCCCCACAGGGGGCACCTGAGCCCCGGAGACCTGCACTAGAAAGACAAATCCCTGTAACATCTGGCTTTGGATCCCAGTGGGGCTTACATTCAGGAGAGCCAGAGGACTGTGGGAAACTAGGACTCTGCTCTTAAAGGGCTTACACACAAACTGACTCACTCTGAGTACCAGGGCAGAGGCAGAAATTTGGAAAGTGTCTGGTCATACAAGGAGATGCATTGATTAGATTTAGGATGAATACTGAAGGGGCAGGGATTGGAACTGTCTCTGGAGACTAAAGCACTGGCAGGTACCATTATTTTTATTCTCCCTCTATCCAACTGGCCTGGCACTGGTGAGCACCATTTCTGATATTCACCATCTACTTGCTAGCACTGCTCCTCCTGCCAGGCATTTATCTGTAGACCTGCCCTACCCAACTTGCCCACCCCTAGTGGAGCCCCTCCAAAATGGCCTGGCCTGCTACACTAGATGGGTGACCTTGGCCTGAACTGGTGTCCACACTCCACCCAAGTGGTTCCTACCCCCAAGGAACCAAACTTACCCACCAGTACACCCAAAACTGTTGCATCTGGAGCTGGTTAAACTTGCAGCAATGGATAATTATCTAGACAGAAAATAAATAAGAAAACACTGGCCTTAAGTGATACATTAAGTGAGAGTGACTTAGATATATACAAAGCATTTAATCACCAAACAGAATATACATTCTTTTCAAGTGCATATGGGACATTCTCCAGGGTAGGTCACAAAACAAGTCTCAATAAATATAAAAATATTGAAATCATATCAAATATCTTTTTTCAGCCACATTGGTGTGAAACTAGAAATCACAGAAAAAAACTGTGAAAAGCACAAACACATGAAGACCAAATGGCATGCTACTAAAGAACCAATGGGTCAAATAAATCAAAGAGGAAATGAATAATACCTTGAGACAAATGAAAATGGAAATACCACATTCCAAAATAGATGGGACACAGCAAAAGCAGTTATAAGAAGAAAGTTTATGGCAATATGGGCCTATATCAAGAAAAAAAAATTAAATAAGCAATCTAATATTACACCTAAAGGAACTAGAAAAAGAAGAACAAATAAATCCCAGAGTTAATAGTAGGAAACAAATAATAAAGACAATAGTAGAGATAAATGAAATTGAGACTAATAAATCAACAGAAAAGATTAGTGAAACTAAGAGCTGTTTCTTCGAAAAAGCAAACAAAATTGACGCAAACTCATCAATAAAAAAAAGAGAAAGGGCCCAAATAAAATCATAGATATATGGAGAAATTACATGCAATACTACAGATACAAAAGATCTTATGATACTATTACAAATAATTATATGTCAAAGAATTGTATAACTTAGAAGAAACAGAATTCATAGAAACATATCAGCTTCCAGACTGAATCAGACCAAAATAAAAAAGGATATTTGAATAAATCAATTGCTAGTAATGATATTGATCGCCGAAGAATTGATGCTTTTGAACTGTGGTGTTGGAGAAGACTCTTGAGAGTCCCGTGTACCGCCAGGAGATCCAACCAGTCCATTCTAAGGGAGATCAATCCTGGGTGTTCATTGGAAGGACTGATGCTAAAGCTGAAGCTGCAATACTTTGGCCACCTCATGCGACGAGTTGACTCACTGGAAAAGACTCTGATGCTAGAAAAGGTTGGGGGCGGGAGGAGAAGGGGATGACAGAGAATGAGATGGCTGGATGGCATCACCAACTCTGTGGACATGAGTTTGAGTGAACTCCGGGATTTGGTGATGGACAGGGAGGCCTGGCGTGCTGTGATTCATGGGGTCGCGGAGAGTCGGACACGACTGAGCGACTGAACTGAACTGAACTGAACTGAATGATATTGAATCAATAATCAAAAAACTCCCAACAAACAGAAGGACATGACCCTATAGCTTCCCAGGTGAATTTTACCAAACATTTAAAGAAGACTTCATACCTATCCTTCTCAAACTATTTCCAAAAACTAGAAGAAAGCTTCTAATCTCATTGTACAAGGCCCGCACAACACTGATACCAAAATGAGGTAAAGACACTAAAAACAAAATTGCAGGTCAATATCCCTGATGAATATACATGCAAAAACCCTCAACAAAATATTATACCAAATTCAACAGTACGTTAAAAGGATCACACAAAATGATCAAGTGGGATTTATTCCAGGGACATAAGAATGGTTCAACATACACAAATCAGTCATTGTGATGTACCACAGTGGTCCCCAACCTTTTTGGCACCAGTGACCAGTTTCATGGAAGACAGTTTTCCAGGATTAGAGGGTTGGTTTGAAAATGATTCAAGCACATTGCATTTATTGTGTACTTTATTTCTATTACTATTATATCAGTTTCACTTCAGATCATCAGACATTAGATCCTGGAAGTTGGAGACCCCTGATAACATAATGAAATGAAGGAAAAAATCATATGATCATCTTAATAGATGCAGAAAAAGCATTTGACAAAATTCAACATACATTTATGATAAAAAATGTCAACAAAGTGAGTATAGAGGAAATATATCTCAACATAATAAAAGCTATTTATAACAAATCCACAATCAACATAAAACTCAATGATGAAAACCATAAATTTTACCTCTAAGGTTAAGAATAAGATAAGGAAGCCCACTCTTGTCACCTTTATCTACCACATTATTAAAAGTCCTAGCCACAGTGATCAGACAGGAAGTAAAAGGCATCTGAATTGAAAAGGAAGAATTAAAACTGTCACTATTTGCAAGTGGCATGATATTGCATATAGGAAACCCTAAAAATGCCACCAAAAAACTTAGAACAAATAAATGAACTCAATAAAATTGCAGGGTGCAAAATTAATAAACAGAAATCTGTTGCATTTCTATTTACTAATAATAAATTATCTGAAAGAGAAAGTAAAGAAAATCCCATTTACTGTTGCAACAAAAATAATAAAATATCTAGGAATAAATATAATCAAGAAAGTGAAAGACTTGTACTCTGAAAACTATAAGACATTGATGAAAAAATTAAAGTTGGCACAAATAAATGGAAAGACATACCATGCTCACATACTGGAAGAATTAATATTGTTAAAATGTCCATACTTTAAAGCAATATACAGATTCAATGTAATCCCAAACACATACCAATAGCAGTTTTCACAGACCTTGAAACAACAATTTGAAAATCTGTATGGAACCACCAAAGTCCTTAAGTAGCCAATGCCGTCTTGAGAAAGAAAAACAAAACTAGAGATATCACACTGCCTGACTTCAAATTCTGTTACAAAGTTATGCAGTGAAAACTGTGTGGCACTGACACAAAAACGGACACACAGATTAAAGGAGAAGAACAGAGAGCCCAGAAACAAACGCAGGAATATATGGTCAATTAATCTACAGCAAAGGAAACAAGAATATTTAATGGGCAAAAGACAGTCTCTTTAATAAATAGTGTTGGGAAAACTAGAGAACTGTATGCAAAAGAGTGAATCTGGAACACGATCTTATACCACATACAAAAATAAACTCAAAAATAGATTAAAGACTTGAAATAAAACCTGAAACCATAAAAATCCCAGAAGAAAGCACAGCACATTAGCTCTTTAAAGTTGGTCTTAGAGATATTTTGGGGATCTGTCTCCCCAGGCAAGTTTAAAAAAAGCAAAAATAAATAGGCAGAGGATCTGAATAGACATTTTCCAAAAGACATACAGATGGCCAACAAGTACACGAAAAAATGTTCAACATCACTAATCATAAGGGAAATACAAATCAAAACCACAATGAGATATTACCTTATACCTGTCAGCAAGGCTATTATCTAAAAAACAACAAATAACAAGTATTAGTTACATGGAAAAAAAGGAAATCTTGTACAATGTGTTGGAAATGTAAACTGGTGCAGCCAGTATGGAAATAGCATAGAAGTTCCTCAAAAATTAGAAAATATAAATGCCATGTAATCTAGCAATTGTACTTCTGGGCAATAACACAGAGAAATCAAAAACACTAATCTGAAAAAGATATATGCACTCTTACGTTCATTACAGCACTATTTACAATAGCCAAGATATGCAAGCAACCAAAGATTCCAATAGTTGAGTAAATAAAGAGGATATGGTACATACGCACCCATGATGGGATATTCAGTTCAGTTCAGTTCAGTTCAGTCGCTCAGTCGTGTCCGACTCTTTGCGACCCCGTGAATCACAGCACGCCAGGCCTCCTTGTCCATCACCAACTCCCGGAGTTCACTCAAACTCACCTCCATCGAGTCGGTGATGCCATCCAGCCATCTCATTCTCTGTCGTTCCCTTCTCCTCCCACCCCCAATCCCTCCTAGCATCAGACACTTTTCAACTCGTCGCATGAGGTGGCCAAAGTATTGGAGTTTCAGCTTCAGCATCAGTCCTTCCAAAGAACACCCAGGATTGATCTCCTTTAGATTACTCAGCCAATATAAAAGATTGAAATCTTGTCATATGTGACCACATGGATAAACTCAGAGGTCATACCAAATGAAATAAGTCAGACAAAGAGACAAATATTGCATGATCTCATATGTGGAAATTAAAATACAAAACAAAACCGATTCATAAATTCAGAGAGCAAACTTGTGGTTGCAAGAGAAGAGAGGAATTGAGGTGGGCAAAATAGATGAAGGGGATTAACAGTCACAAACTTCCAGTTAACGATATTGAATAAACAAGTCATGGGGATATAATATACAGATCAGGGGACAGGATCAATAGTGTAATCATTTTAAATGGTGATACACTGTAGCAAGAATTATCTTGGTGGATCATCTCATGACATATGTTAATATCAAATTATTATGATATATACCTGAAACTAATATATTTTATTTCAACTCTATTTTAAATAAAAAATAACAACAGAGTGCCAAAAGTACCTCTCACTCCAGATTTCTGCTATGACTTCATCTTGTGCTATTTCCCAACCTTTTCACTCCATTCCAGCCAGTTTAATTTTTTTAGTTCTCTAAAATATTAAGGTTTTCCCCATAGTGTGGAATGTAAGTTCCATAAAAGGCAGGGACCATGTTGTCCTGTATCCTTTTGTGTTGGTAGAGCTTAGCATAGTGCTTGGTGCATAGCAGATACTCAATAAATACTTGTTCAGTAGCTAGTAAGTGACAGCCAAGAGCTCGAACCTGTATCTTTTCATGCTCTATATTGCTTGGTCAATCAGTATCTAATTAAAAACTTTCATTTCTAAATTATGAAATCTATGGTTATCGTGGACATCCATAAACCCATATGTATTTAGTGAACCCTGAGAGAAGGCAAACAAATTATAGTCATTCTGCTGTTATCACATGATATGCCATAGGGTTATGTAGAAAACATTTCTGGAATCTCATGAAAGGCAGAGAGAAGGACAGTATTAATGCATTTAGCAAAATGTGGGTAATAATATCTCCTTTACTTGAGATTTTGAAAGTGTTAAACTGTAAGCTGCACAAATTAGTCAATTTTAAGTAGGAAATGCAAAACAGGTTAATACAATAGTTTTTCTTTGAATCAAAGGCCTAGAGAAACATTTTGGATCTGTTCCTGTGAATATTAATAATAGTCTAATAGCATAAAATTACACCATATGCTTCCAAAGCTGAAGTCCATTTTTTTTTCCCTTTTAAGTCAAGAAATATACTCTTGTCCAAGAAGAAGCTGGCAATTGGCCAAAGGAAAAAAAGACTCCTGGGGTTCTGAGGATTAATTTTCCTCCTGGTGCCTCAAGAACACAAAATTGCCCAAGTACCACAAGTCCTTACCTGGATGCCTGTGCAGGTGCAAACTGGATTAAAATGTCTGCCAGGTGACACTCTCCCAGGTCTGTTGTACATCCCATCCCAATCTTCAGTTTAGGGCCTGATAAGATTTTTGCCTGAACTCCCCATCCAATTGTTAAAGTTGCTCAGTGGTGTCTAACTCTTTGCAACCCCATGGACTACACGGTCCATGGAATTTTCCAGGCCAGAATACTGAAGGGGTAGCTGTTACCTTCCCCAGGGGATCTTTCCAACCCAGAGATCGAACCCAGGTCTCCTGCATTGCAGGCAGATTCTTTACCAGCTGAGCTAAGGAGAGGCTCTGAAAGACCAGAGTTTGAGACTTGGTTGTTTTGGAATCCTCAGCATCTCATTTCATATTTGGTACAAGGTTGCCTATACGAAGACCCATGAGATGCAAAACTGCAGCCTGGTTAAGAGTTCACATTCAAACCACAGCTTCACAGCTTCCTATATACATGATGTTTGCAAAGTTTCTTCACTGCACTGTGCTTCTCAGTTTTCTCAACTGTATGAGAGCATATTAATAGTAACTACTTCATAAGCTCATAGTGAAAATTAAGTGATATGACTCAAGCACTCAATAGATGTCAGTTATTTTTATTATTATTAAATTATTATTGAATGAACATCCTTAGAGATTGATTTCCCAAGTCCCTGGTTTCCTGCCTTAACCACAGAGTTCTCAAGAGCTTCTCTTATCATAGCCTCCAGGGCTGCTGGAACCCAATGGAGAGCTTCAGAACCACAAATGGGAAATCTGGAAGCCACTGATAGGCTTTCAATATGAGTAGATGAGAACAACATAGAGAACACAAAAAGGGAAAACCTCATCCATTCTCTGCTGTGTGGGCACTGACCTTTGACCTCCATCCTACAAGACAGAAGGGTTGTTCTGAGCACTGTTGTCACCACCGGAGATGGGAAGAGGGGGACAGAGAAGAATAAGGAAGGACCTGGAGTCCCCCTGTCCTCACCAATGAGCCAACCTGTAATTGTTGAGCACCACTCAGATGGTAAAGAATCCACCTGCAATGTGGGAGACCCAGGTTCAATCTCGGGCAACTCATTCCAGTGTCCTTGCCTGGAGAATCCCCATGGACAGAGGAGCCTGGCAGGCTGCAGTCCATGGGGTCGCAAAGAGTCAGACATGACTAACCGACTAAACACAGCACACCTATGTGTTAGACCCTCTGCCACAGGCATCAGTGCAGTCTCCATTCTCAGGGAGCTTATAGAGCAAAGGAGACAGATATTAACAACTGAGCAAGTGGATCCAATGATATGGGATGACAGAGTCAGTGCCCAGTGCTCTGTTAGAACTTAGCAATGAGACCTGACCTAGTGTAGGGCATCAGGAAGGTTTCTAGAAGAAAGTGATGTTTTAACTGATACCTGAGGATAGAATATTAGTTAGATGAAGAGTGGTAGGGAGACTGTTCCAGGGAGGGGAGGAAGAAAGTGCAAAGGCCCGAATGGGGGAATGAGGATGTGAAGAACAGAAGCAAGGCCAGAGTGGCTAGAAGGAAGAGAATGAGAAGGATTCTGGCGAGCAGTGAGGCCGTGACCATGACTGTCTTGCTCCTTGTCCTTTTCTCACACCCCGTCCTGCACTCAGGTTCTGCCTTGGACATCCTCAACCTTCTCATCACCAAGAATCTCCCCCACCTATTTTCCTTTTTGCCTCTGTCACTTCTATTTTTGAATATTGAATTTGGCATATCTCATCAACTTCAGTTCAGTCTCTCAGTCATGTCTGACTCTTTGCGGCCCCATGAATCACAGCACGCCAGGCCTCCCTGTCCATCACCAACTCCTGGAGTTCACTCAAACTCACGTCCATCGAGTCGGTGATGCCATCCAGCCATCTCACTCTCTGTTGTTCCCTTCTCCTCCTGCCCTCAATCCCTCCCAGCATCAGAGTCTTTTCCAGTGAGTCAACTCGTCACATGAGGTGGCCAAAGTATTGGAGTTTTAGCTTCAAAATCAGTCCTTCCAATGAACACCCAGGACTGATCTCCTTTAGAATGGGCTGGTTGGATCTCCTTGCAGTACAAGGGACTCTCAAGTGTCTCCTCCAGCACCACAGTTCAAAAGCATCAATTCTTTGGCACTCAGCTTTCTTCACAGTCCAACTCTCACATCCATACATGACCACGGGAAAAACCATAGCCTTGACTCGACGGACCTTGGTTGGCAAAGTAATGTCTCTGCTTTTTAATATGCTGTCTAGGTTGGTCATAAGTTTCCTTCCAAGGAGTAAGTGTCTTTTAATTTCATGGCTGCAGTCACCATCTGCAGCACCTATTGAGACATGAGTTGATTTTCCCATTTTAATTGAAGTCATCTTTAATTGCTAGCCACAGCCGATCAGAAAAGGATTATCAGTGTTATCACACAAAGCTGATGGAATTATAGTGAACAACACATAAACATAACAGTCTGTTTAAAAAGTACTAGTCATCACTAACTTGGTTGAATACTTGCTGTAAGTCAGACACCACGCTAAACACATTCTGTGCATTTCATTTCACTTTCACTTAATGCTCCTCACTCTAGGAAACATCCCACTATCTAAGAGACAACTGAGATTTGGAGAGGCTATGTAAGTTGTCCAAATTCCCACAGGTAACAAAGGGTGAATCTGGGATGCATATTCAGGTAGAGTAACCTCTGATTCTGCACTTTTAACCACTCCACATATAGTTTCTGGTCTTGCAGATGTTTTATAAGTAGGTCTATTTGATTTTTAAATAATTTTAAAATAGCCCTAACATTGCTCCTCCCCACTCCCTCCAAGTTAACGTCTTTGAAGACAGGTCAAGAGTTCATGAGGGTCTTCATGCCCTTGGATGACTGATCTTGCTTTCAACCCTGGGCTGCTGCTGCTGCTAAGTCGCTTCAGTTGTGTCCGACTCTGTGCAACCCCATAGATGGCAGCCCACCATGCTCCCCTGTCCCTGGGATTCTCCAGGCAAGAACACTGGAGTGGGTTGCCATTTCCTTCTCCAATGCATGAAAGTGAAAAGTGAAAGTGAAGTCGCTCAGTCACGTCTGACTCTTCGCAACCCCATGGACTCCAGCCTACCAGGCTCCTCTGCCCATGGGATTTTCCAGGCAAGAGTACTGGAGTGGGGTGCCATCACTTTCTCCGCAACCCTGGGCTACTCAAGTTAATTACAAGATTCACAAAGCAGGGACCAGATTTTGTCACTCTCCTTAGTCCATAGGCATATGTAGAAGTAGTTCTTTCAAGTCCTTTGGCTTGAACTTTTACTTGAACTTTAGAGAAGTGTTTATTTATCTCACTAAGTTAATTTGAAAAGATTTACCAGTATGTTGGAGATCCCCTGAGATTTTGCTGAGAAGCTCCTACTTTTTTTGTACTTAGATGTAGTGCTTAAAATGCATCTTATCTAGAGAAGTCATCTGATTACCATGAGATTCATGAGAAATAAAATAAAACATAAGTGCTCTATGCACGGCTCTGGCTGCTTGTCCATGAATCAAGGTTAAAATTTCCAAATATCTCTAAAAATAATGACAGATGGATTGTGTAGTGTCAAAATTATAATATTTAAAGTTGGTGGGAGAATTCTCATCCTTTAATTTGACAAATTTTCCATTCTCAAGTGAAAAACAATACATCAAAGAAATTATGTGCACCATGCCCAGACAACTGTATTAATCTATTTGCTCCTATGGCAGCAGAAGATGAAACAAGCGGAGCCTATGTGGTTAGGTTGAAAATAAACTTGCTGAAAGCAATTATTTTGAATTAAAAGTGAATATTAGATTTACTTCCAAAACAATGATTGATATCAATAATGGTGTGATAATGGCTTTCATCTTCCACAGCATTAGGCTAGTTCTACACTGAACTAAGAGAAATATCATTATTCCTTTCATCTCAGGTTCCTGTCCATGGCTGGATCTGGATGTTGCTGCCTAATACATGTTTTATTGATGCAAAGTCCAATTAATTAATTTGAGTGGGAGTTGACTACACTGACTGAATCAACTACTTATTCAGTTAGGTAGAACCAGCAAGGAGGTGACATAGCTCAAGAAAAAACAAACAGGCATTTATGACTTAGCAGCACTGAACACTGAGCCAATCAACTGATATGGCAATACTGCCTAAGGAAAACAAAAATACTACAAAGGAAATAAAATAATTCAAATAGGTAAACTTCATCAATCAACCACCAAATGGTTGGCAGGCTGTAAGATCAGGAAGATAAATTATGCCTTGTCTTTAACTTCAAGTAACTTTTAGCTTTTATAAGTTATTTTTTTTTTAAGGAAGGGGTTCCCCATCCTCCCTCATTTTTTTTTAATACTAAAATATTTTGAGGAAAAAGATTCTCATTTATTGATGGTGGGAATGCAATATGGCACATCTACTTTAGAAGATAGTTTGGCATTTTCTTATAAAACTGAACATACTCTTATTATACAATCCAGCAATCACACTCTATTTACCCAGAGGAGTTGAAAACATGTCCACACAAAAGTCTTTACACCTATGTTTTAGTAGCTTTATTCATAATGATCAACACTTGGAAGTAAATTTTTTTCAAAGGTCAATGGATAAATACACTTTGGCATAGACTGACAATGAAATATTATTTAGTGTTAAGAAGATATGAGCTAGGAAGCCACAGAAAGACATGAAAGAAGCTTAAATGCATATTACTAAATGAAATGGCTACATCCTGGAGGCTTCCAACTATATGACATTCTGGAAAAGACAAAATTACAGCGGCAATAAAAAAGATCAATGGCTGCCAGGTGCTTGGGGGGGAGAGAAGAATGAATTGGTGGTGCACAGGGGTTTTTTCAGTTCAGTTCAGTCACTCAGTCGTGTCCGACTCTTTGTGACCCCATGAATCACAGCACGCCAGGCCTCCCTGTCCATCACCAACTCCCGACTCAAACTCATGTCCATCGAGTTGGTGATGCCATCCAGCCATCTCATTCTCTGCCATCCCCATCTCCTCCCACCCACAATCCCTCCCAGCATCAGACTCTTTTCCAGTGAGTCAACTCGTCGCATGAGGTGGCCAAAGTATTGCAGTTTCAGCTTTAGCATCAGTCCTTCCAATGAACACCCAGGATTGTTGACCTCTTTGCAGTCCAAGGGACTCTCAAGAGTCTTCTCCAACACCACAGTTCAAAAGCATCAATTCTTCGGCGATCAGCTTTCTTCACAGTCCAACTCTCACATCCATACATGGCCACGGGAAAAACCATAGCCTTGACTAGACGGGTTTTTTAGGGCAGTGAAATTGTTTGGTATGATTCCAAAATAAAGACAACATGTCATTGTTCATTTCTCATAACACAGAGAACATACAAACCAAGACTGAATCCAAAGTGGGTTCTGGGTGTTTATGATGTGTCAGTGTATGTTCATCAGTTGTAACAAATATATCCCACTCAATGTGGGCTACTGAAGTTGGGGGAAGTTTTGAGTGTGTGTGGGAGAGTACATTACGTGGACACTCTGTACTTTCCATTCAGCTTTTCTGTGAACCTAAAACTCTAAGTAATAACCTTATAATTAAAAAAAAATCTATTTCAGAACAGGGTTTTCAGAGCAAAGATTTTCCATAAAACAATGAGACAAAATGAAAATTACCATGGAAATGAGTCATAGGGAAGAAAAATATTAACTCGTTTTAGAATTGTAAAAGAAAACTTTTGACTCAAAATCCTCACATGAGTGAGCTTGGCTCACTTAACAGTAACTTTGCACACACAGAACAATGTAAGCGTGGGGAAGGCTGGCCTCCATGTAGTTAGAAATAGAGCATGTAGAAACATAAAGGAGGAGGTGGAAGAGGACAATGCTGATCATGAAGAAATGACTAAACTTAAATTTTCCATTGTTCTTTAAATTTATCCCTTCATTCAGCACAAGTTTTGAGGACCAGATGTGGGGATACTGAATCCAAAAGTCAATTCTTATCCTGAAAGAACTCACATACCCATTGACAAGCATGATTATTACTTTCTTTTAGGACATCAGGAGGTTCCCCACCTGTGTTATCCTGGCGATCTAGCTCTATCTTTTTTCCCTAAACCCCCATCCCTTCCCTAGCATGTTGGTCTTCTCTATTTAGTAAACACTGACCAAATTCCTTCTTGCTTCTGGATCTGGTCTGTCATCTCTCCCTTTGGGTGTTCCTTCTCTTCCTTCATTTCAGTTCAGTCGCTCAGTCATTGTCTGACTCTTTGCGACCCCATGAATCACAGCACGCCAGGCCTCCCTGTCCATCACCAACTCCTGGAGTTCACTCAAACTCATGTCCACAGAGTCGGTGATGCCATCCAGCCATCTCATTCTCTGTCATCCCCGTCTCCTCCCATCCCCAATCTCTCCTAGCATCAGAGTCTTTTCCAGTGAATCAACTCATCACATGAGGTGGCCAAAGTATTGCATTTTCAGCTTTAGCATCAGTCCTTCCAATGAACACCAAATTTCATTTTCTAGCAAATTCCAGCTCATATTTCTTTTACTCTTAAAAGTCTTTCTTGGGACTTCCATGGTGGTCTAGTGGGTGGGAGTCCACCTTCCAATGAAAGGGACAGAAGTTTGATCCCTGGTCTGAGAACTAGGACCCCACATGACACAGGGCAGCTAAGCCCGTGGGCAGCAACTAGACAGTCCACGCACTATGGAGTAGACACAGTGCAGCCAAAATAAGATAATAATGATAAAAATGTAATAAAAAAAGTCTTTCTCAACTACTTCAGGCAACTGACTTGGCATTTTCTTCTCTGGACTTAAAAAATGTATGTATTTATCTATTTTTGCTGGGCCAGATCTTAGTTGTAGTACATGGGGTCTTTGTGGTGGCATAAGAGCTTAGTTGCCCCGAGGCATGTGGAATCTTAGTTCTGCAAACTGAGATTGAACTCATGTTTCCTGTGTTGGAAAGTAGATTCTTAACCACTGGGCTGCCAGGGAAGTCACGGCTGGACTATTCTTTACTGCTGATCTGTGTCCTGAATTCTTAATCATTTCATGTGTGTACTCATTATCTCCAAACTCAGGGTGTGAGCAATAGAACATACCTCATCTTATGCACTTTTCACACAGATCATCAGAATGCAGGCATAGAAAGAACATGTGTCTGTTAATTGTTTTATATAAAATTTTATTTTTGCCAATTAAAGTATACCACTTGAAATTGGCATGTTGCTTTTTCAAATAAAACCCATGTAACTATTATCTTAGAAACTCGTGATTTTAATAATAACCTTTGAAACAAATTCCATTCTCCCTGATCAGATTCCAAATAGTGGCAGATGAGGCAAATCCATGATGTTAAAATTAAAAACAAGAACCATTTGTGTTGGGGGTTGTCACGGGAGAGATTTCATACCTAATTAGTGCCTTCGGACTTATTTAAAAAATTTTTTCACGTTGATGAGTGTGAACAGGAACTTGTTGATAGTTCCATTTGGTTTAGAAGAAATTAAACATCTCTGAACTAACAAGAAATAGCCTGTCACCAGCACTGTCTAATCAAGAAAAATTTCTACATTTTAATAAATGTAGAAATTTATTCTTTACTTCATGCATAAAGAAGGGAAAGACACCTTATACTCTACAACAATAACAGCTATTCATTGAAGAGTGAGAATGTTAGTCACTCAGTTGTGTCCAACTCTGCAACCCCCATAGCCTGCCAGGCTACTTTGTCCATGCAATTCTCTAGGCAAGAAAATACTGGAGTGAGTAGTCATTTCCTTCTCCAGGGGATCTTCCTGACCCAGGGATCGAACTTGGGTCTCCTGCATTGCAGGCAGATTCTTTGCCATCTGAGCCATGAGGGGAGCCCATTTATTAAAACATCATGCAAATCTACAACCATTTGTTCTTAAGCAACTCTAACATGAAAAAAAAGCACTAGAAAAAACTCACAGTCCTCAAATGGAACCAACCCTATCAACACTTTGATTTCCAGAATTCTAGCACCAGATGGAGAAGGAAATGGCAACCCACTCCAGTGTTCTTGCCTGGAGAATCCCAGGGACGGGGGAGCCTGGTGGGCTGCCGTCTATGGGGTTGCACAGAGTCGGACACAACTGAAGTGACTTAGCAGCAGCAGCAGCAGCAGCAGCCACCAGATATGTGAAACAATACATTTCTTTTGTTTAAAACTCACCCATTTTGTGCTGTTAGGCAGCCCAAACAAACTAATACAATAGGACAATAGAAATCACTCACCTGAATAGCAAAGAGAAAAGAAATTATAAAAATATAAACAGTGCTCCATGGATCTGTGAAACAATACAAATCCAACTTTAATGTCATTGGAACACCAGAGGGTATAGCAAAATTGAGGCTGAAAAACACTTGAAATATTAAAAGCTAAAAATTTCCCAAATTTAGGATGAGGCATAAACCTATAGGTTCAGTAAGCTAAGTGAACACCAAACAGAATAAACCCAAAGAAATCCAAGCTTGTACACATTGTAATCAAACTGCTGAAATCTAGGTAAATAAAAAATACTGAAAACAGTTGGAGAGAAAAGACACCTTCTGTACACTAGAAAACCAATTCAAATGACAACAGATTTCTCATCTAAAATCTTGGAGGCCAAAGGGACTGAAAGAGAACTTTCAACCTTGAACCCTATAGCTAATAAAATACTGTTCGTGAATTAAAAGGCAATAAAGATAACCTGAAATAAAGGGAAAAAGAAGATAGAAACTGTGTCAGCAGATATATCTTTAAAGAATGGCTAAAAAAAGATGGCTCTGAACTCCAGAAACAAAGGAAAAATAATGCAATACATAAAATAAAGGTAAACAAGCTATTTTCTCACTATGAGATTTTAAAATCATGTCTGATAGTTGAAGAAAAAATTAGAACATCATTTGACAGGATGTAACCTCAGATATGCAGATGAAACCACCCTTATGGCAGAAAGTGAAGAGGAACTCAAAGGCCTTTTGATGAAAGTGAAAGAGGAGAGTGAAAAAGTTGGCTTGAAGCTCAACATTCAGAAAACAAAAATCATGGCATCTGGTCCCATCACTTCATGGGAAATAGATGGGGAGACAGTGGAAACAGTGTCAGACTTTATTTTTTGGGGCTCCAAAATCACTGCGGATGCTGATTGCAGCCATGAAATTAAAAGACGCTTGCTCCTTGGAAGGAAAGTTATGACCAGCCTAGATAGCATATTAAAAAGCAGAGACATTACTTTGCCAACCAAGGTCCGTCGAGTCAAGGCTATGGTTTTTCCCGTGGTCATGTATGGATGTGAGAGTTGGACTGTGAAGAAAGCTGATCACCGAAAAATTGATGCTTTTGAACTGTGGTGCTGGAGAAGACTCTTGAGAGTCCCTTGGACTGCAAGGAAATCCAACCAGTCCATTCTAAAAGAGATCAATCCTGGGTGTTCATTGGAAGGACTGATGCTAAACCTGAAACTTCAATACTTTGGCCACCTCATGCGATGAGTTGATTCACTGGAAAAGAGTCTGATGCTAGGAGGGATTGGGGGTAGGAGGAGATGGGGATGGCAGAGAATGAGATGGCTGGATGGCATCACCGACTCGATGGACATGAGTTTGAGTGAGCTCCCGGAGTTGGTGATGGACAGGGAGGCCTGGCGTGCTGTGATTCATGGGGTCGCAAAGAGTCGGACACGACTAAGCGACTGAACTGAACTGAACTGATTATAAACACGGAGAAAATACTCAAGTAAATTTTACTTAAAAAGTAGGTAAAGAAACATATATAAATGAGGTTTCTGTAGTTTGTATGAAGTAGAATAACATGGCTACTAGGAGGCAGTGATAATTCATATATTTATATATATATACACACACATATATATATATACACATATATATGCAATAAATTAAAAAAATACAAAACAATATACTCTATGACATTATACATAAATTAAAATGAAATCCTAGAAGATGTTTAAACAACCAAAGGAAGATGAGAGAAGATAAACAGGAATGACAAATAAAACAAACACATAATAAGATAGCAGGCCTAAGCTCCAGCGTATTAATTAATAACTTAAATGATGTATGATGATGTTCGGCAGAAACCAACACAATATTGTAGAGCAATTATCCTTCAATTAAAAATAAGTTTAATTATAAAAATAAATGATGTAAATATATTGTAAAAATATAGATTTAAAATACATATTTAATATATGTATTGAATATATATTTAATATATGTAAAAACACAGAGGTAAGTGGAATATATTAAATATAGCCCATCTATGTGCTAGCTACAAGAAACTTACTTCAAATAAAATAAAACTGGGTAACAAGAGTTGGAATGAAGTCCACAGGGGTGGGATTAGCAGCTGGTAGACCAAACTGTCATAGGGTTGTTACTCCAAAAGGCAGCATCCTGAGTGCTGAATAGATGAGCCGTCACAGGGGAGAGGGAATAGTAACTGATGCTGCCACGGAGCTGGGAGTAGCTCTTGTTCTCAGCAGCCAAACTGGAAAACCCCAGAAATCATAGGGTGGAGTACTCAAAAAAATTTTGCCTCAGGGTTCAGGGTGAATTAGCAAATCTTAGGAGAAGGGAATGGGCTACCCATTACAGTATTCTTGCCTGGAGAATTCCATGGACAGCAAATTGTAAAGGGAAACTCCTATGTAAATTAAGTACACCCCAGAACAAGTGCAAGAATATTGAGAGTAACACAAAAATATTCAGCATTAAATAGCTTAAAATTCATACTCTCTAGCACACCAAACAGGCAAAGAAGCCAGAAAATATGACCCATAATAAGAAAAATCAATACATCACAAACATTTCATATGTTTGGAAAAGTTAACAGAAAAGATTTAATATATTAAGTGGAAACTTGGACAATATAAGATTTGGAATAAATTTCTAACAATAAATATTACATTGAGGGAAAAATACACTGGATAGAATTAATGGCACACAGACATTGGGAAAAAAATTAAGTGAATTTAAAGATTTAAAAATGCTGGGAAAAAAAAACAACAACAAATGAACAAGAGAATTAGTGAGCGCTTCCCTGGTGGCTCAGAGGTTAATGCGTCTGCCTCCAATGCGGGAGACCCGGGTTCGATCCCTGGGTCGGGAAGATCCCCTGGCGAAGGAAACGGTAACCCACTCCAGTATTCTTGTCTGGAGAATCCCATGGACGGAGAAGCCTGGTAGGCTACAGTCCACGGGGTCGCAAAGAGTCGGACACGACTGAGCGACGGAACCGAACAGAACGGGACAATTTCAGGCAACCTAAAATGCACATGAAATTGGATGCCCCCAAAAGAAAAAAGTCAAATATTTAAAGAAATATTTGCCGAAAACTTTGATGAAAACAATAAACTCACAGATCTGCAACTAACCCTAAGGATTTGAAATACAAGAGAAAATTACACTTAGGCACATCATAATTATATTGCTCAAAACTATTAATGAATAGAAAATCTTAAAAGAAACAAAGAAAAAAATGCATGTTACCTGCAGAGGAATGAAGATAATGATGACAGATTTCCCTTTGGCAATAATTAGAAGGACAGTGGAATGCCATCTTTAAAGTATGGCGGGGGGAGCGGCAATCTGCCAATCTAGAATTTTACATCCAGCAAAAATTCTTTCAAAACCAAAGTCAAATAAAGGTTTTTTTAATACATAAAAATCAAAATATTTAATACTAGCAAGTGTATATATAAGAATGATTTTTAAAGTCCTTGAACCAGAAGGAAAATGATATCAGAGGAAATCGGACAAAAACCAAGGATTAAAGAGCTTTAGAAATGGCAACTACATAAGTAAATATAGGAGTTTTTCTTATTTAAAAATAAAAATAATAGCTTACTTGAAATATTAATATAGCATGGAGTTCCTAACATGTTAAAATAAAGTGTGTGGCAACAGCAGCATAAAAGCAAGAAAGGGAGAAATGGAAGTAGACTAATATAAAGTTCTTATAAGTGAAGTGGTACAATATTACTTGAAAGTAGAATGATAAAGAGAGGTGGTGCTTAGTCATTCAGTTCTGTCCAATTCTTTGCAACCCTTTGGACTATAGACTGCCAGGCTGCTTTGTCCTTGGGATATTTCAGGCAAGAATACTAGAGAGGGTTGCCACAATTTCCTCCTCCAGGAGATCTTCCTAAACCTGGGAACCTGCATCTTCTATGTCCCCTGCATTTCAGGCAGATTTTTTTTTACCCGCTGAGCCATTGGGGAATTCAATTAAAGATGTACACTGTAAATGCAGCCAGCAATATAAGAGGCTAGACTTAATAGTAATAAGCCAATAAAAGAGGTAAAATTGAATCACAAAAAAATATTCAATTGATCCAAAATAAGATATAAAATGAGAAAAGATGGAGCAAATACAATGAATGGATAGGGACAAATATAAGTGAATAGTGAGATGGTAGATTTAAAATTAAGTAAGTCAATAATCATGTTATATTATTATAGGGAAGGAGATTATCCAAGGCTGAATTTCTGTTTGTTTGGTATAAGGAATATGAATGGTAATATCACTTAATGAGTTCGTAAGGCTTATAAGACAGAACAAGGTAGTAAATTTGATGGAGAGACAACAAAATTCTATTTGTAGTATTAAATAGAGGAATTAAGTAGATTTGTGCATCCATAAGGCTCAAGGTCACAGGGAGAGAACTGGATTGGACAGAATTTTGAGTCAGTAACAGATGGTATTTAAGCTGTAAAAGAAGTTGAGATCATCTAGGGAGTGAGTGTCAACAGAGAGAGAAGACAGTCACAGCAAGTCCTTGGGTTCTGCTATTCAAACGTCTGGTAACCAGCAAAGACTGTGTGGCCAAGCAAGTAGACTGAGAGATGACAGTGAAAATACAAGAAAACACAGGTAAGAATGGTATCTTGAAGTCTGGAAAAGAACATGTTTCAAGTAGGTGGACAGGATTAGCCATGTGTAATGCTGCCTAGAGGTCAAGTAAGGTAAAGTCAAAGACCTGACTGTTAATTTTGTCAACATATAGAAAAGGGTCAACCTTGATCTTGAAATTTTTCAATGGAGTGGGAGGAATAAAAAGTGTGAAGATGATGGCAGGAAGACAGGAACGAATGATGGAAGGAATGAATGGTTGTTCGTTTGCTCTGAAATTCAAACTTGGACATGACATTTTTAAAAGTAGCCAGCTAAATCAGTTACAAAGGAAATATGCATGATAGAAAAGACAGTCATAACAATAAAACTCTAAACTCAAAAAGAAAAATCCTTTAAGTATCCAGTTCACTCTGTTCCTGAATATATTAAAGGTTAACAAAAATATAGTTAGCTTAATAAATAAATCATCATAGCTTTTTCATCTGGGACATTTTTCTGCATCATAGGCACAAAGCCACATAAACATAGATTATACACAGAAATCGACTACTTCTTTCATTTGAAAATCTTCGCTCTCCCCCACTGCATGGTGTAACTATAATTAATGGTTCTGATAAGCTGATTTTACCAACATTATCTGTTTACACAATCACTCATTGGAACTGTGAAACAAAGTATATCCCTGTCCAAAGCAGAGCAATAAGCCTGAAATGCTGAAGGATAGCTCCAGTACAATACTGCTTTTATGACTCATGTCTAGTCCACAGTCACATAGTGACATAGCACAACAAAGGTCTAGATGCCATAGACAACGCAGGATGGCAAAGTACAGGGAACAATAAAGTCTTGTTGGCATCTCAGATAAAGAGCAATACACGCCAACAGCATAAAAGCTGTAGCTCCCCACAAAGAGACAGCTTGTTCTCTAATAAATTAGAATAGTGTTGGAGCAGAAGGAAGACAAGTATTACATATGCAAAATCTGCAGACTCTAGATATAGAAACTATAATTGCAAAAATCTCCAAGGTATATCCTAAGTCCTCAAGCTGACTTGAAATAAAGCATTGATGACAGTTAATGGTTAGTCAAGCTAACTTTACCCACCTTTAGAGTCTGGACCTTGAGTGTATCAGAAACATTCATTAGGTGTTGCTGTGTTCAGGCACTACACAAATACGTACATCACTTCATTTACTTTGCATGACATTATAAAGCAGATCTTCCCAACCCAGGGATCGATCCTGTGTCTCCTGCATTGTAGGCAGATTCTTTACCATCTCAGCCACCAGGGCAGCCCGTTATCACCCCCACCTTCCAGTTCAAGAAACTAAAGGTCAGAATGTTTATGGGACTGGAACAAGATAATATCACTAGAAAATAGTCTATCCTTGATCCTCTTAACCTCTAACTTCTTATTGACAAGAGTCTAGTTATTGGAATTTGCAAAAATGGCTACCTTGACACAGTGCTCCAGAAATTAGAAGACTTAAATTCCAGCTGTGTCTCACTACTGATTCTTTGGAAAGTTATTTAATCCCAATGAGTCTCAGTTTCCTGACTGATAAAATGGGTATAATACTAACAGACTATATTTTATAGCAAATGGATGAAAAAACAATATGGATTATCACAGCTATTATTTTTACCTGTCTTTACCTATTCCCAAAAGTTTTCATCAGATTTTATCTATAAAATCTAGATCTCAAAGTGCTGAGAATGACCACCTCATCCTAGAATCCTGACTGAGGGAGTCCATTCCATTCTAGCAGGATATACAAGAAAACAGATTTATTTTTTCCCTATTATTCTTTTGCAGGAGAATTTAGATACACATATGAAAATCACAGCAGTATTTCTAAATGTTGACCTAGAACTTCCTTCCCTAAAATTCTGTCTCATGAAAATCATTCAAAGGAAGAAAAGAGCAAATATAGTAAAAGAGAAAACTCCAAACAATAAAGCCAAAAACTTCCATGTGCAGCAAAGAACTGAGGGTTAAGAAAATCATAAGTTTAAAATGCTGAAACTTATGAAATTATTCAGTGAAAATTGGACCTTAAAATATTAAAGGAATTTAACAAAATAATATTAAGTAGGAAAAGTAGAATAAAAAATAAAATATATGCAATGATGGAGAAGGAAATGGCAACGCACTCCAGTATTCTTGCTTGAAGAATCCCATGGACAGGGGAGACTGGTGGGCTATGGTCCATGGGATCACAAAGAATCGGACACAACTGAGCACACAGCATGCAATGATAATGATCTATGTGTGGGAAAAATTGGAAAAGAACCCACAACACATAAAATCTCTTGTAGTTTTGCGGATTTTTTTTCTATTTAAAGACACTCTCCTAAAAATGTAGTACATTTATTTAAAACTATACTAATTTAAAAAATGATCAACTAAAACTACATTTCTTTCATACCCTCCTCCCAAAAGAAAGGAAGTAACCTCAACTCTTATTTCTAGACCTTATTTTGGAAAAGCATTGCCTCCTCTTTCTCACAGATCTGCCTTGGGTTATAAAAGGTCAAACAGCTCAGTTCATCCTGAAGATACGCAAATTCAAGCAGGTTTTGCTACCTGTCTTTGGTTTGGTACTGAAGCCCAGTTCTGGCCCACCTGACACTGTGTTGGAATACCACCAGCAATTCTTCCAAAATACTTCAGAACAATGTCCATCTTTCATTCATCTGAAAAGTATTTATTCAGCTTTCACTATGTGCCAGGCACTGCAGATTCCAAAATGAGCGAAACCTCATTCCCTGGGCTCACTGAAGTTACTGATATTGTCCCTCTGTTTAACTACTGTTTTTTTAAATTTTAAATGAGAAGATATTAAACAGCATTTTTGAAAACAGAAAATAAAACTCAGCCATACGCTACCATCTCCTAACACAATGTTCTTTTTGATATGTTTCCCTCCTATCTTTGTCTTCATGCATACATATTTTATAAACTTATAATTACAGTGTGAGTGGTAAAGTACGATTTAGTGTTCTGAATTTTTTCACCAGAATCATAAAGATGCTTTCAATTTCCTACAAAGCCTTCATAATGATCATTTTTTAAAAAATACTTGCCATAGTCAACCAACTTTCCCATTCTTTATTTGTTCATCTCTAATCTCTAGATATTTGGATTATTTTTACATTTTTTCTTTTTATTTTATAACACGGATAATATACAAGAGTCAATGAATCTAACTTCTTGCAAGATGGCCCTTGTTTACATCTCCAGATTCTTCTCTTGCTTGCCCTGACCTGAAATTCTATGCTCAGGGTGTGCTAGGATGTACTTGGAGGATCCCAATTCTCTTTTCTCTTTCCCTTTACAGATTGTTTTAACCCACCCACTAGCACCTGATTTCTCAATCTCCCTCCCTCTTTGCTTGGCAAATTCTTCTTCATCTTCTAAGCCTCAACTTAGATATCACTTCTTCCAGGAAGCTTTTCTGGCATATTCTGATTGGAGCTTAGGTATCAGGACTGCTGTTACCCATTCACCAACCCACCAGTCATGGCATGTAGTATACAGAATTCCAAGTGCCTAAATGACTCACTGATATCCCCTGCTAGAGTATTAGAATTTCTGTGAGCATCCATTTACTTTTCCTTCCTTTCTTTCATTTCTTTTTCTTCCTTTCTCTCCTTTTCAAGCACTTGCATTTATTTTTATAATGAAATTTTTATTATAAAAATAAATGCATTCAGTGCATTTCTATGCACTGAAACTAGCACATACAACATTCTGCTGCTGCTGCTGCTGCTAAGTCACTTCAGTCATGTCTGACTCTGTGAGACCCCATAGATGGCAGTCCACCAGGCTCTCCTGGTCCTTGGGATTCTCCAGGCAAGAACACCTGAGTGGGTTGCCATTTCCTTCTCCAATGCATGAAAGTGAAAAGTGAAAGGGAAGTTGCTTAGTTGCGACCCCATGGACTGTAGCCCACCAGGCTCCTCCGTCCATGGGATTTTCTAGGCACATACAATAGATGTAAATAATAAAATATAATAATAAATGAATGTTCATGTACCCACTACCAAGTTGTCTTGCATTTTTGCATTGATTAGGATCCATAGCAATATTTTAAATAGAAACAATGATGGTAAGTATTCTTTTCTTGTTCCTAATTTTCAAGGGAAGGCTTTTTTTTTTTTTATTGGAGGCTAATTATTTTACAATATTATATTGGTTGGTTTTGCCATACATTGACATGAATCTGCCCCGGGTGTACATGAGTTCCCCCTCCTGAACCCCCCTCCCACCTCCCTCCTCCCTTTATCCTCCCTCTGGGTCATCCCTGTACACCAGCCCCGAGCATCCTGTAACAGGCATCGACCCTGAACTGGTGATTCGTTTCACATATGACAACACGCATGTTTCAGTGCCATTCTCCCAAATCATCCCACCCTCGCCCTCTCCCACAGAGTCCCAAAGACTGTTCTATACATCTGTGTCTCTTTTGCTGTCTCGTATACAAGTTTACCACTAAGTGTGATGCTTCTAGCAGGTTTTTGGCAGTAACATTTTAGATTAAGGAATTTTCTTTTTCACTTAGTTTTCCCAGAGAATTTTTATCATAAACAGATATTGAATTTATCACATGGTTTAGCTATATCTACTCGGATGAGTATACAGGCTTTTCCCTTAAATCTGTTAATTTGGCAATTCACATCCTAATAGACTCTAATATTAAAATAATCTTGCATTTCGAGGATTTGACCAATGTGTTTAACATTTGTTATTTTTCTCAGTACTCTACTGGATTCAGGATGCTAATATTTTGTTTAAAATATTTCATGCAAGTTCATAAGCTAAATGAGCCTGTAATTTTCCTTTCCTTTCATATCAACTATTTCTGGTTTTGGTGTTGAAGTCATGATCACCTCATAGAAAAAGAACAAATGCTCCCTAATGCATTCCATTCTTTGGAAAAATTTAAGTACAATTGATATAAAATTCCTTCAAATGTTTAACAGAATGCATTTGCGACTACTATTTTCTTTGCAAGAAGACTCAATTACTATTTCAAATGGTTAATATTTTTCTAGGTATTTGTTCATTCCATTTAAGTTTTCAAATTTATTAGCATAAAATTTTCCACAATACTTTTATCATCTTTTTAAATCACTGCTTTATCCATAGTCATGTCTTCATTTTCATCCCCAACAGTCTTTGTGTCTTTTTTGTTATTACCTTGGTCCGTCTTGTTAGATATGTGTTAATTTCATTAGTCTTAAATTTTAAAAATGACTGTTAGCTTCATTAATTCTACTTGTTTTCTGTTTTATAATTTATTACTTGACTACACTTGCAGGCTTATTTTATTGTTCTTTTTCTAATTTTGTAACCCGAATCCTTATCATGTTAATCGTTAACTTTTTAATTTTCCAACATAAGCACTTCCTCCAGGAAGTCTTCCCTGAACCCTCAAACTAAGTTTTACATCATTCAGGATCCTATTTCCATGGTGATTGCTGCTTTGACCCATGAGCCTTTTTAGAGCTTGTTCTTTTTAGTATCTCCAAGTGATGCTACTTTATTTTTGATTTTTGGCATCATTAATAAATAAATGAATTTTACTGTACCCAGAACATAATTTTTGGAGTTTGCTGTTAATTTCATACATCTTTCGTGTGTGCTAAAAACAACATTGCATTCTCTGATTGTTGTGGATATGTTATAAATGTCCATCAGATCAAACTTAGTAACTATATAGTTCAAATCTCCCATATCCCTCCTAATTTTTTGTACTTGATACATCAATTATTGAGAGAAAGAGGTATTGAAATCTACATATTTTGAAGTCATGTTGTTAGCTTGTATTACCTCCTGGTAAATTGACAGTTTTGTTATTGTATAGTGACTATCTTTATCTATTGCAATGCTTTTTGCTTTGAAGTTTATTTTGTCTGTTAGTAACAGACACAGTAACCTTCCAGTAGTATTGGTCTATTATCTCTCTTTACATTCTGTGGTCTTCAACCTTTTTATGTCTGATGTACTTTTTATGTTTGATGTTTGATGTATCTTACTTCTCTTGTAAACATGTAATTGATTCCCATGCTTTTTTACCTTCTCTGATAATCTCTGTGTTCTTAGTGAAGAGTTCAATTTATATTAACTTATTATGTTAGTCTTACATTCAGATGTTTTCTGCCACTTGTTTTGTGTTATTTGCCCTGCTCTTTCACTGTTCTTTTTTTCTTCCTGTTTTGCTTGTGAAGGCATGAGTTTGCTGGCTCTTTCAGAAATTTCATTTTTGTCCTGTAAACTTTTAAAAGTTTAAAGTCTTCATTTTACTGTTGAACAATACAAGAATCTTAGAATACATAAATCCAATCATGTGTCACACAAACTATACCATCATGCTAATTTTGTTTAGCATTAGAATTATTTAATATAATTCTTAGTGTTTCCTTTGTTTATTAGAATGTTTATTCTCTAATACAGTCAACGTTCCTTGTATCTTAGACCTTCTGTCTGGGATCATTTCCTTCTTTGTGAAGTACGTGAACTAGGTTCCTTTTGGCAAAGTTCTGTTACTAGTTCAGTTTTAGTTTTTCTATAAATTTCTTGATTGTATTATTGATTCTAAAAGGATTATTGTCATTTTGAGTTGCTCAGTCCAGTCTGACTCTTTGCGACACCATGGACTATAGCCCTCCAGGCTGCCCTGTCCTTCACCATCTCCAAGAGCTTGCTCAAACTCATGTCCACTGATCAGTGATGCCATCCAACTGTCTTGGCCTCTGTCATCCTCTTCTCCTCCTGCCTTCAAACTTTCCAGCATCAGGGTTTTTTCCAATAGTCTGCTCTTCCCATCAGGTGGCCAAAATATTGAAGCTTCAACGTTAGCATCAATCCTTCCAATGAATATTCAGGATTGATTTCCTTTAGGATGGACTGGTTTTATCTCCTTGCAGTCCAAGGGACTCTCAAGAGTCTTCCCCAACACCACAGTTCAAAAGCATCAATTCTTCAGTGCTCAGCCTTCTTTATGGTCCAACACTCACATCCATACATGACTAGTGGAAAAACCATAGCTTTGACTAGACAGACCTGTGTTGCCAAAGTAATGTCTTTGATTTTTAATATGTTGTCTAGGTTTGTCATAGCTTTTCTTCTAAGGAGCAAGCATCTTTTAATTTCATGGCTTCAGTCACTATCTACAGTGATTTTGGAGCCCAAAAAATAAAGTCTGTCACTATTTCCACTGTTTCCCAAACTATTTGCCATGAAGTGATGGGACTGGATGCCATGATCTTCCTTTTTTGAATGTTGAGTTTTATGCCAGCTTTTTCACTCTCCTCTTTCACTTTCATCAAGAGGCTCTTTAGTTCCTCTTAGCTTTCTGCCATACGGGTGGTTTCATCTGCATATCTAAGGTTATTGATGTTTCTCTTGGCAATCTTGATTTCAACTTGTGCTTCATCTAGCCCAAGATTTCTCACTATGCACTCTGAATATAAGTTAAATAAGCAGGGTAACAATATACAGTCTCGACGTACTCCTTTCCCAATTTTGAACCAGTCCATTGTTCCATGTCCAGTTCTAATTAAGCTTCTTGACCTGCATACAGGTTTCCCAGGAGGCTAGTAAGATGGCCTGGTATTCCCATCTCTTTAAGAATTTTCCAGTTTGTTGTGATCCACACAGTCAAAGGCTTTTGCATAGATATTCTTCTGGAATTCTCTTGCTTTTTCTATGATCCAATGGATGTTGGCAATTTGATCTCCAGTTCCTCTGCCTTTACTAAATACAGCTTTAACATCTGGAATTTCTCGGTTCACATACTGTTGAAGCCTGGCTTGGAAAGGATACAATCAAGGATAGAATCATAAACATTCACTACTTTTTTCTCAGTACTTTGAAGCTAGTTGTCAGTCTAATAGATATTTAATCTTTTTCTCAACCTACATTTACAATGTGGTGTTTTTTTTAATAATGAAGTTGCAAAATTCTCAAAGATGATGTGTTTCAGTTGGACATGGTTTTAATTATTCTGCTTGGGATCCTCTGGGATTCCTGAAGCTGAGTATTTATGTTTTTAAATAATTCAGGAAAATTCATAGCCATTATTTCTCAAATTTTGATTTTTTATTATCTCTATAATCTCTTTTTAGATTCCTTAATGAATATATATTGAACCTATTCCCTCTACTCACCTTACATTTTAATCTATTTTTCTTAGTTGTTTTCTATTCTGTATAATTTTATTATATAGAATTATATAATTCTATTCTATATAGTTTTCATATCCTTCTGTAGTTGATTTTTTTCAGCTTTGTATAATCTGATGTTTAACCATTCCATTTTAGTGTCATACATTTATTTTTAGAAGTCCTAGTTAATTCTTTTTTTCCAATCTTTCTGGTCCCAAAAGAATAATATCTAGTTCCTGATCTTGTTTTTTTATTTGCTCTTTTATTTTTATCTATAATAGATTAAAAACACTTATTTTACTTTCTGTGCCAAATAATTAAATTTTATGGGTCTAGTTATAGTTCTTTTCATTATTTTCAATCATGATATCTTGTTTCCTTTTGTGTAGGACTTAGTATTATTATTATTAGCTCCTATTTTGGGAACTCTACTTACAGAAATCTTTAAGAATTTCATGGATTCTTAGTTCTTTCAGGGATTATCTGCATTTATTTCTGCCAGATGGCTAGGAACAGTATGATGTTCATCTATTTTAGAGTAAAATTCTCAGGTTATGGCTTTTCAGGCCCCAAATGGGTGAATTCATTCCCCATTTCCACATGAGGGCTTACACAAAGGCCATAGATTCTCAAAGAAAACTTTTTCATCACCTCCAGTCAAAATTAATGCTAAAACAGGAGATGCTGTATTTCTTCTTTCTGACTCTGTTGGGCAGAGGTTTTAAAAAACTAGGTTTTTCCCTATACGTCAGGGCAGCCTGCAGACTTGCTGCTTTTTCACTTCTACCAAGTGATGATCTCATTCCTTTCCCAACTTTTCTGCCAGACTCACTCATTTATTTAAACAGTTACCTTAAAATTTAATTTTATATGGCATTTTTTTAGTTACTTTGTAAGAGGAGAGTGTCTGGGTCTCTAGAACTGTCACATTTCCAGAATGGAAGCCGTTAGCGTTAGTTTTCTTGCTCACTATGGAATCCAAGAACCTGGTACAGTGCATGGCATGAAAGCAGACAGTACGTAAACATGTGGAGCATAAATAAGTTAATTACAATGAATGATATTGTGTATGTAAGTTTTTTTTTGCCTCTGGATCATTGTTTCAAGGTAAATTGGATTGCTCATTTCAAGATATAAACAGTGTAGGGTCTCTTATTATACACACTGCTATATTATTAATACTTTTCAGAAAGATGCACAGTACACACAATAGGTTAGTACACACATATTCAGTATGCTGAAAGTTTTTTCCAAATACTAATTTGTTTCTTTTCACCTCTGAGGCATAGGGACATCATCATTCAGTCTTGTCTATATAATATGCACTCCCTAATGACCTCTGAAACACTGAACAAAATGCTGTGGAAACCAAAATGTTTGCTTTACTGCCAATCCTGAATATTACAGGAGACAGAACATTCATTTGGCTTTTACTTGTGATGCAAGACTTTCAAATACAGGTTAATTAGTATGAATAAAGCATATTTTCTCCTCATGAGACATGACTTCATTGCCTAGTTAAGGTCACATTCTCTTCTCAATTTCTCTTCTACCCAAATCTACACTTTAAGAATTTAGATAGAGAAAATACAGTCTTCTTAATGTTCCTTGTAACAATTTTACCATGAAAGGTTAAGTATTTCCATGGGACTAGTATTTACACACACAAGATCACTATTCTTATCTGCACTAATGGGCTGATATTTTCCTAAAGAAGAAATGCTCTCCAGTGTATTAATTAGCTTTGGTACTGGCTGATATAGACAAGAATGTCTCCAGGGCCTGATGTGTTCTTCATTACACAACTAGAGTCTAGAAAATCAATTTTAGGAAAACCACACTCCGGGAATATCTTCCCTAGGGTTTTAGAAAGATTTAACTGAAGCTCTGAGAAAGAAAATAATTCTGGTGTGTGTGTGTGTAAAGTGATACAAGAAAAAAAGTGGTCAGTGCATGTTTGCTGAATGGAATGAAATATTTTAACTTACAATGAAAGTGTCAGTTGCTCAGTTGTGTCCGACTCTGAGAGTCTATGAACTGCAGCCCACCAGGCTCCTCTGTCCATGGGATTCTCCAGGCAAGAATACTGGAGTGGATTGCCATTTCCGATTCCAGGGGATCCTCCAAATCCAGGGGCTGAACCTAATCTCCTGCACTGCAGGGAGATTTTATACTATCTGAGCCACCAGGGATGTCCCATACAGAAAAGGGGTTTTTCTTTCTGTTTGGTATAGAGGAATATGATGGTTCTTAGGCCATGCCCTCTCCCTCAAAGTTCCAGGTTTCTGGGGAGAAGGAACTACTGCAGCAAAGATCATTCTTCTTTTCTAATTGCTGTGATGATCCACCAGACCAGACAGCTCAGAATGCACTCCTATTTTTTAGCAACTGTACTCTTGTTCAATTCTTATCCAAGAGTCTGAACCTAAGCTCATTATTCAGTTTATTGCTCTTCTTCATGTTTGGGCTATTAATCATGGACAGAATCTGAATCCCTTAATATAGTTTTTTGATAAATTGTTTGTCAAAGGCTTTCATATCAGTTAGGACAGTTGTCACCAATTGCTGAAACAATCTCAGAATCCCAGTGGCTTACCAAAGAAAAACTATCATAATCCTGAGATCAGGCAATTCTCCTTGTTTAAGTTTAAGAAATAAACAGGAAACTAAGTCCCTAGCCTCATGTGGCTCTATGTTTCCCATAGGATTTTCTCAAAGTTCTTGGTTGGATTTTCTGTATTCAGCCAATAAGCAAGGGAGAAAGGAAGTGAGGAGGATCCTGAAGGTGACTTTATGGCCAGGCCTGGAAATGGCCTACATTAATTACATCTGCTCATATTCTATTGGCCAGAAGGAGTCACATGACCTCAACCAAATTGCAAAAAGGCTAACACATGTACATAGGAGGAAGAAATATTAGTGACCATCTAGTTCCTCTCTGACATAGTTCATTTTTATGACCAATACACTCCTCAAAACAGATATGGGCCTAATATTGAAAACTCACGATCATAGAGAAGGTAAAGAGTTGTTATTTATTTAAATTATTATAATTTGACATTATATTTTAATATTCAAAACATTGGGATTAACTGAAATTGTTAGCATTCCACTATACCAGGGATAACAAAATTCAATAATACATTAAAGAAGAAAATATTTTATTCAAAACCTACAAGATAATTAGGAATAAATCTAGTAAAAAATTAGAAACTTTATGGGGAATTTACTGAAACTTATAGAAGGACATAAAAAGAAAACTAATAAAATGAGAGATACAATGTATTATAAAGACGAAGACACTACATGCTAAACGTGTCCTTTAATCTCCAATTAATCTTTGAAATAAGTACAATACAAAATATGACATGCAAATTTTAAATTTCATATGAAGAGAGGAATGGATTAGCTAAAACAATATCATAAAAGAATGACAAGGAGAAAGATGAATATGGGCAAGGAATATGAACAAGCAATTCACAGAAACTTAGTATCCAATAAGCTTATGAAAAGGTGCTAAGTTTTACCAATAATCAGGGAAATTAAATTAAAAGAATAATAATGTGTTACATGTCACTCATCAGAATGTCAATATTAAGTTTAACAATAGTAAATGCTGATGTGGGTGTGAGTAATGGTCTTTTAATATCCTGCTACTCCAAAGTCAAACTGGTAGAATTGTACAAAAGATCAATTTGGTAATATTTATGAAATTGATATAGGTAAATAAAAGTTGTGATAAACTGAGACAGGCTGGGACTGGGGACTTAGAACCTTCTACTTGCCCCTGGACAGACATCTCCTTAAGCAACAGACTACAGAGAAACTATAAAGGACTGAAAATAACTACTTGCGCATGCAGTAGGGGCAGTTATGAACAGAAAGGTACAGAAAGCCCACAAATCATTTGTCATTTCTGAGGTGCTGAGAGCAAAAGCAGGTATAGTGCTCGATCTCTTCACACAGCTCGACCAAGAGGGTGGCCTGATTCAGAGATCCACCCCTACCACCAGGCCATTTAAGGAACCAGCCGGCCCTTCTCTGAAGAGTGAACAAGTGCACCTGGTACTTGTGTTTGCTCCCTTGTGCTGCAGCACAGGTCCCACTAAAGCTTTGTCTGAATTTCTCATCTGGCCTCCTATCAATTCCTATAGATTAAAGAGTTCTAGGATCCAGATCAGTATCAAACTATTTTGGATATTTTAATTAATAATTCCGTTCCGTCGCTCAGTCATGTCCGACTCTTTGCGACCCTGTGGACTGTAGCCTACCAGGCTTCTCCGTCCATGGGATTCTCCAGGCAAGAATACTGGAGTGGGTTACCATCTCCTTCTCCAGGGGATCTTCCCGACCCAGGGATTGAACCCGGGTCTCCTGCATTGGAGGCAGACGCTTTAACCTCTGAGCCATAATTACTGACACGAAAAAGTACTCAAAACAAGCTTCCTAAGCTAAAAGGTTCTTCTGTACTTTTGCTGCTAGTCATGAGGAACACACTCAACAACTGCAGAATACACTTTGTTTTCAAACACACATGAACATTCACCATGACAGACCATGTTCTGGGCCATAAAATAAATCTCAATAATATCAAAAGATCAAAACCTTAGATAACATATTCTCTGACCAAAACTAGATTAATGCGACGAGTTGACTCACTGGAAAAGACTCTGATGCTGGGAAGGATTGGGGGCGGGAGGAGAAGGGGACGACAGAGAATGAGATGGCTGGATGGCATCACCAACTCGATGGAAATGAGTTTGAGTGAACTCCGGGAGTTGGTGATGGACAGGGAGGCCTGGCGTGCTGTGATTCATGGGGTCGCAAAGAGTCGGACACGACTGAGCGACTGAACTGAACTAGTAATAATCTTATAAAGTCTTCTAATGTTTAAAAATCAAGGAACATATTTGTAAGTAATATATAGGACAAAGAAGAAAAAAATAAGAGAAATTAGAAAATATTTCAAACAGTGACAAAAATCATAGGATGAATAATACAGCACAATACTTAGAGGGAATTTATAAGCTTGAAATATATTGGAAGAGAAAAAAGACTTAAAAATCAATTATCTAAGTTTCTACCTCAAGAAGCTGTAAAAACTAGAGCAAGCTTACAATAAGCAGAAGGGGAAAACAAATAATCAAAGCAGAAATCAATAAAATATAAAATAGACAAATAATAAAGGAAATTAACAAAGTCAATTTTTCCTTCTTAAAATTACTTTAAATATTCAGAGATATCTAGCAAGAACACTTTTTGAAAAACAGAGAACACAAATTGCCAATGTCAGAAATGAAAATGGGGACAGCAGTGCAGATCATACAGATATCAAAAGATAGTAATATAAAATTAGGAAAACTATATGCTAATAAATTTAACTTGAATGGAAAAATTCTGTTAAATAACTTACAAAATCTGACACAAGAAGCAATATCTGAATAGCTCTATATCTATTAAAGCATTTGAATCTATAATCGAAGAACTTTCCACAATAAACAGGCCTTTCAAACACTTGGAAGTACCAGATACAACAAAAAATAATGGTTGAATATGTAAACCAGCTTGAAATCAGGAGGAGATTCTGAAGGTGCTCAATATGAAGAGGAATTTCAGAGTATTGACTGGCAAGGAAGTCAGGGGTTATGGGAGCCAGATGAAGGCCTTAACTTCCATGCCAAACACCTCCATTGTTGATTAGGTACTGAACTTGGAAGGCGAGTATGAGAGACAGATCTCAAGTTCTTGGTAGACTGATGATGAATTCCCTCCCGAAGGCCTGGAGCCTTGAAGAGCTATCCTACTCCTATTCCTGAAACAAGAATTAGAAATAGCTCATTCACCAGCTAAGGAAGGAATAAGAAGCGCAGTAGAGACCCTGGGGCCCACAATCCTAAATATTTTTCTCATGTTTCTACCCTTTCTCTTGCCCTGGTTCCTTACTTATTACTGGTTTTAACAAAGATATATATAAATAGTAAAGTATTAGGAAGAACCCCTCAGAATACCAAACAACCTCTCCACCCCCAACCCCTCCCACCACCCTTCTTCCAGTGAAAGAAAACCTGCTAGAAGTGTTTTGGAGCTTTGGGGGAAGCTTCTGTGAACTCACTGCTGCTGCTGCTAAGTCGCTTCAGTCGTGTGCGACCGCATAGACAGCAGCCCACCAGGCTCCGCCGTCCCTGGGATTCTCCAGGCAAGAACACTGGAGTGGGTTGCCATTTCCTTCTCCAACGCGTGAAAGTGAAGTCGCTCAGTCGTGTCTGACTCTTCGTGACCCCGTGAACTGCAGCCTACCAGGCTCCTCCATCCATGGGATTTTCCAGGCAAGAGAGCTCACTAAGGAATGATAAAAGCTCTTTTTATATTCACATCACAATGTTCACCACAGGAATGAGTGGTAAGCATTGCATTTCTACAAGGTCTAATCAATGTTTCTTCTTCATAAAAATCCAAAACTAACTCTCTCAATCTCTGGCTCTCTCTCTCTCTCACAAACACCTGGAAAAGCAAACAGGTATTTTTTGTTTCTTGCAAGGCCACTGAAAGGGAAATATTACAAATAGGAGCCTTGATTCAGACAAGGAAAAGACACTGAGAAAGGAATGGAAGTTTGAGTATTTCTGAGAATGGCAGCAGAAATGCAGGGCCAACCAGCAATTTCCCAGATTGGGTTTAAATGTGGGGTGCCTTTGGATGATAAGCTTTAAATGTCAAGTTGTGAAAGCAACACCAAGAGACAGAATCTCTGTGTTAAGGACCTCACAAAAGGCACATGAGCATAATGGGGTCACCTGATCATACTGCGTCAACATCCACTGTAAACTAAGGCCCAGGCACATCATATCGTTTCTGAGCACTGTGTAAGCCCCTCAGAATTGTCATAGCCAAGAAACTAAACTTCCCAAAACACAACTTCCCTAAGCACAGTGGATACCCAAAACACAGCAGACATAGAAACATTTGAATGTTCTAGTGGATGGGAACTCAGGGTAGGTCTTATTAAGGACAATAATGATATTGGTTCTTTAATTAACAACACTCAGGAATGATACATCTAACCCCTGTGGAGAGACAGAAGTCACCAATATCTTCCCTCGTCTTCCCCCACTCCTAAAAGGAACTTAGAAACATTAAAGAGAATGACCTCGAGCATCCACATCTCTACTGACTGATTGCCATCTCCTGAGAAGGTGACATTCAGGTAAGCAAGGAAACTTTCCTGGTTATGATTCTGTGGGTTCCTGCTGACTTTTGTTTGTTCCTACCCTACCTACCAAGGGAAATAATTCCAAAACTTCTCTGAAGAAGGAAGAAGGAAAAAAAAAAAGCTGAATCTCAATGTGAACCGAGCTCTAGACTTGAGTTCCTCTCCTTAGAATTAAGTGTAGACGGGGAAACAGAAATGGATCCACCTTGAGAAAGGAGCTTCTAACACATCCTGGGAGGAGGGCTTCTTCAGGCCCCGAGAACTCTGACACCTGAGGGCCTCAAGGGCGGAAATCAGGAAAGGTGGGAAAATGAAGTAATTATCTAGATGATTCAAGTAAACAACCTCAAATCAAACCAAACTAAGGGGTAAAAAATTCCCCACACACCGTTTCCATGAACAATTGGGATTTGTCAAGTGAATGTGAGTTTTACAGTCAAGATTTTGGGGATAATTGCCATACTTCTTCACTCTGCATGCGTATGCACAATGTAAGCAGCCTCAGCTATCAACACCGTCCCACACGGGTTCCCTAAAGGAGGTGAAATCATTTACATTGTCTGCCTCCGCATCAACGAACATCAAGTACAGGAAATTGGGATTTTATGCCTCCTAAGAGCAGCCTTTGGGGCACGTGGGTGTAAACAGATTGATCTTCTAAAAGCTCAGTTTTGATCACCTCATTCCTTTGCTCAGAAACCTTCCACCTCCCCATTATCTAATAAATCTTGTTTCTGCTCCTTCCTCGGCTATCCAAGTCTCACCTTTTGTACCTGTTTTCTAACAGCTGTCCAAAATGCTCTCTGGCTTCCAAAAAAACAGCCATCTCCAGTCAGTACACTTTGTTTATGCTTTGCTTGTGCTCTTCTGGCTCTAAAATCCCCTTTTCCCACCCTTGCTTTTACTGTGTTCATGGCTCTTGAAAAGAGTTTTCCTTTTTAAAAAAATTTTTTCACTGCACTGTGCAGCATGTGGACCTTAGTTTCCTGACCAGGGATCTAACTGATGCACCCTGCATTGAAAGTGTGGAGTCTTAACCACTGGACTGCCAGGGAAGTCCCAAGTTTTTCCTTCTTTGGATCCCCTAAAATGTTTTGCTTTTATTCTCTTGATATTTGCCAATTTTACTTGTGCTAGTTGATAATAACTATTTGAGCAAGCATTTTAGCTCCTCCACTAAATTTTTCAGCCCCTTTGAGGCTCTCCTCTAATAACTGTAAATAAAACAGCCTACAAGGTCCAGGACGCTACCTTTTCCGGGTTATGTCCCTTCCAGGGAGATGTCGGTTCATAAAATTCCAACTTTTCTAGGATGGATCCCGATAACCCTGTGGGTGATTCATGATATCTTCTGGCCATAACTGATTATTTGTTTTGGTTGACACTTAAACCATGTATTTGATCTTGTGTATCTTAGAATTTTAACTAAAAGACATAAGAATTAGAGTCTGATGGTGAGTAAGTCTTATTAAAGGTGGTTCCCTAAAGAGACGGTTTGTAAACTTCTGTACCCGAGTTGCTAAATATGTCCTGTTTTGTCCACTCTAAAGACACATTGTTTGACTCTTCTTTGAATGCTATGAAGACACTCTCATATCCTTCCAAAAATTTTCCTTGTTGCTTAAGCTAGCTCCAATTGACTTCCTTTACTTTTGTCAAAAGCAACAACAAAAAATTCACTAGTGTATTTAGCTCTTATTGTAGCGGAATGATAGGATTGAGCAGAGGTTGTTGGTAGTGATGAAAAAATAGGAAAATGTATCAAGAAATTTGAGAATATTTAAATTTGGGAGTCAGGGGGAGATAAAGTCATCTTGGCCTTTAGATATGTTATTGGGGTCTCCCAGTAATCCATAGGGGAATCATGGTATATTTGAATATCTTATAAATAGTGTGTGGTCTTCTAAAATCTGAGTTGTCACATATTTCTGGATATCAATTGTTACTTCAGTTTAATATCTGAGGACCTAAAATGTGGAAGGAAATAGGTACCAGATGGGGAAAGGGAGAGACCTTGCTTTTAAGCACTTTACGATCTCTTCTGACACTGCAAGACACATAATTATAATAAAATCACTTCTCCAGTCTTAGGTCTAGAAGCAGGTTCTGAGACAGAGGTTTGGACATGTAATGTAATGATGGAATGTTCTGAGGAAAGCCTAAGCCAGGAGGAAACGAAGACCAGGAAACAAAGAGCCCAGCACTGAGGTGGTTTTGTTGTAGCCACGCGTCCCGGGAAACAAACTCACTCAGAAGGACAATGCAGATAGTGGAGTGCAGTTTATTACACCGGCGGGCCCGAGGCAGAGTCTCCTCTTAGCCAAGGACCCCGACCAACATTTGTGAAAATCTTTTATACCCCATGTGTACATGTCTGAACCCACCACTCCAAATTCTTTGAGACTTATATAAACCAAAGAAAATGCAACCCCAGTAACCCCATCATTCACGTGCTATGTGCTCATGTGCTCAAACAGTCAAACAGCCAATAATCAATAAGCCTGAGGTTACACTCCGATAGATACAGAAAAATTTACGGCCTGTCTGGAGGAAGGGATGATTAGTGTATGTTTTCTCTTAGGCGATGAGTAACCTAGATACGATCTTCAAGGTTCCCCTGTCTGGAGGGGGTCTTATCCTTCTGTTGTCGTTTTTTTAGGCACTGAACACAGAGTTCAGAGTCCATTGGAAAGGTGGCCGAGCATGATCAGTATGAACAAGCCTAAATGGAGTCCAGGCCCTACGAATTCCTTCTTCAGTTTCAGCTACAAACTGTTCCTGGTCCAATCTACTGGGGGACAAGGGTGATGTTGGTGGGCTCTGGAGCATCATCCCCACCACAGATATGTTTCTTCTAGAGGCAAAGGGGCTGCCTCTTTATCCCTTATTAGTCAGCTAGGGGCTACGGGTAGCCTAGGTGGATGGCAGGTCTCCTCTCCCAGGGTAGGAAACTCCCTTTACAGAAGACAATTCTTTGGAGAAGATGGATAGTCATGAATCCCTTAGCCAAAAATACTCCAGAGCAGCTACAGGGTGCATGCAGGGGCCCAGTTAAAGGGAATAAAGAGCACCTGAGACGGGGAGCTACAGTATCTACTGCCTCTCACTTAGAATGCACTTGGTGCTTGGAGTAAGGCTCAAGGTCTCCTATGACCTATCTACTGCACAAAAGCTTGGAAGCCGAGGTGAAGTGAAAAAAGTGAAAGTGTTAGTTATTCAGCGGTGTCTGACTCTTTGTGACCCCCCCGGGCTATGGCCCACCAGGCTTTTCTGTCCATGGAATTCTCCAGGCAAGAATTTGGAGTGGATATTCCTTTCTCCAGGGGATCTTCCCAACCCAGGGATCAAACCTGGGTTTCCTGCATTGCAGGCAGATTCTTTACCCTCTGAGTTACCAAGAAAGCCAAGGTAAGTACCCCCAAAAAACTGTGGTAGACAAGAATCTATTCTTTTCCTGACTACAGACTGTATCCATCTGTGAAACTCATGAGATCCATAAGAATTTGGTATAAACCTTGAATAACCATGTCTTGCTGAAAACACAAAGAGGTCGAAAAGTGAGTTCAGCTAAATGCTCTGGTCACTGTGGTGGTTGTGGTGAAGAGAAGTTCTATCTGGACCCCACCAGCTGGAGTGTCTCATGCCATGTAGCCTAAAAATGCATATTTTCTGCTTTGCTCAAAGGCCTTACATGTCTCATCCCACATTAGAATTTTAATCTGTAGCTATCTTTTCAGAAGGAGGTTAGAAATAATCTCAAATCAAATAAATTCAGAGTTTTAATGTGATTCCTTCGTCACCTTGTTTCCTGATATTTTTCTCTATCTGTTCCCTTTCCACTCTTTAATCTAGATTTTTAATCTAGATCTTTCCCTTCAGTGATCATCCTTAAAAGGAGTCCTGATATACACAAGTGTGCCTTAATTTTCTTTTAAATTCAAAGTGATGCTCAGCTTCCCAGCTCCCACAGTCTCTCAAGTTGATGTTCCCTCCCCCTTCTCCCCTGCAGTTGTCTCCATCTCCCCATCTGATCTAAACCTAAGGTCAAACCATTTTGCTGGTTTTTCCATTTGGCAGTCGTCATACATTCCCCACTGCTTTATTAAGCACCTCTACAGCCTCAAGAAACTCTTTTTATTCATCTGCAATAAGCCCATTATTTAAAGACACTGAAGAAAGAATAATTTATAGACACTACCAATTAGAATAATGTCTGGTTTGAGAATTATGAGTTCCATCACTTAATGCCTTTGGCTTGATTTGGCTCTTTCTTCATGAACTTAGCTTGCCCCTGACCCAGCATGAGTAACTGGATAGCAATATTAAGAGAGCTTTTGGAAAATTCCACCCATTTAGGATCAACTCGATTTGAAATGAACAAGTATCTTCAGACATGAGCTGGTGGATCAGTGAGCTGGCATGAAACACAAGCGATTGCCCCTTCAGCTGTGTAATAAAAGCAGAAAGGTGAACATCTGCATTTAACTTCACTGAGCTAGCTGCTAATGTTTCTTAAGAATTCTTTCTCTAGAACTCTGCTTCCTAATCTGGGCTTCTCCGGTGGCTCAGCTGGTAAAGAACCCACCTGCCAAGGCAGAAGATGCAAAAGACACAGGTTCAGTCCCTGGGTCAGGAAGATTCCCCCTAGAGGAGGAAACAGCAACCAACTCCAGTATTCTTGTCTGGGAAATCCCATGGACAAAAAAGGGCTACTGTCCCTGCGGTTACAAAGAGGTCGATACAACTGAGCAAATGCATGTGCAGATGCACACACACAAAAATGTACGTGCACACACACACAAATATATGTACACACACCCACACACTGCTTCACACACAGTCTGAAAACTCTGCCACATATCACTCACTATTCCACATACCACTCTAAAGAAATATCTTTTCTTTAGAGAAGAAGCTGCTTCTATATGTCTGGGGACCCTTATAAAACTAAGCATTCTTCCACATGCTGGTGGAATTGTAAATGAATACCATTTGGAAAGCAATTTGACCAACTTTAAAGTCCTCATGCCCTTTGACCCAGAGCTTGAGCACTTCTAGGAGATGAACCTGAAAAAATGATCAGAAGTACAGGTAAAGATTTGTCTCCAAAGATATTCACAGCAGGCTTACTTATAATAAGGGAAGGGGAAGGAAATGTACAACAATATAAGTTAAAAAGAAATGATCCCTAAGCAAATTAATCTACATCCATTAAATCAAAGATTGTCAAGACATTTTTAACAGGACAAGGAAATGCTTATGATACAATGCTAAGAAATAACAAAAAATTTGAAGCGAAAACATTTTCAAACATCTATATCAAAAGGAGGAATGAAATATTTAAAAAATGTTGAATGTTAGATCTGACCACAGTTACTAACTAGGCTAAGGATTATGAATGACTTTTTTTTTCTTCTTTAAACTTTTCAGAGTTTTCAATAATTTTGAAAATGTTTGATAATTTTTGAAAATGACTGTGTGTAATTTTGTCAATTCAAATAAAACAAAAAATAAGTCACTTTAAATTATAAAGTTGATAGTATTACCAAAGCTGTGTCCCTTCAGATAGAGCCCAGAGGAATTTGCAAAGTTTCCTTAAGGGGACAGAAGAAGAGGGTGTGGGATACAGGCAAGGAAGGGAGAACAAAAGAAAGAAGGGAAAAACCCTTAACTGCACTTGCCCCACGGGAAGGCATCAAGCCAGCTGTTTAGACGTCCTCCAGAACTGCTGTCTGAATCACTTGCCTTCAACTGGAAAAGACACTTTCCTTAAGGAAAAGGTATCAAAAGACCTGGAGGCTGGGAAAGGGTGAAGGCAGGAAAAGAAGGGGATGACAGAGGATGAGATGGTTGGATGGCATCACCGACTCAATGGACATGAGTTTGAGCAAGCTCCGGGAGATGGTGAAGGACAGGGAAGCCTGGAGTGCTGCAGTCCATGGGATTTCAAAAAGCTGGACATCACTGAGTGATTGAGCATTAAGGTGTCATTAGGTTCACAGCTTAACTTTTAGGAGTAAAACTATTTTAAATATTTCCTAGAAAGTGTCTTCCTAAAAAAGAAAAAAAAAAAATCTGCCCTGTCAGCCTCTAAGGACAAGGTTATTAATACTACTGCATTAACTTTTTAAATTTTACATGATGGTAAGGAGACAGCTGATCGCCGAAGAATTGATGCTTTTGAACTGTGGTGCTGGAGAAGACTCTTGAGAGTCCCTTGGACTGCAAGGAAATCCAACCAGTCCATTCTAGAGGAGATCAGTCCTGGGTGTTCATTGGAAGGACTGATGCTAAAGCTGAAACTCCAATACTTTGGCCACCTCATGCGACGAGTTGACTCACTGGAAAAGACTCTGATGCTGGGAAAGGTTGGGGGCGGGAGGAGAAGGGGACGACGGAGAATGAGATGGCTGGATGGCATCACCGACTCTGTGGATATGAGTTTGAGTGTACTCCGGGAGTTGGTGATGGACAGGGAGGCCTGGTGTGCTGTGATTCATGGGGTCGCGGAGAGTCGGACACAACTGAGCGACTGAACTGAACTGAACTGAAGGAGACAGCAGTGACATAGAGGCAAAATTCAGTTTGACAGCACCTTGCTAAGATCATTACCGATTCATTTTATGATAATATTACCAGAGCGGTGTCAAAAAAAGTCTGATTTGACTCCCTCATTTTATAGGTATGAAACTGATGTCCACAGATACAAGAAAACTTTACGTTTGACTTGGCAATAAAAATTCCAGCTTTGTCAACAAGTTCAGAATATCTTTCCATAATATCATGCTACTCTACCATTTTGCCATCTACTGAAAAAACCTAGAGGAATGACTCTACCACATAGGAAGATTAAGTTTAACCACTTTAAATTATAAATCATCTGATTTCTTCTTCAATTCAATCATATTGTCACTAACTGCAAAGGACTGAATTGTGTCGCCCACCCTTCCATTTATATACTGAAGCCCTAACTCCCAACATAATAGTATTTGGAGGTGAGGCCTTTGAGAGGTAATTGGGTTTAGATGAAATCATGATGGTGGGGTCCTCATAATAGGATTAGAGCCCTTAGAAGAAGAAACTGTTCTTTCTCTCTCTTCCATGTGGGGGTGCAACAAGAATAAAGCCATCTACAAACCTGGAAGAGGATTCTCACCAGGGTCTGACCAGGCTGACATCCAGATCTCAGACTTCTCAGCCTCCAGAACTGCAAGAGAGCAGTGTCTGCTGTTTAATCCAGTGTTGTTGGTTAGTCACTAAGTTGTGTCTAACTCTTTGTGACACCATGGAATGTAGCCTACCAAGTTCCTTGCTAGGATTTTCCAGGCAAGAATACTGCAGTGGGCTGCCATTTCCTTCTCCAGGGGATCTTCCTGACCCAAGGATTGAACCCGTGTCTACTGCACTGATAGGCAGATTCTTCACTGCTGAGCCACCATTAAAGCCACTTAGTCCATGGTATTTTGTTATAGCAGACCAAACTGACTAATATACTGATGTAGCCAGATTTTTGACATGTAAGAGGCCCTTGGCTAGGTAATTCTCTTTTCCTGCCTTTCTTTATTTGCACACAAATCTATTATTAGAAAGTAAATTTCCTATGTACCAGAGTTTAATAAAGCATAGTTACTCAATGCAAAGTTTGCTTCTATACATTCAAAGCAGTTCAGTTGTTTGAAGGGAATACATTTTTAAATATGACACCTGCTGATGGTCACTGGTAATCACAATATGAGGTAAAAACTAATATGTACAGAGTCTATTATAAATGCTTCCTATGGATTATCTCATTTTGATAAGTTGATAGCCCTATTAGATATATACTATCATAGAAAAAAGGTAAAGTTAACTAGTTAACTAAAGTTGACTAATCACACAGGTCGATTTGGGATCTGAATCTAGTTAAGCTTGATTTTATTGTCCAAGTGCTTGATAGCTCTGCTATATTGTCTTTCAATGAAAAGAATGTTCCATCTATCTTTAATATTGATCAGATGATTGTTTCAAGGCCTTGTAGAAAGAATGCTTGAACATATGAACTGAGGAACTCAGGAAGGACCCTTGTAAGTAATGACACTTCTAGCCTTGACCAAAACACAAACAGACATCATCAGTGAGCAGAATTTTAGACTTAGAAAGAGAACCTGGTATAAAAAGAGAAAAAGAAACCGGAAAGGGAAAACCGAGTTTTCAGTGGTTGGTATATACAGACAGAGGGGAGTTCATAATGACCATGTCTACCATTCATATGTGATCCCTTCCTGGATCACAGCCTTGTGGTGGCAAAGGGGCTTGCATAACTCAATGAAGCTCTGAGCCATGCTGGAGTTGGACCATAAAGAAGGCTACATGCCAAAGAATTTATGCTTTTGAATTGTGGTGCTGGAGAAGACTCTTGAGAGTCTCTTGGACAGCAAGGAAATCAAACCAATCAATCCTAGAGGAAATCAACCCTAAATATTCATTAGAAGGACTGATGCTGAAGCTCCAATACTTTGGCCACCTGATGCAAAGAGGCAAAGAGCTGACTCATTGGAAAAGAACCTGATGCTGCAAAAGATTGAAGGCAGGAGGAAAAGGGGGTAACAGAAGATCAGATGATTTCACAGCATCACTGACTCAATGGACATGTATTTGAGTAAACTCTGGGAGACACTGGAGGACAGGGAAGCCTGGTGAGCTGCAGTCCGTGAGATCACAAAGAGTCGAACATGACTTAGCAACTAAGCAACAATAATTGCATTAGAAAGTTCTAGTTGCTTTCCTAAATCCATTTTCCAGTTTGGAAAAGCACCAGTTCCTTCCTAACCTATGGCCTGTATCTTAATTTTTTCAGTTACATGAGCTAACGCATCCACTTTAGTGTTCAAGCATGTCTGGGTTGAGTTTTCTGTTTCTGAGTCAAACTTTCTACCTGGATCACAGCTCCAGCACCAGGTTTTATATATGTTCCATAGTCAGTGCCCAATAGATACCTTCATAGATGATTGATTCAGAGTTACTATTCCATGATTTAAGTCATTTATATCTCAGTTGGTCTCAAAGATTTTGACTGCAGTATTAATTTCCTGTTATTGCTATCACAAATTACCACAAACTTGGTGATTTAAAGCAACATGTATTTATTCTCTTACAGTCTAGAGGCCAGAAGTCTGAAATCAGTTTCCCTGGACGAAAGTCAAGGTGTCAGCAGAATTGATTCCTTCTGGAGGCTCTTAGGAATGATCTGTTTCCTTGCCTTTCTAGCTCCTGGAAGCTGCCTGCATTCCTTGATTTATGATCCCTGTAACCTCTTGCTTCTTTTGTCACATTTCCTACTTCTTCTCTAGTCAAATATCCCCCGATTCTCTCTTATAAGGATGCCTCTGATTACATTTAGGGCTCACCTGGATAATCCAGGGAACTTCTTGATGGCCCAGTGGTAAAGAATCTGTCTGCCAATGTAGGAGTTGGGGATTCGATCCCTGAGTTGGGAAGATCCCTCAGAGAAGGACATGGTAACCCACTCCAGTATTCTTGCCTGGGAAATCCCACGGACAGAGGAGCCTGGTGGGCTACAGTCCATGGGGTTGCACAACTTAGTGACTGAGCACATGCACTCAGGAAAACAGATAATCCAGAATAATCATCCCTTCTCAAGACCCTTGCCCTGATGACATCTGCAAAACCCTCATATCCAAATAAGATAGCATTCAGGGGTTCCAAGGATTAGGACTTGGATATCTCTGGGGGTCATTGTTTAACCTCTCATAATTGCCTGACTTTAAATTTGAAAAAATTAGTGAAAATCAGGCATTAAATTTTTGTTTATTTGGTTGTTTTTATTCCATACATAAGTGAATTCCCACAGCATTTGACTTTCTCCATTTGACTTATTTCATGCATCATAATACCTTCAAGTTCTGTCCATGTTGTCAGAAATGACAGTGTTTCATTACTTTTTATGGTTGAGTAGTATTCCATTCCATATATACACCATATCTTCTTTTTCTATTAACCCATCAATGGACACTTAGGTTGTTTCCATATCTTGGCTATCATAAATAATGCTGCAGTAGACATAGTCTTTTCATGTTCTCTGGATAATCACCCAGAAGTGAAATAACTGGATCATATTTTAGTTTACTTTTCTGAAGGATCTCCATACTGTTTTCCATAGTGGCTACAACAATGTACAACCTCACCATCAGTGTCTAAGAATTTCTCTTTGTCCCACCTTTTTTTCTTCTTTTTGACAATAGCTATTCTAACAAGTGTGGGGTGATATCTCATTGTAGTTTTGATTTTCATTTCCTGAAAAATTAGTGATGTTGAACATCTTTTCGTGTGCCTCTAAGACATCTGTATGTCTTTAGAAAGATGTCTTGGAGAAGGAAATGGCAACCCGCTCCAGTGTTCTTGCCTGGAGAATCCCAGGGACGGAGGAGCCTGGTGTGCTGCCGTCTATGGGGTCGCACAGAGTCGGACACAACTGATGCGACTTAGCAGCAGCAGCAGAAAGATGTCTATTCAGATCTTCTGCCTATTTTTTAATTGTTGTTGTTGTTGAGATATATGAATTCCACATATATTTTGGATATTAACCCCCTGTAGGGCAAAGGGAAAATCAGGCACATTTAAGATCTTAAAAATATCTGAAAATCTCCAATACCTTCATTTTGAAGTTGTATAAACAAAGACCTGATGAGGTGACTTATTCAAGGTCACATAGCCATAACTAGAAACAAGGCCTTTTGAGTAAAAGACATGTACCCTTGATAGTCTGCCATGTTCCTGTTGGATTAAAGTGTAATCCATAATCCAAATTACCATACATTTTTATTTTTGTTCAGATAAGAAAGTTATAAAATTTTGCCAAACTTAGCCAAATAAACCTGAAATCAAAAAATAGTTAAAATCATTTCTAACCTCTCTGGAAGTCTGTACCAAATTAGCTTCTGGATGGCTTTGTATTTTTATACCGATAATTTCTCCTGTGATTTTGTACATTTTCTAGCTTTTACCAATTTAGTCAATAATTGCTTAAGAATGCCATTATACAATATATTGAGAAAGGCCAAAGTAATTTCATCATCCTCTATTTGTCCCGTTTCATTTATCTCATCTTGAATGTGTAGTGAGCATAATGATGTCCTCTGCTCAGTAAATCTGTTTTCAGTGGACTGAACCACTCTGGATCTTTCAGTTACTTCAAAGTACATCATAGTTTCAAATACACTGATCTACCATTGCACTTCTTTTTAGAATGCCTGGTAAACAGGACTGGATTTTCTCCATAGTTACAGCATTAGACACAATTTTATACAAATGTATATTTGTAGTAAATCATTTGTGCCATATTTTGGCTTGAGTCAGCATTGAGGTATGTGAAGGTTGATGTTTTGGGTCTCAAAAATGAGTAAGCTGTGTCCTCAATTATGGTCTGCATTTGTTCCACGCCTTTTTAAGCTAGCATCATCATAGACTCGCTCCTTGTAGTCACTGTCTAGTCAAAATGCATAGTCCATTGAATTACTTGAAAACAAGCTAACGTTAGTTAGGCAAATATTATTGCTCTGACAAACGTAATTTTTTAGTTATATGGAACAACTTCCCAAAGTATCCTATGAGAAAGAAAGCTTTTCACATCCTGATTACTCATCCCTATGAAACAATCCACTAGATACTCATGACAAAACCAGATTCACTTCTTTTTTTCTCTATAGATGCAGAGGCAGCAAAAATAGTAGTAAAAATATATAACTTATTAAAATCCAGGAGTCTGCTATGGACCAGGCTCAGAATTGGGAATATCCACATTCATCATTTGAAGGAGGGAAGCCTGGTGTACTACAGTTCATGGGATCCCAAAGAGTGGATGTGACTTAGCAACTGAACAACAACAAATTCGTCCTTATATTCAATCTTCATAGTATCCTGGGAGTGTGAATGCCATGATTCCCACTTTATGGAAGAGCAGATTCAGGCTTTTGGACTTATGGAATTAGCCCAAAGTCACAGTGAAAGTGAAAGTGTTTGTCACTCAGTCTTGTCCGACTCTTTGGGACCCCATGGACTGTAGCCTCCCAGGCTCCTCTGTCCATGGAATTCTCCAGGCAAGAATACTAGAGTGGGTTGCCATTTCCTTCTCCAGGAGATATTCCTGACCCAGGGATTGAACCTGGGTCTCCCTCACTGTGGGCAGACTCTTAACCAACTGAGACACAGGGAAGACCCCAGCTATCTATTTATATGTAATCAACAGTCTCAAAACAAGTGGCCTAAAACAATACCTGTTCTCACAGTTATTGTGGCTTCCCTAGCTGATTTTCCAGTGTTTTCCCTGGGTTCATTCATGTGGCTGAAGGCAGCTGGAGAGTGGCTAGCAGCAGGACTCAGCTGCGGATGGCTGCCCCTCTCTTTCCCTGTTCAACTTTATTGAACTATAGTTTGTTTACAATATTGTGTCAGTTTTAGGTATCAGTATGAGATTCTTCTTCCCTTTATCTCAGTTCCTATTACCTGATATATCATGTTCAGGTTTCTTCAAAAAAATAAAAGACATGCTAATACACAGGAAAACAATCTAAAGATATAGAGCAAGCAAGAGGACTAGATTCATATATAACACAAACTTTGGAATGCCCAGATAATAAATTTAAAATAACTATGATCAATATACTAAGAACCCATGGCAAAAAATAGACAACACATAAGGATAGACGGGTAATGTAAATAAAGAGATGGAAACTTTAAGAAAGGTTCAAAGGAAATGCTAGAAATAAAAAATGTTGTAATAAAAATAAAGAATGTTTTTGATGAGCTTATCAATTAACTGGACATGGCCAAGGAAAACAAATCAATGAATGTGAAGATGTAAATATAAATTTTCCACACTGAAATACAAAGAGAAAAAATAATAGGTGGGGAAAAAAGCAGAATCTACAAGAGCTGTGAAACAACTTCAAAAGCTGTAACATATGCATAATTAGAATACCAAAACTAAGAGAGAGAGAAAAGAAGAAATACTGAAGTAATAATGGTGAAGAATTTTCTAAAATTGATGACGACACCAAACCACAGATCCAGGAAGCCAGATAATCACAGATAATACCAAGCAGAATAAAGACCAAAATATCTACATCTAGGCATATCATATTTGAACTGCAAAAAACAAAAGATATAGAGAAATTCATGAAAGATATGGAGAATAAAAACACCTTTCCTGTAGAAGAACAAGAGTAAGAATTATAGCAGATGTCTCATCAGAAATCACATAAATATTTCATTCCAGTCTCTTAAGTATTAAAAGAAAAAAAAATCCACCAATCTAGAATCCTGTATAAAGTGAGATTAACCTTCAAAGGAGAAGGATAGACTTTCTCAGAACAAAAATTGAGGGAATTCATCACGAGCAGTCCTCCCATACAAGAAACATTAAAAGACATTTTTTAGGGAGTAGGAAAATGGTTTAGGTCAGGAACTTGACTCTATAGAAAAAGGAAGAGTATTGGAGGAAAAATAAATAATGAAAAAAAATTATTTTATTTCTCTCTCTCTATATATATATATAAAAATATATATATATATAGAGAGAGAGAGAAATAAAATAATTTTATATATATATATATATATATATATTTTTTGTTTGGTCTCACAGCTTATGTGATTTTAATTACCTGACCAGGGATTGAACCCAGGTCTTTGGTAATGAGAGTGCAGAGTCCTAATCACTGGACTGCCAGGAAATTCCCTATTTTTCTATTCTTAGTCTGTGTAAACAATAACCACTGTTTAAAGTAATAACAGTAATCTTGCATTGGGTGATCTCAGCATATGAATAAGTAAAATGAATGACAGCAATGTCATAGGAAATGGGAATATTCTGTAATGCATTAACTTCATGCAAGTGAAGTGGTATAGTGTTATTCAAAAGTGTTAACCAAGAGAGGTACTGGAATTATTCAACATTCTCAATTAAAAACAAAAAGGCAAAAAAAAAGGAGTAAAAAGAAACAAAGAACAAATGCAATAAATAAAAAGTAGTTGTACACATATAGTAAATATAACTTCACTATAAATAACCACGTTAAATGTGAATGGCCTAACTACAGCAATTAAAAGGCAGAGTTTCAAAGTGTGTTAAAAAAAAAAAGAAAATTATGTAAAGAAAATCACTTTTGAAATAAAAATAGGTAAATGAAAAAGGATGGTGAAAGATATACCATGTTAACAATCAAAAGAAAACGGAAATAGTTGTATTATTTTCAGACATAGCAGACTACAGAACAAGAAAACTTACCAGAAATAAAGAAGAGTTTTACATAAGGATCAATTCTCCAAGAAGACATCATAATCTTACAAATGTATAGACTTAACAACAGAATATCAAAATAAATAAGGGAAAAATTGATAAAGCTATGAGGGGAAATAGACAAATTCACTAGCATATTGGTTAAAGGGTACAAACTTCCAGCTGTAAGATGAATAAGTTCTGGGTATCTAATGCAGAGCATATTGACTATTAATATAATTAACAGTACTGTATTGTATACTTGAAAGCCACTAAAAAAGTAAATCTTAAATGTTTTCACCACACACAAATGGTCCTTATAGAAGGAGATAGAAGTGTTAGCTAATTTTATCGTAGTCATTTTCAATATGCGCTAAGTTGATTTAGCCGTGTCCAACTCTTTGCAACCCTATGAACCTATGGACTGTAGCCTGCCAGGCTTCTCTGTCCAGGCATAAGTACTAGATTGGGTTGCCATATCCTCCTCGATTTTGCAATATATACCTTATTAAATCAAATCATTACATTGTACACCTTAAACTTACATATGTCATATTTTTATGTCTGTTAAGCTAGAAAAAATGAAAAGAGAGAGCTCAGACTCATTACCCCACCCAGGTTCCTTTGTGCCCATAATATTTTACAACCTGGGCTTCCCTTGTGGCTTAGATGGTAAAGAATCTGCCTGCAATGCAGGAGACCTGGGTTCGATCCCTGGGTTGGGAAGATTCCCTGGAGGAGGGGATAAAACCCACTTCAGTATTCTTGCCTAAAGAATCCCCATGGACAGAGGAGCCTGGTGGGCTACAGTCCATGGAGCTGCAAAGAGTTGGACATGACTGAGTGACTAAGCACATATGTTTTCTTAATGTCTGCATCCATATAACCAAAGTACCAAGTAACATATATTTTATATACTAGATTGAATAGAACCACAGTCCCCCATCAAGAGGGATATAAAATGGGGAAAATGGAAATCTAATGCACTCTAAGATAATAATTTGGAACCATAAAGGGAACAAAAGGAAAGCTATTATATAAATACAAAGGGACTTAAATTTTAAATAAAGGGTGTTAGATATACAATTTAGATATTAAAAAAAAAGGAGAGGGAGCTGATTTTAAGGTATTCTGCCCATTAAGATGATTCCTTAATTCTATCTGAATATTAGCCTTCACCTGGTAGGGCCTAATGGTGTGATAACTGACTTCAGCCCATCTATACCCCTGAGTTCAGTATCAACATTGAAAATCTCAGGGGCCAGACAGACAGAAATCAACATATCAACCTTATTAGTGACAAAGCTGATTGCAAGATGTGGCTCGGATGGGTTTTCTAATATTTGTCTTTCTAATCAAGAGCTTCAAAAGGTCTCACCTGCCATAAAGATGATGTATTCCATGTATCTGAGTCAGTGCTAAAGAGGTAGATGAACCTAGAGCCTATCACACAGAGTGAAATGTCATAAAGAGAAAAATAAATATCATATATTAATGCATATATTTTACATATATATATATATATCTCAAGGCATATAATAATGCATTACTTTGCCAACAAAGGTCTGTCTAGTCAAAGCTATGGTTTTTCCAGTAGTCATTTATGGATGTGAGAGTTGGACTATAAAGAAAGATGAGCACTGAAGAATTGATGTTTTTGAACTGTGGTGTTGGAGAAGACTCTTGAGAGTCCTTTGGACTGCAAGAAGATCCAATCAGTCCATCCTAAAGGAAATCAATCCTAAATATTCATTGGAAGGACTGATGCTGAAGCTGAAACTCCAATTCTTTGGCTACCTGATGCAAAGCACTGACTCATTTGAAAAGACCCTGAGGCTGGGGAAGATTGAAGGCGGGAGGAGAAGGGGACAACAGAGGATGAGATGGTTGGATGGCATCACCAACTCAATAGACATGAGTTTGAGTAAGCTTCGGGAGTTAGTGATGGACAGGGAGGCCTGGCGTGCTGCAGTCCATGGGGCTGCAAAGAGTTGGACACGACTGAGCAACTGAACTGAACTGAACTGAATTCATATATATGGAATCTAGAAATATGGTATTGATGAACCTGTTTGCAGGGCAGCAGTGGAGATGCAGACAAAGAGAACAGACTTATGGGCATGAGGGGTGGGTAGGAAGGAGAGGACGGGACAGATGGAGAGAGCAGCATGGAAGCACATACACTAACCTATGTAAAATAGACAGCCAGTAGGAATTTGCTGTATGACTCGGGGAACTCAAACCAAGGACACTGTGACAACCTGGAGGGGTGGGATGGGATGAGAGGTGGGAGGGAGGTTCAGAAGGAAGGGACATATGTATAACTATGGCTGATCCATGTTGATATATGGCAGAAACCAACACAATATTGTAATTATCCTTCAATTAAAAATAAATTAAACAAAACAAACAAAAAATATGATGCATTCTATATCAAAGTTCCTCACTTCTGCAGTACAGAGTGAAGGACTGAATATACAGATGGATAACAGCCAGACCATATGTAAAGACAGAACTCTGATCCAGAACCTGCAGCACCTAGCCCAGGAAGCTAGCCTACTATCTGCAAGTCAGACTTCTGAAGTCAGAATGCTGTCTAGTAACTGCTCCAGGAAGCTAAACAATAATGCCTGCAATGATCAGCCCAAAGTGGTCACAACTTGTTTAACAGTTGACGGTTTCCCTAATGTTTATTCCTACTTCTAGTGTAGGACCTACTGTGCGTGCGTACTAAGTCACTTCAGTCATGTCTAACACTTTGTGGCTCTATGGGCTGTAGCCTGCCAGGCTCCTCTGTCCATGGGATTCTCCAGGCAAGAATACTGGAGTGGGTTGCCATTTCCTCCTCCAGGGGATCTTCCTGACCCAGGGATCGAACCCAAGTCTCTTACTCTCCTGCATCGGCAGGTGGGTTCTTTACCACCAGCACCACCTGGAAGCCCATTCCCTTTTCCAGGCGATCTTCCTGAACCAGGGATCAAAATCTGGTCTCCTGCATTGCAGACTTTTTACTATCAGAGCCACTAGAGAGAAAGCCAAACCTGCAGCCCTAATCAGTTCCTTGGATGCTTCCCTTCTTGAGTTGCTCACAGCTTCCCTAGGCCAACAGCCTTGAGTCAGGGCAAACCTGAAGTCTTCTCTTTTTCCACTTCATACCTCTGCCAAAATACCAACTGATGGGGGCTGACTTCTTTTCTATGGCAAGTTCTGAATAAGTAGCCTTTATCATTCTCATTTAGTCAGTCTTTGTTTATTTCCACAGGAGAGAGAAAAGGAGAAAGGTCACAGGATCTCTCTGTCAAGGGAAGCCTAGACCCTGACTTGGCCTTGGTGCAGAGAAGTTAGGAGTAAAGTTAGATGCAAAGGTCTCCCAATATTCAGCTCTGAAAAAGAGAATAGTTTCTGCTGGGTTGCTCAATCCTGCTTCCCAGTTTTACTGATTGAATGCACCCCTTCCAATACCTTGGAAATGAATAGTGAGTTATGAGTGGAGAGGGGGAGGTGGAGGTGAAATTTCTTCCCCTGTAGGATGTGTGAAGAGTAGGAAATAAGTCTAATCTTAGTGTCTAGTGTTCGGTCCCTGCAACTTTAATTCTTTCATGTCTCAACACTATGTATGGTGGTATTATCAACATCATCACCATCATCATGATCAAAGGGAATGTACTGGAATCAAATAAAAACCAAGAAACTAGTAGTTCTCCTGACAGGTTGTTCTGTGTTATCCCAGAGTTATTCTACCCAGAATTTTCCCCCTGCTTAAAATCTCCATAATCAGGAAATGATTACTAAGTTCAATTGGACTTCAAATCCCTCTAAAAGTCAATACTGGGGCCCATACATAAAGTTACTTTTTCTTAATGCTCCCTGATTTGTGGAGAAAGGAAAGAACAGAGCAAGTATCCATTCCCCCATTGGGTGAATTACTGGGATCCACAGTCCAAGAATGGATAGGGGAGTAGACAAGGATTTCCCTAGTATCAATCTCTTTTGCAATAAAGTAGGTGAGACAAAGAGGATTCATTATATAACAACAGCTTCCCTGGGTGAACAATGATATAGTCACAGCTTGTGCTCAGTTTTCCATCTAGGGTGAGCTCAAAAGACAAGAAAGGAATTCATATACAGTCCTGGCTGTCAAAACTAAGACACTTCTCAAAGGCTCAAGAAAGCCATCGTGAGACTAAGTAGGACTCATTTTGATGCTCTCAATTCAGAATGAAAAACAAATTTGTACTTGTAGCAATGTCTTGATTGGATAAATAATAGCATCTCTTCATTGTCAAAATAATTTGTATTAAAACTCAGTTTGGACAATGCAATAAATAAAGTGCCTTTCTTAGCACATTGTGTCCTGATCATGATGAAAAGTGTGATTAAACCTTGTCTGTCTTCTAACATGATTAAGAAGGATCAGTTATTAGATAAAGGTGTAGAACAAAGACAAATGCATCTCCATCAGAAGCAGAAAGTCACTGCCTACGCAGATGCTCCCAAGTTGTGGATGCAAATAACACCACAGCACATTCCTGAGGTGGCCATAGAGCTTAAAGAACAGTTTGAGTCTTTGTGTAAACAGCAGAGGGACACTGGATTGAGAGAGAGTAAATGAGTGGGTAAATGTTAGAATAAACTTGTGCAGAGTAAGAGACTACTGCTTCTGAGAATCAACTCCAAAATGCAAGGATATTTCACATGTGATCCAAAGCTTTTCATCTTTATTCATCTCATAATAGAGAGTTTCATATCCTGTGGAGTTAGCCCTGGGGGGTTGAAAATCAAGTTTTCCCCAAGGAATTAAAATCATGGTCTTCTATGGATGGATCAACCAAAAATATTCATTCAGTATTTATAAATAGTAAAAGCTTTTGTTAAATATAATAAGTGATGTGTGTAGTAATATGTTTAAGCCCTTGTCTTTTTAAAAAAATTATTTACTAGTAATATCCAGAACTGTGACATAATCAGTATCTTAGCATTTTTTTCACTTTAAAAATTGAATTATAGTCGGTTTACAATGTTATTTTCAAGTGTATAACAAAGTGATACAGTTATGCATACGTGTGTGTGTGTGTATAAATCCTTACATATATATGTCCTTTTTCAGATTTTTCCCTTATAGATTATTACAAGATACTAAACATAGTTCCTTGTGCTACAGAATATGTAAGCTCCGGGAGATGGTGAAGAACAGGAAGGACTGGTGTGCTGCACTCTATGGGATCACAAAGAGTCAGACACGACTTAGTGACTGAACAACAACATATATGTTAATCTCAAATTCCTAATTTATTGCACACTGCCTTCTCATGTGGTAATTATACGTTTGTTTTCTCTGTGAGTCTGTTTCTGTTTTGTAAATAAGTTCATTTGTTTCATTTTTTAAAATGCCACATACAAGCAATATCATGGTTGTCTTTCTCTGTCAGCCCTTATCTTTAAAAGGCTTCTATCTTTGTTGGGAGGTAATCCTCAAAGTGATCTTCCTGACTAAGATGACTAACCTCACAAGGAAGCCAAGTGTCACAAGAAAATCAATGTCCTGAGACCAGAAGTCATCCCATCAGCAACTCAACATACAGCTTAAAAATGAGATTTTAAGAATTCTCTAGCCAATGCAAGGGACATGGGTTCGATCCCTGGTCCAGGAAGATTCCACATGCTGCGGAGCAACTAAGCCTGTACGCCATAACTACTGACCCTACAAGCTGCAACTGCTGAAGCCCAAACCCTCGAGCCTGTGCTCTGCATCAGGAGAAACAAACACAAAGAGTAGCCCAAGCACTGCAGTGAAGACTAGCTCCCCACTTGCCACCACTGAAGAAAGCTCATGCACATCAAGAAAGACCCAGTGCAGCCAAAATTAAATAATAAAATAAATGAATAAATAATTTTTAAAAATATTTTAAAAAATGAAGTGTCCAGGTCTGACAGATTCAGGCTCAGTTTCCACCTCTAACACTTACTGTGTGATGTTGAGTACTTGGCTCAACTTCCTTTTGCCTCAGTTTCCAAATCTATAAAACAGGATGAATAATACATATGTGCCTGTGAGGCTTTAGCAGAGCCTGTCCAGGAGTAGGAACACCATAGATGGCAGCTACTCCCTTTGCCAATTTAAATCAGCACTAGAAAAATGAAACAGGCATCTTCAAATTTGTTTTTTACTACTATTTTTATATTTTGTTGTATTTGCCCTCCTTCATCAGGAAGGAATATGCACAGTGAAAATGTGTCTCCTACCCTGGGTGAATTCATGAGCAAGTGTAACTGTGAAAGGGAGCTCTTATCTATGCTGCTGCTGCTGATAAGTCGCTTCAGTCGTGTCCGACTCTGTGCGACCCTAGAGACGGCAGCCGACCAGGCTCCACCGTCCCTGGGATTCTCCAGGCAAGAACACGGGATTTGCCAAAATTTGGATCTGAATGAGCCAGGAAGTAGCACAGATAGGGAGTGTGGACACCTGAATTCATGTCCATTTTGCTCACTGTTTTAAGTGGTACTTTAACCAACCTTGATAGTATATTAAAAAGCAGAGACATTACTTTGCCAACCAAGGTCCATCTAGTCAAGGCTATGGTTTTTCCCGTGGTCATGTATGGATGTGAGAGTTGGACTGTGAAGAAAGCTGATCGCCGAAGAATTGATGCTTTTGAACTGTGGTGCTGGAGAAGACTCTTGAGAGTCCCTTGGACTGCAAGGAGATCCAACCAGTCCATTCTAAAGGAGATCAATCCTGGGTGTTCATTGGAAGGACTGATGCTAAAGCTGAAACTGCAATACTTTGGCCACCTCATGCGACGAGTTGACTTACTGGAAAAGACTCTGATGCTGGGAAAGGTTGGGGGCGGGAGGAGAAGAGGATGACAGAGAATGAGATGACTGGATGGCATCACCGACTCTGTGGACATGAGTTTGAGTGAACTCTGGGAGTTGGTGATGGACAGGGAGGCCTGGCGTGCTGTGATTCATGGGGTCACGGAGAGTCGGACACGACTGAGCGACTGAACTGAGCTGAAGTTCCTTCATTTGGTTAAGTCTCAGTTTTCTCGTTTATCAAATGGAAAAGATGGGAAGAAGCTTCCACTTACTGAATGTCAGGCATAGTGATAAACACATTCTGTATATACCATCTCATTTAATCTTTACCCCAAATCTCTGAAGAACCCAGTTTTATTTTCATTTACAGGACATGGAACTGAAGATAATGGAATCTGGTACCCAGAGTTTTGTAGCAAGGCAGAGTCGCTTGGTAGTAAGAACACAGGCTTGGATTCAGATCAACTCAACTAAAATGTGTCTTGGCCAGGGCTGCCTTAAATAAGCTGCTCAGCACCTTTCAATCTCGGTGTTCTCATCTGTAAAAGGGGGATACTGACACATACCTCTCAGTGCTAAAATGAAAGAATTACTGTGTGTTAAGTGTCCACATTAGATCCTGACTCTCAGCTGACTCTGTAAATGGTACCTTGAGGACACAGACCACAACCTGTCAAAGCAGGTCAGATGACAAGGGTCCACTGAAAACACCAGGATCTAGACATGGACTCGGGGAAATGATATTGGCCTGGATGGGCTTCTGTGAAAATCCTGATATCATCTCCTGCTCCCCTGCCTTTAATCCTCTTTTTTTTTAAATTTATTTTAATTGGAGGCTAATTACTTTACAATATTGTATTGGTTTTGCCATGCATTGACATGAATCCGCCCCGGGTGTACATGTGTTCCTCATCTTGAACTCCCCTTCCCCCTCCCTCCCCATCCCATCCCTCTGATTCATTCCCGTGCACCAGCCCTGAGCATCCTGTCTCATGCATCAAACCTGGACTGGCGATTTGTTTCACATATGATAATATACATGTTTCAGTGCCATTCTCCCAAATCATCCCACCCTCGCCCTCTCCCACAGAGTCCAAAAGACTGTTCTATACATCTGTGTCTGTTTTGCTTCTTGCAAAAAGGGTTATCGTTACCATCTTTCTAAACTCCATATATATGCATTATTATACTGTATTGGTGTTTTTCTTTCTGGCTTACTTCACTCTGTATGATAGGCTCCAGTTTCATCCACCTTATTAGAAATTATTCAAATGTATTCTTTTTAATTGCTGAGTAATACTCCATTGTGTATATGTACCAAAGCTTTCTTATCCATTCGTCTGCAGATGGACATCTAGGTTGCTTCCATGTCCTGGCTATTATAAACAGTGCTGCAATGAACATTGGAGTATGTGTCTCTTTCAATTCTGGTTTCCTCGGTCTGTATGCCCAGGAGTGGGATTGCTGGGTCGTCTGGCAGTTCTATTTCCAGTTTTTTAAGGAATCTCCACACTGTTCTCCATAATGGCTGTACTAGTTTGCATTCCCACCAACAGTGTAAGAGGGTTCCCTTTTCTCCACACCCTCTCCAGCATTTATTGCTTGTAGACTTTTGCATAGCAGCCATTCTGACCGGTGTGAAATGGTACCTAATTGTGGTTTTGATTTGCATTTCTGTGATAATGAGTGATGTGGAGAATCTTTTCATGTGTTTGTTAGCTATCTGTATGTATTCTTTGGAGAAATGTCTGTTTATTTCTTTGGAGAAATGTCTGTTTATTTCTTTGGCCCATTTTTTGATTGGGTTGTTTATTTTTCTGGAATTGAGCTCCAGAAGTTGCTTGTATATTTTTGAGATTAATTGTTTGTCAGTTGCTTCATTTGCTATTATTTTCTCCCATTCTGAAGGCTGTCTTTTCACCTTGCTTACAGTTTCCTTTGCTGTGAGAAGCTTTTGATTTTAATTAGGTCCCATTTGTTTATTTTTGCTTTTATTTCCAATATTCTGGGAGGTGGATCATGGAGGATTCTGCTGTGATTTATGTCACAGAGTGTTTGCCTATGTTCTCCTCTAGGAGTTTTATAGTTTCTGGTCTTACATTTAGATCTTTAATCCATTTTGAGTTTATTTTTGTGTATGGTGTTAGGGAGTGTTCTAGTTTCATTGTTTTACAAGTGGTTGACCAGTTTTTCCAGCACCACTTGTTAAAGATATTGTCTTTTCTCCGTTGAATATTCTTGCCTCCTTTGTCAAAGATAGGTGCATGGATTTATCTCTGGGCTTTCTATTTTGTTCCATTGATCTATATTTCTGTCTTTATGCCAGTATCATACTGTCTTGATGACTGTGGCTTTATAGTAGAGCCTGAAGTCCAACAGGTTGATTCCCCCAGTTCCATTCTTCTTTCTCAAGATTGCTTTGGCTATTCGAGGTTTTTTGTATTTCCATACAAATTGTGAAATTATTTGTTCTAGTTCTGTGAAAAATACCATTGGTAGCTTGATAGGGATTGCATTGAATCTATAAATTACTTTGGGTAGTATACTCATTTTCACAATATTTATTCTTCCAATCCACAAACACAGTATATTTCTCCATCTATTAATGTCCTCTTTGATTTCTTTCACCAGTGTTTTATAGTTTTCTATATATAGGTCTTTTGTTTCTTTAGGTAGATATATTCCTAAGTATTTTATTCATTTCATTGCAAAGGTGAATCGAATAATTTCCTTAATTTCTCTTTCTATTTTCTCATTATTAGTGTATAGGAATGTAAGGGATTTCTGTGTGTTGATTTTATATCCTGCAACTTTATTTAATCCTCTTAAAGCAGATAAATTGCAGACTTGTTCTTGAAAGAAAAAGAGCCTTCAATTCAGTTCTCCTGCCTTCCTACTTAATGACTGCTGTTCAGGTCCAACTCACAGCTGTTCTTGCAGGTATAGAAAGGAAAAAAAGCCATGATATAAAGCCTCGAAGTTTACATCAGGTCCATGAGTTTCATTACAAAGCATTTTTAGGGAGCACGTACTATGTGCCAGGCACTCTTTTAAGTGTGAGTTCACATCAGTAAATGAGACAGACAAAGATCTCTGCACTCAAGGGACTTACTGTTTAGGAGGGTGAAAGATAAGAAATAGAATAAATCAATCAATTATATGGTATGTGAGAAAATAATCAAAGTGCTGTACACAAAAAAATAAAGAAAGAAAAGCAAAATCTGATTGGGAACGTGGGGGATGGGATAGATTGTGACAGCTTTTAAACTGGTTTCCAGAAAGCCTCACCCATTTGGCATATAACTAATATCACCTCAGAGAAAATAGCTCTGAGCTGAATCTGCAGATGATTAGTGCTGTTTTGTGTGAAAAGTGGATTAAAATGATAATTCATGAATAATTATTTTAATTGATGTTTGAGTGTCAGAGAGGCAATGAACTTACTGGTAGGGTAGGAAGGTGTGTCTGTGTGCAGGGATGTTCACTTTCATTTATTGAAATGGATTTTCCATTATTCATGTCTCTTGTCTGGATGCAAGGTAACTCTTCCAGGTAATCATGAGCCAATCTCTCTACTTAGAAATATCTTCCCACTTATTCTCTTCTGGTGAGCAGAATGGGTTGAAAATAACTGGGAGGAACCTCAAAATTATCAACCAAGAATTAGAGGAGAAAGGGCAGCTAGATGGCTAAAGTAGCACCATGATGTGTATTAACACTGACCTGCCCATGGGAGGCAGAACTTATGGGAAATTTTCCTCCACTCAGTACTTAGTGGGGACACCTCATCCAATGAAAAGATGACACTATGCATAATGCTTGTGATTAACTCATGCCCTAATGATGCCATGGAATTCTCCAGGCAAGAACATTGGAGTGGGTAGCCATTCCCTTCTCCAGGAGTTCTTCCCAACCCAGGGATCAAACTTGGGTCTCCTGCGTTGCAGGCAGATTCTTTACTACCTGAGCAACCAGCGAAGCCCCTTTCAGAAAAAACTAATGATGCCAAACAACCACTAAAAATAGTGTTATAGAAGAATATGTAATTACTGAAAAATGATTAAAGCGTGTGTTATGATACTATTTTTATATTGTTTACATAGAAATAAAAGAAATCAAAATATTAACAGAGGTTATCTCTGGGTGGTATACGTATGATGATTCTTATTTTCTTCTTTTAATACAATAATGATGCAGTTTCTTGCACAAAAGAAGATATAAACAATAAAACTTACAGTTCACCCATGGTAAAAACTAATTATCCATAGATATCAGTCATGTTCTCATCAAAAATTTTGAAATCCCTTTGACTATTGGGCTGTATCCTCATTACATGTGTGCAGTTTTTGTAGAACATTACATGGGTTATATGTTAATTAATAAGTGGCCGTCTAACCTGCTTCCCTATCCCCACCCCAAATTTTTAGTGTTTGCTGAGGTTAGAAATGTCACTAACCTCAGATATGCAGATGACACCACCCTTATGGCAGAAAGAAAAGAGGAATTAAAGAGCCTCTTGATGAAAGTGAAAGAGGAGAGTGAAAAAGATGGTTTAAAACTCAACCTTCAGAAAATTAAGATCATAGCATCCAGTCCCATCACTGCATGGCAAATAGTGGGGGAAACAATGGAAACAGTGACAGACTTTTATTTTGGGGGGACTCCAAAATCACTGTAGGTGGTGACTACTGCCATGAAATTAAAAGACAGTGCTCCTATGAAGAAAAGTGATGACCACTTCAGGCAGCATATCAAAAAGCAGAGACATTACTTTGCTGACAAAGGTCCATCTAGTCCGTTCAGTTCGGTTCAGTCCCTCAGTCGTGTCCAACTCTTTGCAACCCCATGAACCACAGTGTGCCCCACCTCCCTGTCCATCACCAACTCCCAGAGTCCACCCAAACCCATGTCCATTGAGTTGATGTTGCCATCTAACCATCTCATCATCTGTCGTCCCCTTCTCCTCCTGCCATCAATTTTTCCCAGCATCAGGGTCTTTTCAAATGAATCAGCTCTTCACATCAGGTGGGCGAAGTATTGGAGTTTCAACTTCAACATCAGTCCTTCCAATGAACACCCAGGACTGATCTCCTTTAGAATGGACTGGTTGGATCTTCTTGCAGTCGAAGGGACTCTCAAGTGTCTTCTCCAACACCACAGTTCAAAAGCATCAATTCTTTGGCTATCAGCTGTCTTTATAGTCCAACTCTCACATCCATACATGACCACTGGAAAAACCATAGCCTTGACCGAATGGACCTTTGTTGACAAAGTCATGTCTCTGCTTTTTAATATGCTGTCTAGGTTGGTCATAACTTTCCTTCCAAGGAGAAAGCGTCTTTTAATTTCATGGCTGCAATCACCATCTGTAGTGATTTTGGAGCCCAGAAAAATAAAGTCAGCCACAGTTTCCACTGTTTCCCCATCTATCTGCCATGAAGTGATGGGACCAGATGCTATGATCTTAAGTTTTCTGAATGTTGAGTTTAAGCCACCTTTTTCACTCCCCTCTTTCACTTTCATCAGGAGGCTCTTTAGTTCTTCTTCACTTTCTTCCATAAGGGTGGTGTCATCTGCATATCTGAGGTTATTGAGCTTTCTCCCAGCAATATTGATTCCAGCTTGTACTTCTTCCAGCCCAGCGTTTCTCATGATGTACTCTGCATATAAGTTAAATAAGCAGGGTGACAATATACAGCTTTGACATACTCCATCTAGTCAAAGCTATGGTTTTTCCAGTAGTCATATGTGGATGTGAGAGTTGGACCATAAAGAAGGATGAGCATTGAAGAATTGCTTTTGAGCTGTGGTGTTGGAGAAGACTCTTGAGAGTCCCTTGGACTACAAGAAGATCCAACCAGTAAATCCTAAAGGAAATCAGTCCTGAATATTCACTGGAAGGACTGACGCTGAAGCTGAACCTCCAATACTTTGGCCACCTGATGTGAAGAAATTACTCACTGGAAAAGACCCTGATGCTGGGAAAGACTGAAGGCAGGAAAAGGGGATGAGAGAGGATTTGATGGTTGGATGGCATCACCGCCTTGATGGACATGAGTTTGAGTAAGTTCTGGAAGTTGGTGATGAACAGGGAAGCCTGGAGTGCTGCAGTCCATGGGGTCACAAAGAGTTGGACACGACTGAACTGATTGATGATGTAAACACGCCCTCGATGGCCAATTTCAAGCTAAGTGATGTCACGTCACAGAACATGACACCTCATGTATTAGAAAAAAATAGAATTTGGAATCTCCATTTTGTTAAATGAGTACAGAAATCTTATAAGAACATTTATTTGAGACATAGAAGGACAAATGCCACTCTATCAAAAGACCCTGCATTGTGCCATTGAACAAAAATTTGGGAAGATACATAGTTTGCTTCTGTGAGCCTTTATGAGATACCCACCTGTACCACTGGGTTATGTTCCCATCTGCTGAACATAGTTAGGCTTGGAGCAAAACTGCTTTTATGCACTGTTGGCTCACTGATGCTTCTCTTTTCTCTGGGAGAGGAAGAGGCCAAAGTACTACCTCTTATTGTCTACCATGTTAATATCTCTGGAGAGCCAAGGGATCTTTTGCTAGAAAAAAATTTGCTGCTCTATTTCCTATTTTTACAGGGTTTTGTGTTTTCATTTAATAGTATGGAACTCTAGATTCTGAATGTTTCAATATATGAAGCTTCTGATCCACTGTTTCAGGAACTTTGCAGAGATTCTACAGGAAGGATGGTGATACCTCATTTCAACACAGCCCTTGATGTATCTGGGAGGGAGGAGAAATTTAGTTCATGAGGAAGGCAACAGGCATTCACCTTGAAGCCTGATTTTTACATAAAAATTGCTGGGCAATGATATTTGATGTAGATGGAGGTGGGTTATGGCAAGGAATCCACACTGTGAAATGATGATTATCAGTTGTCGAATATGTCCAACATGGCAGGAACAGTCTGAGCTAAATCATTGTGACAACATTATGAACTAGGCATCATTGTTAACCTCCACATTACAGACAAGGAAACTCCTAGGATTTACAAAGATGGTAAAAGGCTATTCAACCCTAAATCAGATTTATCTAAATCTTTCCAACAGAACTAGGGGAAAAAAATTAAATTTATATGGAGAAATCAAAGACCTTGAATAGTCAAAGCTATCCTGTTAAAGAAAAACAGAGCTGGAGGAATCAGACACCCTGAATTCAGACTACAAAGCTACACTAATTAAAACTCCTTGGTGCTGGCCCAAAAATAGAAATATAGATCAATGGAATAGGATAGAAGGCCCAGAAATAAACCCATGTACCTGTGGTCAATTAATCTATAACAAAGGAGGCAAGGCTATATAATGGAGAAAAGACAGTTTCTCCCAGAAGTGCTGCTGGAAAAACTGGGTAGCTACATGTAAAAAAAAAAATAAATAAATTATAACATTCTCTAACATCATACATGAAAATAAACTCAAAATAGACCATAGACCTTAATGTAAGGCCTGACACTGTAAAACTCTTAAAGGAAAACATAGGCAGAACACTTTTTGACATATATTACAGCAATATCTTTTTTGACCCATGTTCTAGCATAATGAAAACAAAAACAAACAAATGGAACCTAATTAAACTTAAAAACTTCTGCCCAGCAAACAAAACTATAAACAAAATGAAAAGACAACCCATGTAATGGGGGAAAATATTTGCAAATGAAGAAACTAACGAGATTAATCTCAAAACTATACAATCTCATGCAGCTCTATGTCAAAAAAATCAAACAACCCAACCAAAAAATGGACCGAAGATCTAAATAGATATTTTTCCAAAGAAATGTCTGAAGAAGTCCTGTAGATGGCCAAAATACACATGAAAAGATATTCAACATCACTAATTATCAGAGAAATGCAAATCAAAACTACAATGAGGTATCACCTCACACCAATCAGAATGGCCATCATCAAAAAGTCTACAAACGATAAATGCTGGAGAGGGTGTGGAGAAAAGGGAACTCTTCTATGCTCTGGTGGGAATATATACTGGTACAACCACTATGCAGAAAAGGACGGAGTTTCTTTTTTAAAAAAAACTAAGGAAATTTAGTTCTTTTCACATGTCTCCCCACATTCTCAGCCTGTCTGGTGTGGTTAGAATACAGTCAGGAGTAAGGGGTTCAAAGTGTAGCCTTAGTTGAGATGCTGGTCCATGAGCCTTCTGGAGACCCCTGATCCTCACCTGTAGAGATGCCCTAGATGGCTCTTGATTTGGTGCTGGAAAGATGTGTATACTCTCAACAGCATCCTTTCAATTTGGTTGCTGAAAGTAGGCAGTGAGTGAATAAGAAAGCCTGGCAACTCTTTTGAGTGTGCCAAGAGAATGAGATACCCTGAAACTGATGAGAAATCTGTCATTTTTATCTATCACAACTCTTTCTTTGGACAACCCTCCTTCCAGTTCTCCCTCTTTCTCTCTCTCTCCCATCTCATTTATCACGTATATTTCTGACCTTCTGCCATGTGCGTTATGAAACACCCACTCCACTAAACTTGTCCCACTGATTGGACCAAGTCCATGTACACAGGGCATTCTTTTAGACCACAAGCCTTCTTCTTTGTCTGACCTGCAAATAACTATCTTGCAAAATGCAGGCTTGGTTTGTTTCTCAGCTAATTAAGACCCACCTCTTTGAGCACTAGGCTGATCTGCTTTATACATCTTACTGGCTATCAGAATTCACAAAAGGTATCTCTAGTGTATATTCAAAATCTGTATTTTGTAGATTCAGATAATAATCATAAAATAATATTGGAGTTGTGTAAATAACGTACTCTTTGGCATCCCTCCCCTCAAAAGACACCTGGAAACAATAGAATTGTGCCCACTCTGAGGATAAATTTCCCTTCAATGTTTAATGCTACTATCTTTATTTATTTGGTTTGGCTTCCAGTGGGTATTTGGGAGGTAATGTTTTATTTTCTGCTGTCCCATTGCTCTGAATATTTGATTTCAAGGAATCTTATGTTTCTGTATTGAAAGAAATAGTGGATAGGACTGATGCTGAAGCTGAAACTGAAATACTTTGGCCACCTCATGAGACGAGTTGACTCACTGGAAAAGACTCTGATGCTGGGAAAGGTTGGGGGTGGGAGGAGAAGGGGACGACAGAGAATGAGATGGCTGGATGGCATCACCGACTCTGTGGACATGAGTTTGAGTGAACTCTGGGAGTTGGTGATGGACAGGGAGGCCTGGCGTGCTGTGATTCATGGGGTCGTGGAGAGTCAGACACGACTGAGCGACTGAACTGAACTGAACTGAAGGGTCTGCTGGAAAATCTTCACTCAACTTAAGATAGAGTCCCATTTCAACCTGTATCATTTAGAAGAAACAAACAACAACAACAACAAACTCTATGAGTCAGTAATACACAAATGCCATGGACTCACTCATATTCTCTCAGGGAAGTTTAAAAGCAAAAACAACTTGGCTCTCTTTCCAGCTCATTTCAAAGTGAGAAGTCAGTGGAATGAAGCTGTTGATGCCAAGCAATAATAGTGATAAATAATGCGTGGGTATTTATTATTTCCACAGTTCCTCCCCTTCCATTTGATCAAGATCCTGAGCAAACTTTCTCTCCCTTAGCCTCATTCTCAGCTGGTTGAAGGGCCCAGTAAGAAATGACTGGTAGTTCACGCCTCACCTCATCCAGAACAGAACCTGGGAGTCACGAGTGCTCTGCAGAAGGATGATGCACCCTGCCAGGATCTGCCCCAAATCTCCACTTCACCGAGGAAGCTCCTCTTAATAGCATCTTATGGCAGGCTTGTTTCAGGGAATTTTCCTGACAGGGAGATTGATCAAGTTTTTGCAGAATGGCAGGGATGTGGCCATTGGAAAAGAGGGGAAGGTAAATGTTTTGTATAGAAGAAAGGGCAGTCAGACTGAATGGTACCCAGTCCACAGTTCCATGGTCCACTGTGGCTGAGGCCTTTGTGGAAGAGCAAACTCCACACTCTTTCCTGAAGCACTGAAGGACTGACTTGGACAATGTGGTCCAGATATTCTCAAGGCCAAGGAAGTAGTCTCTTCCTATGCTGGAAGAAAAGACAAAGACTTCCATGGGAAAATATGTTTAGGAAATAATTGGGTTTCATTAATACAGTGTGTCTGAGAGCCCCAAATAGGAATTTTAAATTGGGGATCTCTGAAAGGGGAGATACAATAGACAGCGGCTCTCAAACATAGTTGACCATCTTGCTCCTTCATTAGAGTCATTTACTAGCTGTGTGACCTTAAGACAAGTTACTTAATGGTATTCTCTATTTTCAAACTGGGAAAATTAAACTGATTAAATAAGTTAATATATGTAAAGAACTAAGAATAATGCAAACACTGTGGCTGTTCAGTTGCTAAGTCATGTCCGACTCTTCGTGACCTTATGGACTGAAGCACGTTAGGCTTCCCTGTTTTCCCTGCCATAATATACTAAGTACTATATAAGCAATAAGTGATTATTGCTGTTGTTATGATCTTTGTTGCAGAATCCTGGATTGCCATGGATTGAGTTTATGAAGTATATTTTAAACATAGTGGAAAGAGAATAAGCTTTAAAGTAAGACAGCCATGGTTCCCAACATCAGCTCTCATTTTATAACTGTGTACTCTTGATAAAGTTTACTTCTGTACCTCATTTTCTCCTCTTTAAAATGGGAATATCTTAGTAACTTGTAGAAATATTTTGAGAACTGAACAAGGTGAGGTTATGTATGTGAGGCTCTTAGCATTGTGTCTGCCTGCATGTTGTTCAGTTCAGTTCAGTTCAGTTCAGTCGCTCAGTCGTGTCCGACTCTCCGCGACCCCATGAATCACAGCACGCCAGGCCTCCCTGTCCATCACCAACTCCCGGAGTACACTCAAACTCATGTCCACAGAGTCGGTGATGCCATCCAGCCATCTCATTCTCCGTCGTCCCCTTCTCCTCCCGCCCCCAACCTTTCCCAGCATCAGAGTCTTTTCCAGTGAGTCAACTCGCCGCATGAGGTGGCCAAAGTATTGCAGTTTCAGCTTTAGCATGTTGTAAGCACTCTTAAACATCAGTTGCTATCATCATCATCATTTTTATCACCACAGCCATCATCTCAATGAATATTCACAACAATCCTGCAAGTTGAGAATTATTGCGGATGGAAAATTAAGGTTCAGAGGGGTTAGCCAATTTGTCTGAGACCACACAGAACTCAATTCTATCTGACTTGAACTCCAGATGACTGAGACATTCAGTTCAGTTCAGTTCAGTTCAGTCACTCAGTCATGTCTGACTCTTTGCGACCCTATGAATCACAGCACGCCAGGCCTCCCTGTCCATCACCAACTCCTGGAGTTCACTCAAACTCATGTCCACAGAGTCGGTGATGCCATCCAGCCATCTCATTCTCTGTCGTCCCCGTCTCCTCCCACCCCCAATCCTTCCCAGCATCAGAGTCTTTTCCAATGAGTCAACTCATCACATGAGGTGGCCAAAGTATTGGAGTTTCAGCTTTAGCATCAGTCCTTCCAATGAACACCCAGGATTGATCTCCTTTAGGATGGACTGGTTGGATCTCCGTGCAGTCGAAGGGACTCTCAAGAGTCTTCAACAACAAAAGTTCAAAAGCATCAATTCTTCAGCGCTCAGCTTTCTTTATAGTCCAACTCTCACATCCCTACGTGACCAATGGAAAAACCATAGCCTTGACTAGACGGACATTTGTTGGCAAAGTAATGTCTCTGCTTTTTAATATGCTATCTAGGTTGGTCATAACTTTCCTTCCAAGGAGTAAATGTATTTTAATTTCATGGCTGCAGTCACCATCTACAGTGATTTTGGAGCCCAGAAAAATAAAGTCAGTCACTATTTCCACTGTTTCCCCATCTATCTGCCATGAAGTGATGGGACCGGATGCCATGATCTTAGTTTTCTGAATGTTGAGCTTTAAGCCACATTTTCCACTCTCCTCTTTCACTTTCAGGAAAAGGCTCTTTAGTTCTTCATCACTTTCTGCCAAAAGGGTGGTGTCATCTTCATATCTGAGGTTATTGATATTTCTCCCAGCAATCTTGATTCCAGCTTGTGCTTCTTCCAGCCCAGCATTCTTCATGATGTACTCTGCATATAAGTTAAATAAACAGGGTGACGATATACAGCCTTGACGTACTCCTTACCTATTTGGAACCAGTCTGTTGTTCCATGTACAGTTCTAACTGTTGTTTCCTGACCTGCATACAGGTTCTTCAAGAGGCAGGTCAGGTGGTCTGGTATGACCATCTCTTTCAGAATTTTCCAGTTTATCATGATCCACACAGTCAAAGGCTTTAGCATAGTCAATAAAGCAGAAATAGATGTTTTTCTGGAACTCTCTTGCTTTCTCCATGATCCAGCAGATGTTGGCAATTTGATCTCTGGTTCCTCTGCCTTTTCTAAAACTAGCTTGAACATCTGGAAGTTCATGGTTCACGTATTGGTGAAGCCTGGCTTGGAGAATTTTGAGCATTACTTTACTAGCATGTGAGATGAGTGCAATTGTGTGGTAGTTTGAACATTCTTTGACATTGCCTTTCTTTGGGATTGGAATAAAAACTGACCTTTTCCAGTCCTGTGGCCACTGCTGAGTTTTCCAAATTTGCTGGCATATTGACTGCAGTACTTTCACAGCATCATCTTTCAGGATTTGAAATAGCTCAATTGGAATTCCATCACCTCCACTAGCTTTGTTCGTAGTGATGCTCTCTAAGGCCCACTTGACTTCACATTCCAAGATGTCTGGTTCCAGGTGAGTGATCACGCCATCGTGATTATCTGGGTCGTGAAGATATTTTTTGTACAGTTCTTCTGTGTATTCTTGACACCTCTTCTTAATATCTTCGTTTCTGTTAGGTCCATATCATTTCTGTCCTTTATCGAGCCCATCTTTGCATGAAATGGTCCCTTGGTAGCTCTAATTTTCTTGACGAGATCTCTAGTCTTTCCCATTCTGTTGTTTTCCTCTATTTCTTTGCATTGATTGCTGAGGAAGGCTTTCTTATCTCTTCTTGCTATTCTTTGGAACTCTGCATTCAAATGGGTATATCTTTCCTTTTCTCCTTTGCTTTTCACTTCCCGTGTTTTCACAGCTATTTGTAAGGCCTCCTCAGACAGCCATTTTGCTTTTTTGCATTTCTTTTTCTTGGGGATGGTCTTGTTTCCTGTCTCCTGTACAATGTCACGTACCTCCATCCATAGTTCATCAGGCACTCTGTCTATCAGATCTAGCCCCTTAAAGCTATTTCTCACTTCCACTGTATAGTCATAAGGGATTTGATTTAGGTCATACCTGAATGTTCTAGTGGTTTTCTCCACTTTATTCAATTTCAGTTTGAATTTGGCAATAAGGAGTTCATGATCCGAGCCACAGTCAGCTCCTGGTCTTGTTTTTGCTGACTGTATAGAGCTTCTCCATCTTTGGCTGCAAAGAATATGATCAATCTCATTTCAGTGTCAACTATCTGGTGATGTCCATGTGTAGAGTCTTCTCTTGTGTTGTTGGAAGAGGGTGTTTGCTATGACCAGTGCGTTCTCTTGACAAAACTCTATTAGCCTTTGGCCAGCTTCATTCCGTGCTCCAAGGCCAAATTTGCCTGTTACTCCAGGTGTTTCTTGACTTCCTACTTTTGCATTCCAGTCCCCTATAATGAAAAGGACATCTTTTTTCTTCTTTTTATCTGTCTAGTCAAAGATATTTTTTTTCCAGTAGTCATGTAGGGATGTGAGAGTTGGACCATGAAGAAAACTAAGCCCTGAAGAATTGATGCTTTTGAACTGTGCTGTTGGAGAAGACTCCTGATAGCCCCTTGGACTGCAAGGAGATCCAACCAGTTCATCCTAAAGGAGATCAGTCTTGGGTGTTCATTGGAAGGACTGATGCTGAAGCTGAAACTCCAATACTTTGGCCACATGATGCAAAGAACTGCCTCATTGGAAAAGACCCTGATGCTGGGAAAGATTGAGGGCAGGGGGAGAAGCGGACGAGAGAGGATGAAATGGTTGGATGGCATCACCGACTCGATGGACATGAGTTGAGCAAGCTCCGGGAGTTGGTGATGGACAAGGAAGCCTGGTGTGCTGCATTCCATGGGGTCTCAAAGAGTTAGACATGACTGAGCAAGTGAACTGACTTCTATGGATATCCATAGACATAGTAAAATTATAAACACATCCTCTGGAGGAGTGCGCATGAAGTGCAGGGACATGAGGAAGGTGGGGTGAAGTCAGGGTAGGGCTTTGACTTCACTGACATTTTATTTCTTGGGGGAAAAAGAGACTTCTGCAGAATATTTAGTGGTGAAAGATGATTGTGTTTTACTATTTTCTTTATTAGTGTGTTTCCTGCTATAAAATATTCAAATTAGGTCATCACTTAAAATAATTGGAAATAACTAAGGGTGTCTAATAATAGTAATATTCAGCTCCCTGGGTTGATTTGAAAATTAAATGAAATAATATGTCTGATCCAACTTGCCCAATGCCTAGTTCCAGGGGTTAGACTCAGGCCTCAAAGAAGCTCCTTTGCTTTCCAATTTCTTGTCTAACCTTTACATTTATGTAGTGATTTTAGTTCAAAAACATAGTCTTATATTCATTATTTAATTTTATCATCATAAGCCAATGAATACAGTGGATGTCTTTTTCCCATTTTAAGACACTTGGGTCTAAGAAATGAATGGAGGTAGTTCTGGGCAGCATGACGGAGGAACCAGATCTGCTGAAATCCTGCCATTGACTCTTCCCACCATCTCTCTAAGATGGAGCAATAATGACTTGTCAATGGGCAGAGAATATTCTTCCTGCAGTGGGACAGTAACTCTAATAAGCCCTACTTGCAGATTGAGTGGGAGAGAGAATTGGTTTAGAGCAAGCAGCCTGCCCCAGCTATTCTTTCATTAGTGGCCAGCAAATTCCCTCACCTCCCCAGACTTTCTTGAAGGCCTCTGCTTACAAAATAGAGATAAAAATACCAATTTCTCCATATCAAACAGCCTTGTTCCCTGTAAACGCTTTAGAAATCTATGTGAATCAAATGAAATCACATGTATAGTCATACTTTGGAAATAATGATGTGATAATAAATGAAAAATACTAGTGTTACTGTGTAAGTGGGCTGCTGGACTGAAAGTTTTGATTTAGCAATTCCATATAGTTCAGATCCTTTTCAAAAGTCCAAGAAAAATTGAAGGAATGGAGGAAACCCTCATCCTTTTAGAGAAACCCATCTAAAGGAAAGCCAAAGAGTGGATTTCTGATTGCAAAAAACCCATTCAACTGAGCTTAACAACCACAAAACTGTGTTTCAATGTGTATGACACGTGGATACCACAATGTCTTCTTCAATAAGTGGCTTCCATTTATTTGCATTGTTTCCATTCTCTAAAAGTAATTTCTAATTTACAATATCCGATATGATTCATTAATCTAGAAAATTAGATTTCTGGGCAAACATGGTCTGTGTGTCCAAAAATTGAAATCTAATTCTTTGTGCTCTGTTGTTTTCCTTCAAAGAAACTTTCAGGTTTGCAAATGCAGAGCAAATTAATTTAGCAAAATGAGTGCTCCCATATTTACAACACTCCATGTTTGACTTAATTGTCCTAGAGCTATAAGAAGTGTGGGACACCAAGGACAGGATGCTGGATTAAAATGGAAGTGAGGGCAAGTGGGGGTATCTCCACCCTGGAGACAGCACTCGAGACACAGGTAAAAGGGCTGTGACACATCGACCAAAGGGCTTTAAAGGTGACATCTGGGATGAGTAATTTCCAGCAGTACTACAGGGCTCGTACCTGAGCTTTTCAAACTAATGCTTTCGTGAAGAATCAAGAAGTAGCAGGAGAGGACTTCTCTGGTGGTCCAGTGGTTAAGAATCCACCTGCCAATGCACAAGTTTGACCCCTGGTCTAGGAAGATGCCATAGGCAACTAAGCCTGTGCCCAACTACTGGAGCCCACTCACCCTACGGTCCATGCTTCGCAACAGGAGAAGTCGCCTCAATGAGAAGGCTTTGCACCACAACTAGAGAGTAGTCACTGCTCACTGCAACTAGAGAAAATAAAACAATAAGAAAAAAAAAGATATAAGGCAGAACTCTTATCTTCAAGGAACTGAAGGCATAATAATGTGCAAAGACACAGAGATACTGTATTTTTATGATAAATACTTATAGCTTATAACAGAGTCAGACACAGAATAGGCACTTGGTAAATGTTTGTGAAAGGAAGTACAATAAAGAAGCCCAGGTGGGCAGGTCATGTTGAAAGCAAAAAAAAAGAAAAAAATAGAGAAAGTCGGTACACAGCAACGAAGATGCAGCATAGCCACAGATAAATATATATATATTTTTAAAGTAGCAGAGAGACTTTTCTAGCCATTGAGGAGTACGAGGTAATTGGCTATAGAATCTAAACTACTAATACCCAGGAGACAAGAGCCTGGCTGCTGTCCAACTTGCCTGATCTAAACTTTCACATCTGCACAAAGGGGAGAACACCGAATTCCCAAGGACAGTGATGAGATTTCAAGAGAGGACATGTGAGCACTTTGTCATACCTAACAGTCCCTGTACAGTGGCATTGTCCCTGAGAAATAGCACAGGGACAGAATGCAACTCCCCATACACTACATGTTGGACACCATTCTTTCAACCAAAGTTCACACTTTTCTGAGTCGACCCTAAAGCACTTAATAAGCCTTGCTGAAGTGATCCTTTGGGAATAAGACGAGAAGTTGGGCAAAGAAGTAAATTATTTCTCATTGATGATAGTAGTGGAAAACTAAGCTCAGGACAAGTTCATAATTTTGATGAATTTTACTAGGCAGTGGGTTTTATTTGAATTAATCTACATGGACCATAATTCTCAGCTCTTTACTGTTTTTCCCATATCTAAAACAACAATTCTTCTCAAGCTATACATCATAAGCACTAGTTCAAACTAACTAGATATTTCCTTGATTTTTTTTTTTTACAAAGAATGATTCAGCTCTCTGAGTCTCCTGTTTTTATATTTAGTGTACCGTGTGTCTTTAGAATTACTTTAATTTAATATTAGAGGAATTAGATATGCTTATAATCAAACTGCATTATTCATACGGTTTAAACATTCACACTTTTCAAAGCTTTTATTTCATACTTCAGTTTGTTTTCTTTTAAGGGCTGAATCAACTTGATTAGGTATTCTTATTGTTCAGCATAAGCTTTGCCTTTCTTTTCAATGCCTGTCCTCGTATAACACATCTCTATTCATATGCATTTTTATAAATTGACAGTTGATTATATTCATATAAGCTCCCTGCTTTAAAGCATGAATGTTCAAAAGATTCTAAAGTTTTATGACATTTTGGTCCCCCGGTCTTTTAGCTGTGTAAGAAACCATCCCAAAATTTTGAATCTTAAAGTAATAGCCGTATCAGTAGCTCAAGATTTAGTGGATTGACATTTTGGGCTGGGTGGTTCTGACCATCTCAGCTGGGGTCACTCGGGCATCTTCCATCGGCTAGTGGTTGATGGCCTCATTCATTTGTTCAGCAGTTAGCTGGCTGGCTGGTAGGATAACTGGGCCAAAAATAACTCATCATCCAGTAGGCTAGATCAAGCTTGTTCACACTGTGATAATCTCCAGGTTCCCAATGGCAGCAAGAGAAAGCAAGCTTGGATGTATATGCATTTGTCAAGTCTCTCCTTGCTTGGGGCTTCCCTGGTGGCTCAGATAGTAAAGAGTCTGCCTGCAATGCGGGAGAGCCAGGTTCGATCCCTGGGTCAGGAAGATCTCCTGGAGAAGGAAATGGCAACCCACTCCGGTACTCTTGCCTGGAAAATTCCATGGATGGAGGAGCCTGGTAGGCTACAGCCCATGGGGTCGCAAAGAGTCGGACACAACTGACCGACTTTGCTCCCTCCCTGCCCTCCCTCCCTCCTTGCTTGACCAAAATAAGCCTCATGACCAAGCTTAGATTCAGTGTGGGAGAAGACTGCCTAGGGGAGATGTGTATATATTGTGGGCCATCATTTTAACCACCTGGCCCAAGCAACATTCCTACATCGTTCTTTCCTCTTGAATGAACCCCTTTGTCACACCTTCCTTGGAGAGATTTCAGAAGAAAGTTCTTACACACACTCTTCCATTCTGCCCCAAACTGAATAAGGCCTCTTTCTCTCATTATGTGAGCCTAAGTGGCTCAGAGAGTAAAAAAATCTGACTGAAAGGCAGGAGACTCAGGCTTGATCCCTGGGTCAGGAAGATCCCCTGGAGAAGGGAATAGCAACCCACTCCAGGCAAGAATACTGGTCAGAACCCCATGGTCAGAAGAGCCTGGAGGGCTACAGTTCAAAGAGTTGCAAAGAGTCAGATATGACTGAGTGACTAACACTTTCTTTCAGATACCTTGACATTAAGTCAAACAAGGAAGTTCTTCCTAAATTATTCTTAACTGAGTATCAACCACTGAAACCACAGAGACATTCTGCTTTTGATATTTCAAAGTCAAATCTGGTAGCACTGATGAGCTACATATCTTTTATTTTTTTATCCTTGAAGAATATCATAGATTGCAAGTCTACTTTGTTTTCATGATGGATTGAACCACTTATAGCTTGAGACGTGGTTTGCTTATTTCTTTGAGATTGCTGGGTCAAATGGTATAGTTTTAAATAGATATTTCTAGATTGCTTTCTCCAAAACACATAACAATTCAGATTTCTACTAACAATGTGTGAATGTATACTTAAATTCTCCATCAGGAATAAGTAATAGAAGCTTTTACAATGTTTGTTAGTTTGATAGGTATGTGATATTTCACTGTTACCTTAATTTGTATTTCCCTGACCCCTAGTGAGTTGGAGAAGTTTTAAATATGTATGCTAGCCATTTGGATTTTTTTTGAGCTGCTTATTCGTATTTTGGGGGGTGATCATTTTTCTGTTCAGTTGTTATTCTTGTCAATTTATAAGATCTCTTTGCATATAATTAAAATTGTTAATTTTTTGTTGGCTGTACTACAATTTTCTCCCAATATCGAGCTTATTGATTTGCTTTTTACTATTCAGAAAACGTCTTAAAAATTATTTTTATATAACCAAGTGTGCTGCTTTTGAAACGGTTTCTGGTCTCCCTGTCTTGGTTAATAAGATTTCTCTTGGCTTTAGATTGTATGTGTAATCTCCTTGATTTTTGCCAAGATTACTTTACATTTTTGTTATTTGTATTTAAGTCTTTCATCCATTTGGAATGTATTTTTGTAGGTGATGCAATATAAAAGTCCAAAGTTGCTTTCTTCACCATGGATAAGCATGATAGTCCTATCACCATTTGTTTAATAGGTCACCCTTTCCTGACTGAATTAAAATAGCATTTTTAATCTTTTAAATTTTAATGTATGCTGGGATTTTTTTTTTATTCTCTATTTTTTTTATATTTCCATTTAATTTGGTTGTAACATATGCCAATATCCAGTAGGGCAATCCCCCTAATATTGTGTTTTTACAGGTGAATGTTGGGCAGCTTAAAAAGACATTTCACATAAATGTCTCATTCTAAAAAGTGAACTCTTTGCGGTTACTAATTTTTGAAGAATCCAGCACTTTTATGCTGTAAAGTTTTATCCAAGAATAAGCAGTGCTTTTTCATTTGTGCATATTTATTTTTATGTCCTTCAAGATTTCTTCACATAGTATCTATATCTTTCTGATTCAATCTATGCCTAATAAATTTATAGTCAAAGCTATGGTTTTTCCAGTGGTCATGTATGGATGTGAGAGTTGGACTATAAAGAAAGCTGAGTGCCAAAGAATTGATGTTTTTGAATTGTGGTGTTGGAGAAGACTCTTGAGAGTCCCTTGGACTGCAAGGAGATCCAACCCATCCATCCTAAAGGAGATCAGTCCTGGGTGTTCATTGGAAAGACTGATGTTGAAGCTGAAACTCCAATACTTTGGCCACCTGATGTGAAGAGCTGACTCATTGGAAAAGACCCTGATGCTGGGTAAGATTGAGGGCAGGAGGAGAAGGGGACAACAGAGGATGAGATGGGCGGATGGCATCACTGACTTGATGGACATGAGTTGAGCAAGCTCCTGGAATTGGTGATGGACAGGGAGGCCTGGCACGCTGCAGTTCATGGGGTCGCAAAGAGTCAGACATGAATGAGCGACTGAACTGAATATTGCAGATGACTTTTTTTTTTAATCTCCATTTCTTGGTGATTGTTTCTAGAATAGACAAAAGACATTTGATATGGTGTAGTGTAGCACACGGAGAAGGCAATGGCAAGCCACTCCAGTACTCTTGCCTGGAAAATCCCATGGATGGAGAAGCCTGGTAGGCTGCAGTCCGTGGGGTCGCTAAGGGTCGGACACGACTGAGCGACTTCACTTTCACTTTTCGCTTTCACACATTGGAGAAGGAAATGGCAACCCACTCCAGTGTTCTTGTCTGGAGAGTCCCAGGGTCAGGGGAGCCTGGTGGGCTTCCGTCTATGGGGTCACACAGAGTCGGACACGACTGAAGTGACTAAGCAGCAGCAGCAGCAGTGTAGCACAATGGTTAAAACCATGGATTCTGGAACAAGATTCAAATCCTGGTTTGGTTCAAATTTTTGATCTACTACTATTACATGGGTAACCTTGGATATGCCATTTAAACTTCTGTGCCTCAGTTTTGTCACCTGTAAAATGGTGGTAATAATGCCCACCTACAACACAGAGACAAGTCATCCACCAAAAATTTACTTTCTGGCTTCACAGTGAAGAGTTATTCCTGGGAAATGACTGTCCAGTGTCCCCAAAACTGCATTTCCCAGGTTCCCTTTTATCTACAAGTTTCTCAATGTCTGAATTTAGAGTAACAGAACGTGGCAGAAGTGCTGCTTACTAGCTTTAGGTCTGAATCAAAAATATGCAAGTCTTTCTCTATTTATCAGTTGGTTATTAATACTTAGGGCAACCTTCAGTTCAGTTCAGTTCAGTCGCTCAGTCATGTCCAACTCTTTGCGACCCCATGAATCACAGCACGCCAGGCCTCCCTGTCCATCACCAGCTCCCGGAGTTCACTCAAACTCATATCCATCGAGTCGGTGATGCCATCCAGCCATCTCATTCTTTGTCATTCCCTCTTCTCCCGCCCCCAATCCTTCCCAGCATCAGAGTCTTTTCCAGTGAGTCAACTCGTCGCATGAGGTGGCCAAAGTACTGGAGTTTCAGCTTTAGCATCAGTCCTTCCAATGAACACCTTAGGAGCCTTGAAATAAATATGACAGAGCCTCTATCATCTGCATTCCTTGGATGACTATGGAATAAACTTCTTTTTCACCCCACGACACCCGCCGCCTCAATTCAAGAAGGGAAACATTGATTTCAACTATGATAGGCCACTGAGTTCCTAGGTTTATCAGTTACATCAGCTAGTGTTGCTCTATAAAATATTTCATGAGGGTTATGAGTATATATGCATATATATGAATATATAAAAATACATACATATTCATATATCAGTGTGTAAGCTTGAGTGTATATTATAAATATAATTATCTTGTATCCAGGTATCTACCATATGCTCTTAATTTGAGTTTGAGTATTTTAGTCTCTGGGATTTTCTGGGTGTACAAACCATGTTATCAGTAAAAAATATGGCTATACCTCTTCCACTGTTTATACCAATTACCTTATTTTCTTATCTTACTTGTGTGCATGCTCCAACTCTTTGCAACCTCATGGACTATAGCCCACCAAGCTCCTCTATCCTGGCAAGAATATTGGAGTGGGTTGCCATTGCCTGCTCCAGGGAATCTTCCTCACCCAGGGATTGAAACCGTGTCTCTGTAGCTCCTGTACTGGGAAGTGGATTCTTTACCACTGAGCCACTTGGGAAGTCCTGTCTCATTTCACTACATTGCCAAGACAATGTTGATTAATAATCTTGATAGCAGGCATTCTATTCTTTTTCTGTTATTATTATAAGTGGTCTATTGTTTTACTCTTTGAACTTTTATATGTGATCAGATTTTGGAAAATATTATATTTAAGTAACTTCATTAAGTAGTTTCTACTTTACTTGGAAATTTTTTGAAATGACTATGTTTTTATCAAATGTGTTGTCTGCATCTGATATTGGTAAGTTCATATGTATTTTCTCCTTTATTAATTGATACTCTGGAATATATTTAGAGACTTTTCTGCCTTGAGCTATTCACACATTTCTCCAAATAAACCTTCTTAGTCATATCATAGTATTCTTTTTATATATTTTTGGATTCCAATTGCTAATAGCTTATTTAGAATTGTTACATTTTAAATCATGGTTGAGACTGATCTGTAGTTTTCTTTTGTACTAACATACAATGGGTTGACTATGTCAGTTTCATGAAATAAAATGGGAAAGTTTATACATTTTAATAAAAGAATATCTTAAATAATGTTGGAATTACTTCTTTTTTAAATTAGAGAATGCTCACTTTTGAATGTGCTGGTCTTGGTACCTTTTAAATGGTAGATCTTTGCATACCTTAGCAATCTCAGTGACAACTGATCTACAGGTTTTCTACTTCTTTTGTCATTGTCAGTAATTGAATTCATACTTTGAAAGTTTTAGCTTAATAATCATGAATTCTTTATATTTTGCTGTACCTGACACTCCTTAAATATTCTAATTTTGGTTTTGTTCTTATTGTTCCGTAGTTCTATATTGCTGGACACCTCTTTGCTCGTTCTTCCTTTCTCTGACTCCTGAGTCCTCATAGCTGAGTTACTGTTTTTACTGTTGTGGTAGCAATCTAGAAAGGAATGGGATGTAAGATATTTTGTGCTCTGTTGACTGTTATGTCTTCCATCTCTTTGAACTCTCCCAGCCTCGGGGGTGTAGATGGCTCACCCAGTTGCTCAACTTCCCTTTAGCTTCTTAACAACTAAGAACACTGGAGATACCTCTCTGTTAACCCCAGATTCACATTTTGTTGGGCCAAGGTTTTCCCAGAATCCAAAGCATTTCAGTTCCTGGGATCACTGAAGATGCTGTGCAGACTCTCACTTGGTCACCTGCATTCACCTTGCTGAGACGAGAATGCAGAATTTCACAGCAGGTTGGACCAGGGGAGACCCATAGACTGGATATGTGAAAAGTTAAATGCATTTTTTTCTTTCCACAATAATAAACTAATGCGTGAGATGAAACAAAGGTGATTTCTTGATATTTTTAATCAAAATCTAAAACAAAAATGGGCAGTTCTCACTTCACATTGCTTTTGCTTTAGTAACTCTGCTGATTTGACATTCCTCTTTGAAAGTGTAGGGCTTCCATGGGCTTCAGTTCAGTTCAGTTCAGTCACTCAGTCGTGTCCGACTCTCCGCGACCCCATGAATCACAGCACGCCAGGCCTCCCTGTCCATCACCAACTCCCGGAGTACACTCAAACTCATGTCCACAGAGTCGGCGATGCCATCCAGCCATCTCATTCTCGGTCGTCCCCTTCTCTTCCCGCCCCCAACCTTTCCCAGCATCAGAGTCTTTTCCAGTGAGTCAACTCGTCGCATGAGGTGGCCAAAGTATTGCAGTTTCAGCTTTAGCATCAGTCCCTCCAATGAACATCCAGGATTGATCTCCTTTAGAATGGACTTGTTGGATCCATGGGCTTAGTTGGTAAAGAATCCACCTGCAATGCAGGAGACCTGGGTTCAATCTCTGGGTTGGGAAGATCCCCTGGAGAAGGAAATAGCAATCTGCTCCAGTACTCTTGCCTGGGAAATCCCATGGAGAGAAGAGCCTGGCTACGGTCCATGGGCTTGCAAAAGAGTCGGTCGTGACTTAGCAACTAAACCATCACACATCTCAAGTGGTAGATCTGTAGGCAGTACCCAGATCTGCAGAACTTTGAGGTCTGTGCTTTTTTTATTTTATTACTTCCTTCTTTACATAAGCCTTGTACTGTTTCTATTTATTTCTAAATGGAGCTAGGCAAAAATGAGTGCATAAAGTTCTCATTTGTACAGATTATTATTAAGATATAGCCCACAGGAACATAAAATATCTTACAGCAAGGATAAGGTTAAAGCAAAGTGACAATTTATCAGATTAAGATTGTTTCTCTTAAACTAAAGCAGACATTAGAGTCTGATGTCCTACTTAATGATGAGTACATTTACAAAGGCTTATTTCCCTCTTTTTATTAAATAATTTCTTCCCAGGTTGGCTTCTTTGATCCATCACCTTAATAACTCATGCCCATTGACAAGCAGTTCTAGATTCATCAGTAATAGAGGTCTGAGTTCTCTCACAATCCCAATAAGAACATTCAGCAAATCTTACATGGAGGCCCACATTTGTCTTTTCCATATATCGAGATTTCACAGTTTGTATGATTTTAATGAAGTGTTCCATAAATTTAAAGATCAGCCTGCAAACCATTTTCTGAATATGGAGGATGCATATAATTCTTGCATCTGTCTGATTTATTGACATTGGGTATGGGAGAGGTCTAAAAAACATCTTGACACCAAGATGGAAGTTTTATCATGTCATACCTTCTTTGATGGCTTCTGGAGACTACCTCAGACTGTTCAGAGCTTTGTGACCAGAGCATGAAAATTAGAGACCCGAGAAAAAGGTGAAGGTGAAAGAACATAACCTGTTTAATATATAAGAACAGTGGGAACTGAAATAGTGGAAGATTTCTTCAGACTCATTTGATTTCAGACTATTGTACTTAAGTGAGGTGATCCACAGAGGCCGCCTGATTCTGACTAGAACTCTCTCTACCTTGAATGGCTATTGCACTCAACACACATGCCTGGACTTGTAAGGAACATGAAATCAACTTAGCTTTCCTTAAAGGAACCAGGAGATAAGGGGGAAAAAATAGGAGAGTATGGACATACAGAAGGGAAAGATAAATTCCAGGAATGATTCATGGGGAGAAGGACCTTCCCAAAGAGAAAGCATAAAGAAAAACATGGGCAAGTGTATGTAGCTTGTGTGTATGGCTTCACATGCATAGGTGGTGGACTGAAGAAATCAGTAATAAACCAAGAAAGGTAGCTTGGAGTCAGATCATAAATGGTCCTGACTGCCATGGAAAATAAGGTACAATATGAGGATGAGAAGAATTTACGGTCAAAAGGACAACTCAAAATTGGCTAAGTCCTTGTACCATTTTCTGTTGTGAAAATGTCCTATGAATCTCATTGTTGTTGAGTCGTTAAGTTGTGTCTGACTCTTTGTGGCCCCATGGACAGCAGCATGCCTGCCTTCCCTCTCCTTCACTATCTCCCAGAGTTTGCTCAAGTTCATGCCCACTGAGTCAGTGATGCTATCTAACTCATCTATTGGTCCCTAGGAAATGCCTACTTGCTTTCCGGGGCACTGTTTCCTCAGGGTCCCACCTTCCAATACAGGTGATATTAACAAAGAGGACTATACTGTTCAGGCCTGTAATTATGAGACCTTCCTGGTTTATTCAAAAAGTATAGTCACTCTAAGCCAAAGTTGGGCTCTTGGTCCTGTGTTTCATGACTATCTCATTCCTAGCCAGGTCTGGGGCTGTATACAGACCTGGTCTGTCCACTCTTACCTCTGACTCTGAACACTGAGGCTGACTTAAGGTTAGCCCCTTAGTTCCCTACTCTATCGGGATCTCAGAATTGAGCTGCAAAAGCTGAATCTAAAACATTCCTGCAAGAGGGAGGGGAGGCCTTAAACACTTCTACCCAGAAGATACACTGGATTTTTAACTCCAGTACTTTTAGAACCACAGCATATTATGAAGAAGGAAATGTTTAGAGATTTTTTGAAAGGTAGAAAAACAAATTATATTTTCTGTATGTAGACAAGTGGAAAGATTCCCTCACTGGGTTTCTTTCTCTCTTTCTTCCTTTTTATAGTTATATCACTCCTTAGTGTTCTGTCCTTCAAAGCTTTTGTCTCTTCTGTACATCCCTATGGGCTGCCAGTCTACAGAAATATCCACAATTGCTCCCCATAGTTGGCTATGGTTGGAGAAGGTACCTTTCATATGGCAGCATCTGGACATACTAAAGTTACATTTCATTTTCTGGCAAGGTGACTTATTTTGAAAGATTGGGAACCTGTGCTTTGAAAACGCGTTTTCTCTCAACAGAAAAGATAGTGTGAGTAATAACACCCCACAGAAGCTGATTATTTCAGCTGTAAAATACAAGTTCCGTGCAGAGTGATGATTTTGAGAATAAGATGGTGCTTTCAAAGATAAAAAGTCTGTAGTTTTGGTCTAACTTTTTCCACTGTGCAACAAAGGAAAAACACATTATCTAAATCATGTTTTTAGCAAGTTACTTTTCCTGGTAGCAGACACGACAGTTCATTTTGCCTGAGCATTTGGAAGTCTTATTAAATCAACTAATACTGTAACCACAAGCTAAAATAACAACTATAGGCTTAGCTTGGAGATATAGCAGGGTTGTTTAAAGACAACCTAAATAAAGAAAATATTCCCAAAAAAGTGAGTTACACAAATTTTTTGGTTTCCTAGTGTATGTTAAAGTTATGTTTAAACTATGTTGTAGTCTATGAAATGTGCAATAGCATTAGGTATGAGGAAACAATGCATATACCTTAAAAACACTTCATTGCTAAACAAAGCTAACCATCATCTTACAAAAGAGGGTTGCCATAAACCTTCAATATGTAAAATATGCAGTATCTGTGAAGTTTAATGAAACAAAGTGTAATAACATAAGGTATGTAATACTCTATTTTTCACTGAACTGATTAAATTTATATATTCAATGAATGTATACAAATCTTATGCTATGGAAAATGCAAAATAATAATGAGATGCAAATTCTGCTTTTTAAAAGTTTACAGTACAACTAAAGACACAAGACACAGAGAATAAAGACAGAAAAGAGTATAAGTTAATGAATAATTTAGTATGATATAGATCAGAAATTACAAACACAAATGCCTAGGGAATCCAGCAGAAAATGAAGCCTAGGTAAAGCTGGTCTGTGAAAGAAGCAATTGGTGGGGATTATGGAAAATTATGGAGTACTTACACTGCTTAAAGTGGGAAGCTTCTACTCATTTGAGCTGTTAAGATTTGAGGCAAGATTAGGGGCCATTTTCTGACAATCTTATTATTTTTCAGAAAGATCCAATGATCTGGAATATCAAATTATCTGAAGAAATATAAAAAATTTTAAAAAAAGAATAAATAACCCTATCTGAGTCTATAGTGTGGAAACCAAATGAAACACATCTGCATGCCATATTGATCTCACAGGTCATCAGTTTTTAAACTTTTTTAAAGTCATTTAGAAAGGTCCATCTAGTCGAGGCTATGGTTTTTCCAGTGGTCATGTATGGATGTGAGAGTTGGATTGTGAAGAAAGCTGATTGCCGAAGAATTGATGCTTTTGAACTGTGGTATTGGAGAAGACTCTTGAGAGTCCCTTGGACTGCAAGGAGATCCAGCCAGTCCATTCTAAAGGAGATCAGTCCTGGGTGTTCATTGGAAGGACTGATGCTAGAGCTGAAACTCCAATACTTTGGCCACCTAATGTGAAGAGTTGACTCATTGGAAAAGACCCTGATGCTGGGAGGGATTGGGGGCAGGAGGAGAAGGGGACGACAGAGAATGAGATGGCTGGATGGCATCACCGACTTGATGGATATGAGTTGAGTGAACTCTGGGAGTTGGTGATGGACAGGGAGGCCTGGCATGCTGCGATACATGGGGTCACAAAGAGTCGGTCACGACTGAGTGACTGAACTGAACTGAACTGAGAAAAAGAAGTAATTACATTGTAACAGATAAGACCACAGACTTTGGAATTGAGTAATTATCACCTAAAGCAAATTTCTTAGCTTTTTAAAGTACAATCTGTAAAATAATTCACAGAATTGTTGCAAGGATTAAATAATAAAAAATACATAAGGTATTTATTAGAATACCTGCAAAATAGCAAATTACTAATTCAGTGGTAGTTTTCTGTCTCTCTGTGTGTGTCTGTCTTTCACTCACACACCCCACTCACACATGTTTCGAAGATCTTAAAGGCAAGAAGATCTATGGTTTCTGTATTTATCCTCCAATTATATGTTAATGCCATATTCAGACTAGGGGCTTCCCTGGTGACTCAGATGGTAAAGAATCTGTCTGCAATACAGAAGACCTGGGTTCAGTCCCTGAGTCAGGAAGATCCCCCTGGAGGAGGGAATATTAGCCCACTCCAGTATTCTTGCCTGGAGAATACCATGCACAGAGGAGCCTGGCAGCCAGTAGTCCAGTGTCGTAGAATCGGACAGGACTGAGTAACTAACACTTTCTGAGTTAGACTGCCTACTAAACTTACTGAAATAGTCATTCTATTACAGTTCTATCTTCCTATTAATTAGTAATTAGACCTAGAGATTTGATCAGATTCGGGTTTGAGTTTTTCATGTTTGTGGCTGTCGGTCTACAAGTGATTGTGAACTTCCACCAGGAAGCACGTAATGTACAGTTAGCTTTTTTGGTGGTAGCAGTCACTGATGGTCAGCGCCTGAAGCCATTCATTCATTCAGTTCAGTTCAGTTCAGTGTCCGACTCTCCGCGACCCCATGAATCACAGCACACCAGGCCTCCCTGTCCATCACCAAACACCCAAAAAGATTCATTCATTAGGGGTTGCAAAATGGTGATATTATAATTCTATTATGCCTTCTTCATTAGTTAGCTGAAAATTTCAAAGAAAAAATTTCTCATTAGCTATTTTGTCATCTTGAGGTATTGGAACTCTTACTGGAAAGACAAGACAAAGTTTCTTCTTTAATTATCAATTTTCAAAATAATGGAGTTTTCTGCCATCTTGAAAAGATCAACAACTAGTTTATCGATTTTATCATTGTCATTATCATTAATATTATCATTATAAACTCATGGATTCAAATATACTTAATGTCATTTAGCACTGCAGTTATTACTCTTTGGAAGGACACATTTTTCCTTCTTTAATCAGTAGAAGTTTATTTAGCTTGACTTTTAAATCCTTTTGTCATGTCCTTAAATTAACTCAGATGCTTTCTCTGTCTTCTTATGATAAAATACTCCAAGGTCATTCTGAATATTTTTTGCTGTGAACCCAGAAACAGTTACTTCTTCAAGTATTTCTGGTACTTCTAATGGGAACTAGTACTTACAAATCACAATCTGGGCACTTGAGGTACTTATTCTTACTAAGTTGGTCAAGATTCCTAGTAATTTCATTTGACAGAACTAATAAAGAGAAAGCATGAATTTAAAGATACACTATATAATGAGATGGAGAAGGCAATGGCAACCCACTCCAGTATTCTTGCTTAGAGAATTCCGTGGACAGAGGAGCCTGGTGGGCTGCTGTCCATGGGGTCGCACAGAGTTGGACATGACTGAAGCAACTTAGCATGCATGCATGCATTGGGGAAGGAAATGGCAACCCACTCCAGTGTTCTTGCCTGGAGAATCACAGGGACAGAGGAGCCTGGTGGGCTTCTCTCTCTGGGGTCGCACAGAGTCAGACACGATTGAAGCGACTTAGCAGTAGCAGCATATAATGAAATCATACTGATTTTTCCAGTGCAAAAGCAGAACTACAGAGTTTAACTAAACTTGATGATTTTACTTAATACCAAAATCACATCTGTATTTCCTTTGAGTGAGTGAGTGAAGTCACTCAGTCATGTACAACTCTTTGTGACCCCATGGACTGTAGCCCACCAGGATCCTCTGTCCATGGGATTCTCCAGGCAAGAATACTGGAGAGGGTTTCCATTTCCTTCTCCAGGGGATCTTCCCAACCCAGGGATCGAACCCGGGTCTCCCGCATTAGAGGCAGATGCCTTAACCTCTGAGCCCCCAGGGAAGCCCAAGCCACACTAAAAGTATTGGTCCTCAAAGATATCAACAAAAGCACTCTTGATTTAATCCCTAAGACATATGGAACCTATCCCAGAATAACATCAGCAATGCAGTTGCTGATATGATACTTAAAGTTTTTTCATTTTTGACCATTCATTTTGTCCTTGTCTCTACCAGGGGTATACAAAGAACCATATTTTCAAATCACTTCAAATTATCTTCTTTCCTAGTGACTATGCCACAGTTTTAAACACAGTTAATTGTTCATTTTACTTTTGATTTGTAGGAATTCCTTCTCAAAAATAAAATTATTTAGAGATTAAGTAAAACATTTATTGGAGAAGGAAATGGCAAGCCACTCCATTCTTGCCTGGAGAATCCCCATGGACTGGAGCCTACCAGGATCCTCTGTCCATGGGGTCACAAGAGTCGGACACAATTTAGCAACTAAACCACCACCACCAAAACATCTATAAAATCTACAAATAAACATGTCAAAGAAGTCTAACTTCTTTCTATGCCCATTCTTTTCACTATACATCAAAATATTTTTTTTAAATCCAGCAATCGCACTCCTGGGTATACACATCGAGGAAACCAGAATTGAAAGCGACACATGTACTCCAATGTTCATTGCAGCACTGTTTATAATGGTGAGGACATGGAAGCAACCTAGATGTCTATCTGCAGATGAATGGATAAGGAAGCTTTGGTACATATACACAATGGAGTATTACTCAGCCATTAAAAAGAATGCATTTGAATCAGTTCTAATGAGGTGGATGAAATTGGAGCCTATTATACAGAATGAAGTAAGCCAGAAAGAAAAACACCAATACAGTATACTAACTCATATATATGGAATTTAGAAAAATGATAATGATAACCCTGTATAGGAGACAGCAAAAGAGACACAGGTGTATAGAACAGTCTTTTGGACTCTGTGGGAGAGGGCGAGGGTGGCATGATTTGGGGGAATGGCATTGAAACATGTATATTACCATATGTTAAACAAATCACCAGTCCAGGTTCGAAGCATGATACAGGATGCTCAGGGCTGGTGCATGGGGATGACCCAGAAGGAGGATAAGGAGGTGAGAGGGGGGTTCAGGAAGGGGAACTCATGTACACCCGGGGTGGATTCACATCAATGTATGGCAAAACCAACCAATATAATGTTGTAAAATAATTAGCCTCCAATAAAATAAAATAAAAATAAAACCTAGGAAAAAAAAGTTTCTATGAGTTATTTTTTCATTTCTTTAATATAAGTGTGTGTTTACCCTCTTCTTTCTTAGATATTCCTTAGCATATGATTTTTGTTATTGTAGCTGAAGTACAATATAAATGGGAGTGATTACAGTGGACAGTCTTGATTTGTTTATAATCTTTGGGAAAAAATGTTCAATTTGTCATCATTGAGTATGATGTTAACTATAGGTTTTTGAAGATGCCCTTCATCATATTAAAAGAATTCCCTTCTAGTCCCATATCCCTTCTATTCCTATGTATTTATCATTTCTAGAGGCTGATTTTTAAGTGCTTTTTCTGCATCTACAGAGATGATTACAGGTTTTTTTTCTCTATTAGTACAGTAAGCTCTATTGATTGAGTTTTGAATGCTTGATGTAACATTGCATTCCCAGGTAAACTATAATTGGCATGATATATTATTATTTTCCATAGTGTTACTTTTTATGTGCAAATATTCTATTGAATCCTTTGCATCAATATTCATGAAATGTATTGCCCTGAAGCTTTCTTCTAATTTCTCTGTTTTGATATAAGAGTAATTGTGACCTCATAAAATGAATTCAGAGGTGCTTTCTTCTATCTTCTTTTTGCCGTGAGAGTTTGTGTAGAATTTGAATTATTTCTTCCCTTGAACATATTGCAGAATTTCCAATGAAGCTCTCTGGCCCTAAAGTTTTCTTTTTTGGAGAGAGTTTTAGCTACAAATATAATTTTTTATTATATATAAAACAATTCTTTATTATATATAAAACTAATTCTTTTTTAGTTAGTTCTTGGTCATTTGTATCTGCCAAGAAATGTGTTTATTTCTTTTAAGTTGTGGAGATTGTAGACCTATAATAGCTTTATCATCCCATTCTTAGCTTTTAATGCCCATAGAAATTGCAGTGCTGTCTCTTCTTTCATACCTGATAATGGTGATTTGTGTCTTCTTACCATTGTGAATTTTGTTAATCTTTCCAAAAAATCAAAATTTGAATGGATTTTTTTCTATTGTTTTTCTGTCCTCTGATCAAATTTTCATTATTTCTTTCTCTCTGTTAGCTTTGGATTTAGCATGCTCTTACTTTTCTGGTTTCTTAAGGTACAAAGTTATATTATTGATTTGACTCTTTCTTGCTTTTTAATGTAGGTGCCTACAGCTATGCATTTTTCCCATCGCACACTGCTTTTGCTGCATTCCATAGGATTTGGTAAATTGTATTTTTTCAATTATTTATTTTTACTTGGAGGCTAACAGCCCCACAGTACTGTGTTGGCTCCTGCCATACATCAACATGAATCAGCCATAGGTATGTGTATATCCCCTTCCTCCTAAACCTCCTTCCAAATGCCCCATCCCTCTAGGTTGTCGCAGAGCATCGGATTTGAGTTCCCTGCATCATTCAGCAAATTTCCACCAGCTATCTAGTTTTACATATGGTAATGTATCCATTTCAAATGGATAAAGAAGTTGTGGTATATATACACAATGGAGTATTGCTAAGTCACTTCAGTCGTGTCCGACTCTGTGTGACCCCATAGACGAAAGCCCACCAGGCTCCCCCATCCCTGGGATTCTCCAGGCAAGAACACTGGAGTGGGTTGCCATTTCCTTCTCCAAATGGAGTATTACTCAGTGTTAAAAAGGAACACATTTGAGCCCGTTTTAATGAGGTGGATGAAACTGAGCCTATTATACAGAGTCAATTAAGTCAGAAGGAGAAAGACAAGCATCATTACTAATGTATATATATGGAATCTAGAAATACGCTACTGATAAAGCTATCTGCAGGGCAGCAATGGAGATGCAGACAGAGAATGGACTTCTAGGTATGTTGTATTTTAATTTCCATTCATCTCTGTTTTCTCATTTCACTTGCAATTTCTTCTTTGACAACTGTTTGAGTTGTCGATTATTGCTTAATTTCCACATACTCATGAATTTTCTGGTCTTCCTTTTATTATCGGTTTCTATTTTCATCTTATTGTGCTCAGAGAAGAAACTTTGTAAGATTTTAAATTTTACTGAGACCTGTCTTTTGATCTAACAGTTATACTGTCTATCCAGAAGAATCTCTCGTGTGTACTTTACAAAAAGTTGTTGGGAACTGTGCTCCATATAAGTCAGGTATAACTTTTATAATGCTGTTTAAATACTTCATTTCTTTACTGATGTACTATCTAGTTGTTCTTTTCCTAATTGAAAGTGGTGTGTTAGAGTTACCAACTATTATTATAGAACCATTTTAAGCAATTACTAGTAAGGAAGAATTTACTTCTAGCCTTGTACTCTTTCTACACAGCTTTTATCGTTTTTATTTCTCAATTCCGTTACTGCCCATCTTTCCTTAGACTTCAGAATAGTTGGGTTTGTAACCTCAGATCTCTGATAGGTTCAAGAAAAGTTCTGCTTCTGTGATTTTTTTAGAGTATCTGCTGCTGCTGCTAAGTCGCTTCAGTCATGTCCGACTCTGTGCGACCTCATAGATGGCAGCCCACCAGGCTCCCCCGTCCCTGGGATTCTCAATCTAGCTTCTCCTTATTGTTATTTTTTTCTTGTTGCTGACTTTATTATCTGGGTTTTTATTATTGTTTGGGAATGTGACTCTTTCCAGCTTTTTCTATCCAAGGTGGAACTTTTAAAATGCAGGTCTTTCTTTTGAAAATAAATTTTAGTTGTTAATTCAAAGAATTTATAGTACCCAGAGTGCTCCCAAGGCATTCAGATCTAACTGCATTCCAATTCCCTTTCATTCACTCACAAATTATATGTTTCAGAACATCTCCCCAGTTTCGGTTGCTGTTCATATACTGGCTGGTAATATTTCCCACTGAGTTCCTACTAAAAATTTTGAGGTTCTTCTATCCTCAGGGTCATGATAAGACTAATTTCCTTGCCCCTACACTTCCTTCTTCACAGATGTTGATGCTATGTGATTCTTTTCAGGGGTTTGTCTCCATCTGTTTATGTCCAGGGCTCATGGAAGAAGCCAAATTATCCAATTTTGCTGTGGATGTCTATAGTTCTTCAAATTGGTTCTTATAGCTATCCTGTTCATGTAATGGAGGGATTCAGGGAGAACTGAAAAGTTATATGACTGCTGCTATTTTTCCAGCAACTATAGTTACTTTTTATTGCCCCTTAATTCCAATAAAATGGCTCCCATTTTCTGACTGTCTACTCTAGACCAAGCACTTTACATATGTTATTACTAACACTTTTTCAAAACCAATTTTGTGGCAATATTAGTCCTATTTTAGAGATGAAGTAAAATAAGCAGACTTACCTAAGAAGTTGTGGTATATATACACATATTCCATACTAGGTAGGAACAGAGTTTAAATCTTTCAGACAGCAATGACTGTTTTTTCTCTTTAATACATCATATCATTGCTTCACATAAGAATATCAGTGTAAGTCAAGGCAATGGCAAAGAGTCAAGGTTAACTTCATAGCTATGACTTGTGCACACAATTTTTCACTGACCTTATAGGTTTACATTCACTCATTCATTCAACAAACATTCGCTGACTTTATTTCATGTGCCAAGAACTGATATAATGACATATAATGAGTATTGTCAGTCAGAACCTCTGCCTTCATGGTATATAATTTAGGACATGCATTCTAGGAGTAACAGAGCCTATTAAGTAGCAATTAGATAATAAGCATGTTGACTTTAAAGCAAGAGAGGGAACTTGGGCTGTAGTGATAGAGATACATTGAAGAGGGTAGGATTTAACTGACTCAAAGAGCATAAGAAAGTCCACTTATTGGACTTGGTGTTCAGCGGGGACTGGGGGTAGGGGAAGATGACTAATGTGATCCATGAAAATACTATAGGATGGAAACTAAGGAATATGATTGAAAGACATTAAATTTAATAATACAGACTTTCCTGTAGCTCAAATGGTAGAGAATCTGCCCGCAATGCAGGAGACCAGGGTTTGATCCCTGGGTTTGGAAGTTCCTCTGGAGAAGGGAATGGCAATCCACTACAGTACTTTTGCCTGGAGAATTCCATGGACAGATAAGCCTGGTGGGCTACAGTCCATGGGGTCACAAAGAGTCAGACATGACTGAGTGACTAACACACACGAATTTAATAATAGGGAACAAAATTATTTGAAATATTAAAAATCATGTTTTCAGATTATATGAATAAATAAAATATTTATATATACATAAATAAAAAGGGAAGTGGCGAACATTCTGGGTCATAATAGCAGAAGCATAGATGTAAGAATGCTGTGGCCAGTTCAGGGGACATAGGAAGTGGCTTTGCCCTAGGAGAGTGTATGGAAGTGGGTAGGAAGAGAACGTGAAGGTTGGTACCATGCAAAACTTGAGTTCCAACAAGGTTACTAGCTTCAAGACCTTTGACAAGTGACTTAAACTCTCAAAGCATGCTTTGTCATCTTTAATATAAGGATAATAACTATTTTCACAGTGTTATAGTAAAGATGAAATAAGATAAAATATGCTTGCCACATGCTACATACTCAATGTGTGGTTATGATGTTGGTGCTAGTCTTAGAGATGGGACTGACTCTCAGTTATCCATGCCCAGCTAAAGACCAAGGTATTAGAATTCTTGGGGATGAGAATTGCTAAAGGGGAGACCGTCAGTGATCAAGTTGACTCTTTATGAAGACTAATTTGGCTATATCATCAGCATGGATTAAGTATAGGTCAGAAAGGCAGGGAATGAGGCAAAAAGTTTCTATCTACAAAAGTTCAGACATGAAAAGTAAACAGCATGGAGGAAGGACAATAATGTACTTTTTTTTCTCTCTCCAGTGAGGATGATCTGCTTTTCTTTTCCTGGAGTTTTGTTCTGGTTGAGCATATACATTGTTATCTCAAGGATATTTTCTCACTGACTCAGAATCAATATCAAATTATTTTTTCTGTCAGTTTTGGAGTTCTTATCCTATAAAGGATTCAACTCCAGGCAGTAAAATTGAAATCAAATAAACAGATTTAGAACTGATTATCAGATGCTTAGTGTTCTTTCTCAAACCAATACTACTGGGACTGAAAAGAGAAGTGTAAAACAGAACTGTACTTTCCCTAATCACTTCCTACAGCAGTGTTTGCCTAAGGAGTATAGTCTTACAGAGCTACACTGAAAAGGAGGTGGAAAAGAGATCACCAGTTTGGAAAACGCAGCATTGGCCACAGGACTGGAAAAGGTCAGTTTTCATTCCAACCCCAAAGAAGGGCAATGCCAAAGAATGCTCAAACTATCATACAACTGTCTTTGACTTTAAATCACAACTATCTGTGGCAATTTTTTAAAGAGATGGGACTACTAGACCTTACCTGTTTCCTGAGACACATATGCACATCAAGAAGCAACAGTTAGAACCAGGCATGGAACAATTGACTGGTTCAAAATTGGAAAAGGAGTACAACAAGTCTATATATTGTCACTTTGCTTATTTAACTTCTATGCAGAATAGATCATGCAAAATGCCAAGCTGGATGTAATCACAAGCTGGAATCAAGATTGCCAGGAGAAATATCAACAACTGAGATATGCAGATGATACCATTCTAAGGGCAGAAAATGAAGAGGAACCAAATAATTTCTTGATGAGGGTTAAAGATGAGAGTGAAAAAGCCAGCTTAAAACTCAGCATTCAAAAAACCCAGGTTACAGCACCTAGTCTCATCACTTCATGCCAAATAGAAGGGAAAAAAGTGGAAGCAGTGACAGAGTTTCTTTTCTTGGGTTCCAAAATCATTACAGATGGTGATTGCAGCCATGAAATTAAAAGATACTTGCTTCTTGGAAGAAAAGTTATGACAAACCTAGACAGCGTATTAAAAAGCAGAGACATTACTTTACTGACAAAGGTCTGTATAGTCAAAGCTATGGTTTTTCCAGTAGTCAGGTATGGATGTGAGATTTGGGCCATAAAGAAGGTTGAGCACCTAAGAACAGATGCCTTTGAACTGTGATACAGGAGAAGACTTGACAGCTCCTTGGACTGGAAGGAGATTAAATCAGTCAATCTGAAAGGAAATCTACCCTGAATATTCATTGGAAGGACTGATGCTGAAGCACCAATCCTTTGGCCACCTAATGAGAAGAACTGACTCATTGGAAAAGACCTTAATACTGGGAAAGATTGAAGGCAAAAGGAGAAGGGAGGGCAGAGGATGATATGCTTAGATAACATTACCAACTCAATGGACATGAACTTGAGCAAACTTTGGGAAATAGTGAGGGGCAGAGGAGCCTGGCATGCTGCAGTTCATGGGGTGGCAAAGAGTTGGACATGACTTAGCGACTAAACAAGGTTGCTTGAACCAAATAATAAGCACCAACTGTCAAAAGGTGTGGATAGCCCATTTCTACAGCTGAATAGGAAGAGTTAAACATATTTACTTTAGGAAGAGTGATTCAGCAACAATCTTTCTCCTGCACAACTCAACAACAAGATGGCAGTTTTGACTTATTTTCCCATCACCAGGATGATTGCTCTGATATGTTCTCCAGTAGTAAGCATGAGCTTTCACTAAACTGCCAACAAATCATCTACTGGGTAGCACAAATCTTCTATCTTTTGACCAAAAGTATATATTTATGAGCTGGAAAACTGAAAAAAAAAATCAGTCTGTGTATAGTCAGTAGGGCTGGTTTATGTCTAAGAAACTGAATGGAAAATAAACAGCTTATGTCATACTCTGCTGTAACACTACCCTCAAAAATGGGATTTGATCTGGCTTTCTTAGGACTTGGAGTAGATCTGTGAGAGATTTTTCCAGCTTCATTCTTCATGCTAATACAAACCTTGACTCATACCTTAGACCACGATCAAAATAAAAACATTTTCACTCTGAATCTCGATCAGCTTTTATCCTACCCACTCTTCCAGAGCCAAGCTAACCCTTATTCATTTAAACTACAAATATTTCTTGAGTGTTGAATCTGAACTAAAGACCTGCTTGCAACTAGAGAAATAACACTTAGTTTGACCCAAGGGATGGATCCCTGCTTTCGCAGGACTGGTGTGAAGCCTGTTAGTCATAGGCAGTTTGTTCTTTATTCATTTATGTTTCTAGTCTTCAAAAGTAGGCAGATCTATACTTTTTCACCTCCTGCAATAGTAGGAACTTGTCTTAGTTTCCAAATATTTTCATAGCTAGTCCCAAAGAGAAGCCACTATTGTTATTTTTAATTTCCCATTCCTAATTAACATGGTGATAAAAGTCCAAACACTCTTGTAGCTCAACAAAATGTGAGTCTGTAAGGACATCTTATTTACTTAGCAGCACATAGCATTTTAATTTGGAGAGCATTCTGTTAGAACAGTTATTCTTTTAGCTATTGTTTCTATTGTCAGGGGGAAAAAAATCTCTAAAAACACTAGTTACTATTGTTCAGTAAGAAAAGGAAGTTTTTGAGGTACTTCTGAATCATCAGTTTTAAAAAACTATTCTCAGAGTTCATACTCTTATTGTATATAAAACAATAACAATATTTTAAAAAACGAACATTTTGTCAATCCATGGAATAATAAAATCTGCCACAGTGCTCTAAATAGGCAGGCAGAAGAACAGCCCACTCTGGGAAGGAAATGACCTTGCCCTTGTGTCTTAGATTCCCCAGCTGTAGCGCTGGAAGAGAAAAATGTGGAGACGAGAGAGAGAGTAAATACCTCCACCTATGCAGAGCCCAGCTTCACAGGAGACCTGCAACAACTTGGAACAAACAGAGCTTGTATTCGTATTACTCACCCTTGCTGGCCTCCCACTTCTGTGGGAGCTGATCTGCATCCCAGGTACTTCTGTTAGAAGACTGAAGCCTGGGACAAGCAGACACAAAGGAGCAAAAAAGATAGTGAACAAAACATGGTTGCATAAAAGGGAACTCTCCATCCTGCACAGTTTTGAGCTACTGCGTTCAATGGGAAGCCCAAGAAACCCTGTGGATTCCTGCTGTAGAACCTTAGCTATAGAAACATTTTGCAACAGAGAAAAACAAACCTGACTCCATATTGTATATTCCACCCTTATGCTCTGTCACCTGTGCTTAGCCATGCTGGATCTGCATCTCTGTAAAAGAATCTTGCCTACAGCCTGAAAGAGAGTAACATTATCTTGTTGGAGGTTTACAGGAACACTGTGACCAGACTTAACATGCACAGGTGCAAGAACAAAGAATCCCTGCACCAAGAAGGGTGCAACAAGCAGTCACACCACTTTCCCTTTTAGTTTAAAAGAAGCCTGAATTCTAACTCAGGTAAGATGTTTTTTGGGGGACACTCATCCACTATTTTCTCAGTCTGCTGGCTCTCTGAATAAAGTCACTATTCCTTGCCCCAATACCTCATCTCTAGATTTATTGATCTGTTATGTGGTATGCAGCATAAGCTTGGATCCAGTGTCAGAAAAGGCCAATGGCACCTCTCCTTTCCTTGCTGTCTTCTCCTTCAATGTAAGAAGCTAAACAGTCTTTATCATTTTTCTGGGTAAGATTTGGTCTGCTTTAAAGCTAAGAAAAGGATAGAGATGTGAGAGATGGTCATGAGGAGGAGGCAACAGGGTTTGCCTTCTCTCTGAAGACAAGAAGCTCCTATTCTTTGGGTTGAGGAGAACATCCATGATGACTTAGCAAACATTCCTAGTGATGCATCCCCTGGTTCCAAAGTCTAGGGACTCTTTTCAAGTCTTCCCTCACCATTTCTTTACCAAATAAAAAAATTTACAATGACACAATCCACTAGAGGAAGAGCTTTCCCTTTGTAACTAGAGGCTGTGCACACTTGGAGAGGCCATCAATCATCCAAAGGTTGGGGCCACCATCTTGATTTCAAAAAGCCAGACTAAATGTTGCCAAAGAGGATTATTCTCAAGGTGTAAGGTATACGAGAGTTTGCTTTGCTGAGCTTGGGACTTGCTTGGGACCTGCTACCTCTTTTTTGTCTCTCTCTTTTGCAGTGGGAATGTTTCCCGTTTAGAATGTGAATGTCTATCCTATGTCTCTTCCACCATTGTATGTTGGAAGCACAGAACTTCACATATTCACAACTGGAGAGGAATTTTGCCCCAGCATAAATCAAGCCTGAAGTGTCACCCTGATCACGATGACATTTAGATAACATGTTGAACTTTAATGTTTTTAATGGAATGAACTAAGACACTTGTATCTGCTGGCATTACACGAGTTTATTCTGCATAAAAGAAGGACCAGGGGTGGAATGTTATCGACTGAATGCTTGTGTCCTAAAAATCATATGTGAAGCCCTTATCCCCAGTGTGGCTGTATTTGGACATGGGGTTTCTATGGAAGTATTTAAAGTGACGGTAGGGGTAGGGTCCTGATCTAATAGATCACTGTTCCAATAAAAGACACCAGAGAAATCACTTCACTTCCTGCCCACCCTCCTCTCAGCACACAAGCCAAGGAAAGGCCACGTGATCACACAATGAGGAGGCAGCCATCTGCAACCCAAGGGAAGAGATTTCATCAGCAGTCAAACTTCCTGGCACCTTGATCATGAAAATCTAACCTCCAAAACTTTGTAAAATACATTTCTATTGTTTAATCCATCCAGTCTTGTATTTTGTCATGGCAGCCCAAGCAAACTGGGATAACCACAGCCACTACTGGGAGTGCCATGCAGAATTATGTCTCTGAGAAGAGACAGTTGGTTTCAGCACCATCCATAATGTTGTCTTCAGTGGTTCTCAAACTAGGGTGACTTTTCAAGCACCTTCCTGTGTACGCATGAGAATGAATAAAGGCATCTGCCTTTACAAAGGAAGTCCTGATGAAAGAGCATTTCTTTTCTCATATAAAATAGAAATGATCCCAGAAAAGTGGCTAAAAGTTTCAACAAATACTAAGCTTTGTCCTTGGCTGCATTACCTTCTCAAAAATCTCTTTCCACTTGAACGCTACCCTATAAATCCCTTTTCTTTACACACCTTCCAATCTATCCCTCTTCCTTCATCCAAGGTACATACTACCTTAGATGAATTCCTCATTATCTCTCACCTGGAGAATTGCTGTGGTTTACTAATTAGCCTCTTGGACCTCCCTTGCTTTCAACCTCAGTCTAACTAATCCATTGTTCATTGCAATAAATAGTTCTTTCTGATTATTTCTCTCCTTTCACAAAGTCTTCCAGTGACTCCATCCAACCAAATAGTGGGTTCCAAACTTGGTGTACTGGCCATTAAGAATGCTTATTAAAATATCCAGTATGAGGTCCTACCTCTGGAAATTTGGAGTCAGTTGGGCAAGTCTATTGTAGAAACCCTGAGGTCCACACTTTGAGAAAACGATCCTCAAGAATAATGTTTAAATTCCTTATCACGGACGTTTAATGATCTGACTCCTTATCTCCCAGAGAACATTTCTTGTGCTCTCCTCCTCTACCCATCCAGCTATGCTGAACTACTTTCAGGTCCCAAAACCTGTCTTGCAATTTTAGAATTTATGTCTTTGCTCCATCAGCCTTGAAAGCTACCTGTCTTCCAACTTGTCTGCTCGATGAACACTTCTACATCTTTCACTGTGTGAAAACATCTATGGTGGCCACCACGTTCCCCAGGAAGAATTGATTTCTCTCTCCTTGGCTTCATTCTGTCCTCGTGGGCCTCTGTCAGAGCTCCCCTCACACCTAACGGCACGTTTATGTTTTCTTAAGAGATTAGAAGTTCCTTGGATTCAGATTCCATGTCTCATTCTTCTTTGGAGCTACACATCTAGCATTGTTGCTGGCACACAGAGAGTGCTCAATAAATGTATGTGTTAAAGAATGAATGCAAACGTGATGCAATTTAAGAAATCTGTGCATTCTTCCAAATCAGATTAAAACTGGGAGTCACTTTCCTCTAGCCAATGAGTAATGAAGAAAAACAAAGTCTTAGTTTCATAACACAGAAGGTCATGAGAACTCACTTCTCAGTAGTGTGGGGTACCTCAGTGACCCTCAAACTTTAGTTCTGAGGAGTTTTTCAAATGTAAATTCCTAGGCCAGTCCCTCAGAGAGTCTAATTCTGAATGTCTGCAGTGGGGGTCCAGAAAGTCACCTGTAAAACAAAAGCTTCGTGTGCTTCTCACATAGACGTTTCCAAGAGCCTGAGACTGTCACTCATAATTGTTCCTCCACTGAAAAAAGAAAAGCTTGATGCAAACCAATACCCAGGTACCTACTAGAATTAATATAAACATGCTTAGCTTTGAAGTAAACATACATTTTCTCCTTTTATGACTTAAGGGAGGTCATAAACACTGTTCAGAGTTGTCAAGCCCTGTTCTAAAGATGTTAACTGTTGACTAGAGTAGGGGAAGTTGTAAAGCTCTTGAAGAGTTAATCGCCTGAGCCAGTGAGCCAGTGCTCTGTTCAAGTTGCTTCTAGTGCAGTGGTCCCCAGACTTTTTGGTACCAGGGACTGGTTTTTGGGGAAGACAATTTTTCAACGGACCCAGGGGTAGGAGTTGGGGGATGGTTTCAGGATGATTCAAGGGTGTTATATTTATTGTGCATTTTATTTCTATTATTATGTCAGCTCCACCTCTGATCATCAGGCCTTAGATCCTGGAGGTTGGGGACCCCTGCTCTAATACATACACAGGTGTGAGAGGTCTACAAGTATCCCCCCGTCCTCCAGGAAACAGGAACTCCAGGAAGCATGGGGCCAAGCGAGAGACACTGTGATTTCTTCAAAGACTGGAACTTCATCAGAACCTCTTCCCTACCCCCTAACTATTCCTTGTTGACCTTCGGGAATGAAAAGTCTCTCCTTTCCACTGCTAATCACAATAAGAAATAGCCTGAGGGCTGGTCCTCCTGACTTTATCCAAACCCTTCCCCTTCCAGGCTTAACTAAAAGCTAATCTTATCAAAACAGGCTGACCTTCTGGGACAAACCCTGTATAGAAGGAGGTGAAGTAAGGTAAAATGTCTCTGAGTTTTCCAACCTGCAGACAATATCTGGTTTGCTTCCTACACACACCAGTCCTTGCCTGGGTGAACAGTATAGAAATCAGGAGGCAGCACTAGGGATGGGGGTAAAAAATTATATTAATGAGACTCATGAGAATCTTTGGGTCCTTCACATCAAACTGAGTAATAGTAGCTTAGGGAAACTTGATATGGAGGATACTAGGTTCCACCAAAGACAAGAGAGAGAATGGAGGGCTAGCTTTATAAACTGAAGAACATTTACCAACATTACTCATTATTTTCAGAACATGCTCTGCCCAGCATCTTTACTCAGATTTAACAAACAAGTAATATTTAACAACAGTAACTATATTTTACGTGCAAAGTGGTTGATGGAACACATTGTATTTATTGTAAGTTTCACAACAATTCAGAAATGTAGATCCTATTATTCCCATTTTATAGTTGAGGAAATGCCTTGTCATTCTACTAGAGCTGAAACTAGCATATGCCTATCCAAGGGAAACAGCAAGTTATACTTGCTTGAAAATCAAAAATACAAGTAGCATAGGGGATTTTATCATAAGCATGTTTTAAAACAAAGGAAAAAACCACAGGAGTGTCATCGATCAAAATGTCAAATTCAAAAGAAGAAAAAGATAACTACAGTTAGCAAGGTCAGAGCACGTTTCATTGAGCTGAGGCAGAGTATGGTCTGACTGACAAAAAGGATAAGAACCTTAGAGTGGACAGGGGAAGGCAGAGCAGAGGGAAAACTTAGGGGCACACTGAGTGGTTCGGTCTGGTAGACAGAGTTTCTATTAAGAATTCTGGAGAAGTTTAGAGGTGCTAGTGGGGCTAGAAAAAAAAGACCCTTTGGGAGTAAGCTGACAGAATCTATGTTTTTCCTTATAGACACCTGGAAAGCTTCAAGTTTTGTTTTTGGTTTTTTTTTTTTTTTGGTTGAATTCAGACAATCGGGTACAGAATGAATTAAGTGGAAGAATTATTTAGAAAGTGATTTTAGTGGCTGAAGAATGAAGCTCTTTGTGGGTGGGAGAAGGAGAGAAAATGATGTGGGCGGATGTAAGAACTGCCTGGACCTGCTCTCAGGATCAACAAGGCCTGGCTTTGAATCCTGCTTTTATCATTCACCTGGACAGGTGAATACTTCCTATATGCCATGCCCTGCATTAGACATTCATGCATTGCACAGGTACGTTCTGAGTGTTTTCTACACATCAAGCATCATTTTAGGCATTAGAGATACAGCTACGTAAGACAGAAAATAGCCTGTTCTGTTCTTAATTCTATGAGACAAAAAAAAAAATCATTATTGTCACCATTCTGCAGATAAAAAGATCCAAGTTTCAGAAGGTTAAATAACCACCAAAGGTCATTTTAAAGATAAGTGGCAGAGCTGTGAGTCTCTGGATTCTAAAATCCTATGTACCAGGAACTTCCTTGATGATCCAGTGGTTAAGACTCCGTGCTTTCAATGCAGAGGGTGCAGGTCCAATCCTTGGTCAGGCAACTAAAATCCCACTTGCTGCACACCACAGCCAAAAGAACAAAGTAAAATAGAAGCAGGCACCAACCCAGGCTACTAGAGCAGGGTGCTGGTCCCATCACTTCACAGCAAACAGATGGGGAAACAATGGAAACAGTGAAAGACTTTATTTTGGGGGGCTCTAAAATCACTGCAGATGGTGACTGCAACCATAAAATTAAAAGATGCTTGTTCCTTGGAAGAAAAACTATGACAAACCTAGACAGTTTATTAAAAAGCAGAGACATTACTTTGCCTAACAAAGGTCCGTGTAGTCAAAGCTATGGTTTTTTCAGTAGTCATGTATGGATGTGAAGTTGGATCATAAAGAAAGCTGAAGGATTGATGTTTTTGAGCTGTGGTGTTGGAGAAGACTGTTGAGAGTCCCTTGGACTGCAAGGAGACCCAACCAGTCAATCCTACAGGAAATCAGTCCTGAATAAGCATTGGAAGAACTGATGCTGAAACTGAAACTCCAATCTTTTGGCCACCTGATACGAAGAACTGACTCATTAGAAAAGAACTTGATGCTGGGAAAGATTGAAGGCAGGAGGAGAAGGGGACAATAAAGGATGAGATGGTTGGATGGCATCACTGACTCGATGGACGGGAGTTTGACCAAGCTCTGAGAGTTGGTGATGGACAGGGAAGCCTAGCGTGCTGCAGTCCATGGGGTTTCAAAGAGTCAGACACGACTGAGCTACTGAAATGAACTGAACTGAACCAACAGCAGGCTGCTCGAGCAGGGTGCAGGTAACTCACCTTTCCTGAGTTGCAGTGGTTTCTTCTATAAAATAAGGATATTTAATCTTCTCTTAACATATGGTAGTTTTATTGACCAGTTTATTCATTCACTATTGGCGACTAATTAGACTAGAGAGTCTCAAAGAGATTCCCACTGCTCCTTTAAATAAAGTTGACATGACTCCAGGAATATTAGAGAGACAAGGCCCTGCTCTCATTAAGGATGAGTTCCCTCCTTGTGTTTGGCAAGGGCCACATTGGAAAGAAGCAAAACTAAACAAAGTGTGTTTATTCTTTCTCTTCAAGTTCTGAAGTCTTGTTGATTTTTCCCAGTAGTCAAAGGGAAAAGAATGATCACTGTACACATTTGTTTATTCTGCTAATATGAAGATAGTGCCAAGGACACAGGCATATCACTATAATTATGGTTTTGAAGAGTCTGGTAAGAAGCAAATTTTTTTAGGTGAGACTATAAGAAGACAGGTAAGAGGCTTCATGTCTTGGGGAAGTATGTTGAAGTAGTCATCCTAGGTGGGTAACACTACCTTATTAGATTATATATATGAGAAGGTAGCCTGGGGAGGGGCTAGGGAATGGCACACAATCCCTGCCATTGAGACTTGCTACTGAGCTATCTTTTGTAGAAGGGAAACACAATAAGAAAAGAATGCCAACTTAGCCATGTTACCGTGTGGCAAACACCATCCACCTGAACAGGTACAGAGAGACCTTGTCAACATGGAAGCCACTCCCCTTTATTTTTGAGCACAAGAAAAGGAGGAGGTCTTGGATGGGAAAGGGACCTCCATTTGAGTAAGGACATCACTCAGCGAGATGAGTGGGAGACACCTGTCTTAAGTAAAGCACAAGGGTGTAGAGATCAGAAATCATTCCATGTAATTTTAAAAATTATTAAATTCACATTGCTTAAGCGATTTTTTTTATGATTCTGGATTTTTGCTTGAGATTCAAGGACAGATTCACATATAGCAACATTTAATGTGTTCCTTGTTTACTGATACTAGAAGAGAGGTGGCCTTGGCTTCTTATTTAACAATTCTGAACCTTACTTCTCACTTATAAAATGTGGATAATAATGGCACTACTTAATAGGGCTATTATGAGGATTAAACTATATATATATATATATATATATATATATATATGGGCTTCTCAGGTGGCTCAGTGGTGAAGAATCTGCCTGTCATTGCAGGAGACATAAGAGACATGGGTTTGATCCCTAGGACAAGAAGATCCACTGGAGTGGGAATGGCAACCCACTCCAGTATTCTTCCCTGGAAAATTCCATGGACAGAGGAGCCTGGCAGGTCACAGACCATGGGACCACAGAGTTGGACACAACTGAGTGAGTGTGTGTGCGCACACACACACATGTGTATCAACAAATCTAGTGGTTGGCCAACAGTGTTACCTGCTATGAGCAGTCACTGCAGAGATTCCAAGGTGGCTCAGTGGTAAAGAACCCACCTCCCAAAGAAGGAGAAACAGGAGATATGTTTGACCCTTGGGTCAGAAAGATCCCCTGGAGGAGGAAATGGCAACCCACTCCAGTATTCTTGCCGCGAGAACCCCACGGGCAGAGCAGACAAGGGCTACAGTCGATGGGGTTGCAAAGGATCAGACACGACTGAGGGCCTGTGCACTCACAGCAGTCACTGTGTGACTGTGAGAGGCCGATGGACGCCGATGGACTGACAGACGCTGTGATAGGCTGATGGGCTATATTGACAGGCACGCTGCCCTTTAGGGGCTTGAAGTCTATCACACTTCTGTAGCAGTAGTAGCAGTTCATGCGCTGTCATCAGACTCTTTGAAACCCCGCGGACTGTAGCCCACCAGGTTCCTCTGTCCATGGGATTTCCCAGGCAAGAATACTGGAGTGGGTTACTATTTCCTCCAAGACGATGACAGAGGAATGTTATAGGCTATGGTTATCATCCAAGGGAACAACGGTCAACTTAAGCTGGAAGAGCCTGTAAAGCTTTATGAAGCAGGCAGATTGGGCAGTGAGAGAGAAGTACAAGAAAAGGAACTTCAGGCAGGCAGACCATTGTGTTAAAGGACAGTGTCTAGACCTGTGCTGGGATGCAAGAGTGCCAAAGTTGGAGGCTCAATCATGGAAGCCTCTCAAGTCATCTGGTCCTTCAATAAATATTCTTAAGTTACTACTGGGTGCCAGGCACTGTGGGAAGTACTGTTAAGAGAACAAAGAAGGAAAGGACTTTGGTTCAAAAGCCATTTACAAATAATCCTTGCCCAGGTGAGTGGGTCTTTAGTACCACAGCAGAGGAATAAGCAATGTGGTGGTTACATTTCTGCCCCAGACTGACCAAAGCAAGTTTACTTTACCTCTTTGGGGCTCAGCTTCCTCATTGGTGAGCTGGGGATATTCATTTTTCCCTGCCTACCTCATCTGACAGCAGAAACGGGAGCTGAAAATATTGAGAGGAGGCAAGGATGGGAAGGCCCCAGGAGAACTGTAAAGTACCAATGACACAAAAGATTGTGAGAAAATGATGAAGATGTTGACATGCATGATGATAAAGTAGCTGGAGAAGACGGTGGTAAATACGATGAAAACAGTGTGGATCATCATAAAGATTCATCATGGTTCATTCAGTCACTGAACAAATATGTGCTGAGAGCTGACCATCTGTGAGGCACTGCTTTAGCATTCTGTGTACAGAAATAGACAAAACAAAGTTGCTGCATTATTTTTTAATGGGGAGGAACACTTGAAATAGACAGTCATGTAATTATTAAAGGTGAGGCTAGCAAGAAAAAACGTAGAGTGAAGTGACAGGAGATGATGAGAGGTGGTGATGACAACAGTGAGAGCGATACTTTAACGGCTGAAATCTCCCAGCAACATTCAAAGCCTGTGGAAGATTTCATTCAGTTCAGTGAGACAGGCTACAGGGGGCCCCTCTGCACTGTTCTTCCCTGGTCCAATCTTTGTCACTCTAGGTGGGACACAGTGGTACACGTGTGGAGCCGTGGCATTTATGTAGGCTCTGAGTTGGGTGCCTGGAGGCTGACATGCAGAAGAAAAGAGCTTATGGCTGAGATTTCTCTAAGCCTATTCTGAGCCCAGATGACCAAACAGTCTAGGTAAAGAAATACTCTGGTTGTTATCCTTCATATAAAACATGTTTCTGAAGCTAGTCTTCCCTGCCCTTCAAGAGTGATTTCTGTGTAAGTTTCAGGAGTCTGGCATGTATTGCAGGTTGGCAACATCAATTTTCCCCGTAAGAAATAACACTGTTATAATTGTCTTTGGCTTTAAGCTTATGTTATTGTCCTGAGGGAAACAAAGTTGAAGGTGGATAGAGAGAGGCTATTAAAACCCTGGGTTCTTTCTGCACATACAAAGAGCATACAATGACTCTGTATGCCCTGACTTTCACAGCAAGGGATCTGAAGCAGTTTGGGCAAATGGTTAACACCTGAACAGCACGGGAGCAGAGAACACTGAAGTGAAGGGACTATAGGGAAGCCTAGATACAATGAGCACGTTCTGTAACAGCATACAATTTGGTACATGTCAGAGAAAAGGCCCCATTGGACTCTGGAAGGTCACCAAAAGCAGGAGCCATGTTTTATGCACGTTCACATCCCTTGCCTTTTAGTCCTGTATCTGGCAAAATAAATCAGCCAACATTTAGCTGTTTGAATGTTGGACAGAATGAAAGAGAGAATGCGTGAGTAAGTAGGAGAGTAAATTAACAGAATCAAATGTGGAGCAGGAGGAGAAGGGATAGACAAATATGGAATCCAATCACGGCATCATCTGTGCCACCTGTAAGAGCCTGAACATGGTCTTGACCTTGAGCTTCATTTCCCTCATCTGGGCACTGAAGATAATTACCATTTCAACCTGAGAGAGTTATTGTGAAGAAATATGAAATAACGTATAAAGTTCTTAAAGCAGTGCCTGGAATGTAGATGTGCTCCACAAATGGTCAATGTTAACAATCATATGAGTTTTCATGCTCATGGTCATTGCCAGGAAAGCAGGATTTTTCACAACCAGAAGAAGAATGCATCATGTAAATAGATTTTAGTAAAAAGGTTAATCACATCAACAACTCTTAACAAGGGCTTCGCACCATCTCTGAGATATAAAGAAGTACACATATATTTACTGATCAACTAATAATAAGTAATATGGGGAAACAGAAAGGATTATAAAATATGGGCTCTATCCTTAAGTTGTTTCTATAACTGAGATAGGCACAGAAATAGACATAACTCCCCACCCCAGGCCCCAAACAGGGATTTCCCTGGAGGTCTATTGGTTAAGACTCCAAACTCCCAATGCAGGGGGCATAGGTTTGATCCCTTGTCAGGGAACTAATATCCTGCATTCTGCAAGGCACAGTCAAAGAATAAATAAATAAAACAACAAAACTATGATACCAAACAAACTAAAATAAGTATCATTAGGGAATTAGAGAAAGCAAGGACTACTCTAGGTAACTGGAAACACTATAGAAAGTACAGCTCAATCCTACCTTCTTAGGAAGGAAACATTCTTAAACTGGATGATAGGTAAACAAAGCAACGAAAATTAAAATTAGGAAGAAACATTTCAATCTAGAAAAAACCTAGAAATTCTAAAACATTCTAAAGAAGCTTCAGATCACAGAGGAAAAGAGCATTGCAGTTACAGATTTTTAGAGAGTTCAGTTCACTTCAGTCGCTCAGTCGTGTCCGACTCTCCGTGACCCCATGAATCACAGCACGCCAGGCCTCCCTCCCTGTCCATCACCAACTCCCAGAGTTCACTCAAACTCATGTCCACAGAGTCGGTGATGCCATCCAGCCATCTCATTCTCTGTTGTCCCCTTCTCCTCCCGCCCCCAATCCTCCCCAGCATCAGAGTCTTTTCCAGTGAGTCAACTCATCACATGAGGTGGCCAAAGTATTGCAGTTTCAGCTTTAGCATCAGTCCTTCCAATGAACACCCAGGATTGATCTCCTTTAGAATGGACTGGTTGGATCTCCGTGCAGTCCAAGGGACTCTCAAGAGTCTTCTCCAGCACCACAGTTCAAAAGCATCAATTCTTCGGCGATCAGCTTTTGAGTGGCTACTATAAAAACCTCTACAAATCAAATTTATGAAATATGGTCAAAGCTGCATTCAAAGGAAATTATATCACCATAAATGTTTTTGTTTTTAAATGCCAAAAACTAAATACAAGGAAATAATCATTAAAATCAGGAAGTTAGGAAAGAGACAAAATATACTTAAGTAGGAGAGAAGAATTAAACATGAAAGCATAAATGAATGAATTAGAAGGTAAAGAAAAATTATTAACAAAGCAGAGTGGTTCTAGAAACTAATCATACGTCTAGAAATGTGTATATCTTGGGGCGAAAAAGAGAATAAGAGCATGTGTTGGGGTGAGGGAGCTATCTTCTATTAGAAATGAATGTTTATAACAAAAGGAAAATTGAAAATTTTTAAATTGAATAAAATTGATAAACCTTGTTAATAACGTAAATAATCAAAATGTGCTTAAGAATTATAAAGAATATTGGATGATAATCAAGGATGCCTATTTCTCTCCTTTCTCCATAGAAGTTGAATTTCAAAAAAAAATTTTTTATGATCTATAATAGACCCAGATGAATATTATATGAATCCTTCAAGGAGCAGACAATATCCATATTGTTTTAACTTTTCCATGAAAAGAGAGATTCCTAATTTTTTATTTTTTTGAAGCTGGTATAGGGGGCTCAGATAGTAAAGAATCTGCCTCCAATGCAGCAGACAAGGGTTTGATCCCTAGATCAGGAAGATCCCCTGGAGAAGGGAATGGCAACCACTCCAGTATTCTTGCTTGGATAATCTCATGGACAGAGGAGCCTGGAAAGCTACAGTCCATGGGGCTGTGAAGACTGGGACATGACTGACTGACTGACTGACACTTTCACTTTCATAACCCTAATAACCAAAATCTTATATAAATATAACACAAAAAGATAACTATTTCTATTGCTATTGTATCAATAATAGAGGTGTTCCCATCAACTGTCCTAGATTATGATCAATCAAATTGATACGGGCTGGGATCTGAGACCCTTTGCTGTCTCCTCCAGCAATAAAATACAAAGAAGCTATAAGGGACTAAAAATAACTGTATGCATGCCCAGGTGAGAGACTTATGAACAACAAGATACAAAAAGACCAAAACCCAACTGCTACCTCTGAGCAACAGAGAGAAAAATAAAAATCTATGCACGCTGTACATAGAACGACCAAGTAGGTGGGCAGACCACTCAAGTCACCCCTCTGGCCAGGCCCTAGACCTGCCTCTACCCACATCCCATATGAGAGATCAGCTCACCCCACCTCATGAGCGAGCAAGGGAGTCAGTTTCTTGTCTTTGCTCCCTCCTGCTACAACGCTAGATCCAATAAAGCCTTGCCTGAACTTCTCATCTGGTCTCATCAATTTCAATTGATCAAAGAGTCCAAGAACCCTGATTGGTAATAAGATTACCTCACCACAACTTCTGGGGGAAGAAAGATAATGGGTGAATACAAAAGCAAGAATGAAGTTTTGTGGTATGGGAAGGAGGGGTTGGAGTTTCACTTCCTTTCACCCATTTTTATCTATTTGGAAAACTCAAGAGAACTCTGAAAAATTATTGGGATTAGCAAAAAAGCTTAATAAAATGATTAGTTACAAGTGACATACAAAACTATTATTTTTCTGTATAACCAATGAAATAATGTCATTTGCAGCAAAATGAATGAACCTAGAGGTCTATGGGGTCGCACAGAGTCGGACACGACTGAAGTGACTTAGCAGCAGCAGCAGAGGTTATTATACTAAGTAAGTCAAAGAAAGACAAATATCATATGACATCACTTATATATAACCTAAAACATTATAAAAATGAACTTATTTACAAAATATAAACCTACCCACAGACAGAAAACAAGGCTATGGTTCCCAAAGGGGAAAGGTGGGAGGGGGAGGGAAGGAATAAATCAGGAGTTTAGGATTAACAGACACATGCTACTACATATAAAATAAACAACAAAGTCCTACTGTATAGCTCAGGAATCTACATTCAATGCCTTGTAATAATCTACAATGGAGAAGAATCAGAAAAAGAATATATATGAATCGCTTTGCTATATACCAGAAGTTAACACTACAGTAAATCAACTATACTTCAACTATATATATATATACATAATGGAAAACAGTTCAATGAAGTATTTAGAACTGCCCTGTGATCTTATAACCCTGGACTGCCTGATCACTATCAATTTGCTCACTGTCTTGTGAGACCTAAAGATCCGAAACTGGGTTAGAAACTGCAGTGTATTGATTGTAGAATAATTAGCAGCTATCCCTGAGGTCCTTCCTGTTAAAACTGACTCATTGACAATCCAGCCTTATAAACAGAAAATGAATAAATCAATCTCTGATTTCAGAAACTGCTAAAAGAAATCTCATAGGAAATACTGTAGTTTTGACAGGGACAAAGATATTCTAATTATGCTATTACTCACAGTTGATGTTCTTAAACCAGAGGTGGCACATTTAGGTAGAGGACAGAAAGACTGTCTGCCCACCTCCTAAATTAACAGGGCTTGCTGAACACTTCGGTGGTATTTTGACTCAGAAAAAATTTCACACCAAAATAATAGCTTTTTATATTGAGCAATTAGGTAAACCCAAGAACGAGGGCACCTCTGTGCCTGATATATACCAAGACACTGGCCAACGCAGTAAGGAAAGGAGGCATGGAAGAAAAATTCCTTAGCTTAGCTTGAAAGATAAAAATCTCAAAACTTTGACAGAATGACAGCCCTCTGAAAAAGTAGCCTCTCAATTCTTAACAAGGAAAGGAAAAATGTCCATTCATTTTCAAAAGCAGAGGCTTCTATTTCTAGATGATTCTAAGCTATACTCTTTACTACAAACCTTTCTGCCTTTCAATCATTTCTTACTCAGAATAATAAAAAAGTTCCAACAGTTGAAATCTCAAATACCCCTTAGACTACCTTTGCCTCACTGACTCTTATTCCTCTGGTTCCTTTTGCCAATCAACATCCTTTCTGCCTAGCGAACCCACCCCAGTGAATCAGTTGGAATGAGACTTTCTTTCTAAAAGGAAAATGATTAAAAGGAAAATAAACTATTAAATATGGATCATTGGCCTCTTTCTATAACACCAAGGAGAATCCCCGGAATGTAATTTAATAATTTCACAGATTGATTACTCACTATCAATATCTCTGATCTTAAATCTTTTCCTAAGAGCTTCTAGGTCTAGAACAGATAAGAAGTGTGACACATTAGGGAGGCTGAGCCTTTAAATTCTCAATCCAGCAATGCTCTTATCAAAATTGTACCAAGATCCACTCAAAAGAGAGGGTATGAAAGGATAATGCAAGCCATTGTTTGCATACTTCCTGAAAGGATTCATTATCCCTTCTACCTGCCTGTAGCATATCTGTTTTAAGGACAGAGGGCCATGGCCTCTGCTCTGTTTAGGATTTAAGGATCATTGGATCATGGAGAAAGCAAGAGAGTTTCAGAAAAACATCTATTTCTGCTTCATTGACTATGCCAAAGCCTTTGACTGCGTGGATCACAATAAACTGTGGAACATTCTGAAAGAGATGGGAATCCCAGACCACCTGACCTGCCTCTTGAGAAACCTGTATGCAGGTCAGGAAGCAACAGTTAGAACCGGTCATGGAACAACAGACTGGTTCCAAATAGGAAAAGGTGTACGTCAAGGTTGTATATTGTCACCTTGCTTATTTAACTTATATGCAGAGCACATCATGAGGAACGCTGGGCTGGAAGAAGCACAAGCTGGAATCAAGATTGCTGGGAGAAATATCAATAACCTCAGATATGCAGATGACACTACCCTTATGGCAGAAAGTGAAGAGGAACTCAAAAGCCTCTTGATGAAAGTGAAAGAGGAGAGTGAAAAGGTTGGCTTGAAGCTCAACATTCAGAAAACAAAGATCATGGCATCTGGTCCCATCACTTCATGGGAAATAGATGGAAAAACAGTGGAAACAGTGTCAGACTTTGTTTTCTTGGGCTCCAAAATCACTGCAGATGCTAATTGCAGCCATGAAATTAAAAGACGCTTGCTCCTTGGAAGGAAAGTTATGACCAACCTTGATAGTATATTAAAAAGCAGAGACATTACTTTGCCGACCAAGGTCCGTCTAGTCAAGGCAATGGTTTTTCCTGTGGCCATGTATGGATGTGAGAGTTGGACTGTGAAGAAAGCTGATCGCCGAAGAATTGATGCTTTTGAACTGTGGTGTTGGAGAAGACTCTTGAGAGTCCCTTATACTGCAAGGAGATCCAACCAGTCCATTCTAAAGGAGATCAATCCTGGATGTTCATTGGAGGGACTGATGCTAAAGCTGAAACTCCAATACTTTGGCCACCTCATGAGACGAGTTGACTCACTGGAAAAGACTCTGATGCTGGGAAAGGTTGGGGGCAGGAGGAGAAGGGGACGACAGAGAATGAGATGGCTGGATGGCATCACCGACTCTGTGGACATGGGTTTAAGTGTACTCCGGGAGTTGGTGATGGACAGGGAGGCCTGGCATGCTGTGATTCATGGGGTCGCGGAGAGTCGGACACGACTGAGCGACTGAACTGAACTGAACTGAACTGAACAAGATGACGAGCTGACTCACTGGAAAAGACTCTGATGCTGGGAAGGATTGGGGGCAGGAGGAGAAGGGGACGACAGAGAATGAGATGGCTGGATGGCATCACCGACTTGATGGACATGAGTTTGAGTGAACTCCGGGATTTGGTGATGGTCAGGGAGGCCTGGCGTGCTGTGATTCATGGGGTCGCAAAGAGTCAGACACGACTGAGAGACTGAACTGAACTGAACTGAACTGAACAAGACTGTGTCTCTTCCACTCTCCGTAACCCCAAACCTTAACACCATCCTGTTATAAATACTCAAAATAGCTGCTTACTTTACATGAGTATAGTTATGCCTTGTATTAGGCAGCGTATTAAAAGCAGAGACATCACTTTGCCAACAAAGGTCTGTGTACTTAAAGCTATAATTTTCCCAGTAGTCATGTATGGATGTGAGAGTTGGACCATAAAGAAGGCTGAGCACTGAAGAACTGATGCTTTCAAATTGTGGCGCTGGAGGAGACTCTTGAGAGTCTCTTGGACTGCAAGGAGATCAAACAAGTCAATCCTAAAGGAAATCAACTCTGAGTATTCATTGGAAGGATTGATGCTGAAACCCCAATTCTTTGGCCACCTGATGCAAAAAGCCGACTCATAGGGAAAGACTCTGTGCTGCAGTTCATGGGGTCTCACAGTCAGACATGACTTAGAGACTAAAGAACAACAAATTTCTTAGTATACACTTGCACATAGACTTGTAGTATCTGTTTGCATTTACTTGGGAAAATGAGTAATATATATCAACAGTTTGCCCCGTGGTTTACAAAATACCCTCTTACTTCTTAAAATTATTTAACCCTATCTTTAGAAGCATCCTAATCACCCAGGACTCTGTTCTTAAATAACATGTTACATTTCCAGAATGTAACAGAATGTACAATTAGAGAATTGATTCCCTTCATTTGCTGACAACATTAGCATTTCAGGGACACAAGTCTCCAAGGATTATCTTCAACTTTGTCATACTGAAGTACATTGTCTAGGCTATGACATAATGCAAAATGGAACGACTGTTTCTTCTCAAAGATTGTAAGCCATCTGTGACTTTTCTGGGCCAATTACCAGCAGACAACTTAAAGAATTCTTTGGTGACATATGCTAATTAGGCATTTATAAGTTATTAGAGCCTCTTCAACAGCTAGCAAAATTCTCCACCCACCTCCACCCCTCTTACTTGTGTTCAGCACCAGTAGCCACAAATTTAACTGTGGCCTCTGCTAACTGGTGGCTCAGATGCCAAAGAATCTGCCTGCCAATGCAGGAGACATAAGAGACTCAGGTTTGATCCCTGGGTTGGGAAGAGCCCCTGGAGAAGGGAATGGCAAGTGCAGTGAATGGCACTCCAGTATTCTTGCCTGGAAAATTCCAGGAACAGAGGAGCCTGGCAGGCTATCATCCAGGGAGTCACAAAGAGCTCGACACAACTGAGAGACTGACACCTTCACTTTTCACTTTCTGCTGACCTTGGTGCTCCACTTAGTGACATGACCCCTCATGTTGTTCAGACCCTACTCTTGACTGGAAATATCCAGAACTCTACTGCCTTACTGGGTAGTGTTAATCACAAACACTGCATTAAAATGCTAGGGAATTGATTTTCTGATTTATAACTCTTTGAAAATGTATTGTATATCTACTTCCCTGGACTTCTAAGCTAATGGCAGTTTCTCTAGAAACAAGCTTAAGGAAGGAAGTTTGTCATGAAGGAGGAGAGCTTTCCAAAGAGCCTCAGATAAGTATCAGATTCCTTCATATGTGTGCATTAGTTAGGGTTCTCCTGAAACAGAAACAATAGGCTTCGTATAACTTATTGGGAAATATGAGTCTTCCAACTTTTTCTTTTTGAAGACTTTTGGTTATTCTCAGTCCCTTGAGTTTCAATATAAAAGCTAAGATCAGCTGTCACTTTCTGCAGAAGTAGGCACTTGGATTCTTAGTAAGAGCTGAATTAAATATGCAGATCAATCTATGGGATATTGTCATCTTAACAATATTGTTTTCCTATCCATGAACATAGAATGTCTTTCCACTTATTTATAATCTTTCTTCAATTAATTTCAACAATATTTTTAAGTTTTCAGTGTACAACTCTTACAACTCTTTATTCCTAAGTACTGTATTCTTTTTGATTCTATTGCAAATGGAATTGTTTTTCTGATTTCTTCCTTCAGTTGTCCATTGCTAGTGCACAGAAGTACAATTGACTCATACATTGATTTTGTATTTTGCTGAATTTATTAGTTATGTTTTTCAGTGCATTCCATGAAAATGAAGTCACTCAGACATGTCTCTTTGTGACCCCCGTGGACCATAGCTCACCAGGCTCCTCCATCCGTGGGATTCTCCAGGCAACAATACTGGAGTGGGTTGCCATTTCCTTCTCCAGGGGATCTTCCCGACCCAGGGATTGAACCCAGGTCTCCTGTATTGCTGGCAGATACTTTAACCTCTGAGCCACCAGGGAAGCCCAGTGTGTTCCATAGGACTTCTTTTTCTAAATCTGGATTTAGAAATGGTGGAAGAACCAGAGATCAAATCACCAACATCCTTTGGATCATCGAAAAGCAAAAGAGTTCCAGAAAAACATCTACTTCTGCTTTATTGACTATGCCAAAGCCTTTGACTGTGTAGATCACAACACATTGTGGAAAATTCCTCAAGAGATGGGAATACCAGACCACCTGACCTGCCTCCTGAGAAATCTGTATGCAGGTCAAGAAGTAACAATTAGAACTGGACATGGAACAATGGACTGGTTCCAAATCAGGAAAGGAGTACATCAAGGATGTACCCTGCTTACTTAACTTATATGCAGAGTATATCATGTGAAATGCTGGGTTGAATGAAGCACAATCTGGAATCAAGATTGATGGGAGAAATATCAATAACCTCAGATATGCAGATGACATCACCCTTATGGCAGTAAGCAAAGAAGAACTAAAGAGGCTCTTGATGAAAGTGAAAGAGGAGAGTGAAAAAGTTGGCTTAAAACTCAGTATTCAGAAAACTAATATCATGGCATTTGGTCTCATCACTTCATGGGAAATAGGTGGGGAAACAATGGGAACAGTGAGAGACTTTATCTTTTGTGGGCTAAAAAATCACTGCAGATGGTGACTGCAGCCATGAAATTAAAAGATGATTCTCCTTGGAAGAAAAGCGATGACCAACCTTGACAATATATTAAAAAGCAGAGATATTACTTTGCAAACAAAGTTCGTTTAATCAAAGCTATGGTTTTTCCAGTAGTCAGGTATGGATGTGAGAGTTGGACTATAAAGAAAGCTGAGTGCTGAAGAATTGATGCTTTTGAACTGTGTTGGAGAAGACTCTTGAGAGTCCCCTGCACTGCAAGAAGATCCAACCAGCCAATGATAAAGGAAATCAGTCCGGAATATTCACTGGAAGGACTGATGCTGAAGCTGAAACTCCAATACTATGGCTACCTGATGTGAAGAACTGACACATTAGAAAGGACCTTGATGCTGGGAAAGATTGAAGGAGGGAGGAGGAGGGGATGACAGAGGATGAGATGGTTGGTTGGCATCACCAACTCAATGGACATGGGTTTCAGCAAGCTCTGGGAGTTGGTGATGGACAGGGAGGCCTGGCGTGCTGCAGTCCATGGAGTCTCAAAGAGGCAGGCACGACTGAGCGACTAAACTGAACTGAACTGAACTGATGGGACTTCTTACATGTAAGATCATGCCATCTACAAATAGAAATAATTACTTCTTCCTTTCCAATATATATGACTTTTATTTCTCTTTCTTGCCTGATTTCCCCTGATTAGAACCTCTAATATAGTGTTGAACAGAAGTGTCCAGAATGAATATCTCTGTCTTGTTCCTGACCTTAGAGCAAAAATATTCACTCTTAGTCATCAATTATATTGTTCTAGCTCACACTATAGTCTAGGAAAATGCTTCATGAAAAACACTGAAGCCATTTGTATGCTTAGCTAAGGAAATGACATAATTAGAAAAAGATCAATCCGTGATATAAGTTTTAGTTTGTTCTTCAACCATGCACTTTGAATAATATATAGACTTCTTCACCATCTTAGGCAGAGAAAATGAATTCGGGTAAATAAACACACAATTTGGAAGTAAAGTGAAGAGCTGAAGTTGAGTGTGGAAAGGGACAGAGTACATGAGGGGAGATGTGTTTTATCTTAGGTTGCAGACTCAAATTTCTGCGAGTAGAATGTTGGTGCTTCAGTGCCAAGGGTGAGATAGTATACCTCAAAATAAAATCAGAGAGGCTTCATTAGATGACCAAGGATTTTCATAGCCCATACACCCCAATATAAACCACTGGCTGCATTGACTCCATTTACTTCTTGCACTGAGAGATCAAACAGTGGACTGAAATTACAATTAAAATCCTTCAATAGCTGAAGTCAGTCCCATGAAAGAACAGTTAGATTTAATCCAGAGTCTTCAGAAGGCAGGTCAGAAATAGCTTACTGAAATTAACATGAAAAGAAATATGGTCACTGTAAAAGAAGAAGCGGGTGGGGTAATTATGCTGGTCAAAAAATGAAACTGAACACACCGTAAAGGTAAGAAGAAACATTTCTGGGACTATTTCACCAGAAATTAGATGCTTATCTCTAGAGAATGTTAGGGAGGGGGATTCCTGCAAGTAGTAGCATGCGTGCATGCTAAGTCACTTCAATCATGTCCAACCCTATGGACTATAGCCCACCACCAGGCCCCTCTGTCCATGGGATTCTCCAGGCACAAATTCTGGAGTGGGTTGCCATGCCCTCCTCCAGGGAATCTTCTTGACCCAGGGATCTTGAATCCATGGTTTCTTTACCAATAGCGCCTCCTGGGAAGCCTGCAAGTAGTAGACAGAGAATGAAATGTTCACATGGTTCCTTCCAACTGTGAAATTGTAGGATTTTAGAAAAAAAACTAGCCTGTGGACTTGATACAACTTTGAAAGCAGAAAATCTGAATTCTTGGTTTAGTTCTTGTCACAAACTAGCTGTGTGACCTTGAGCAAGTTACTTGTTCTTTATGAACTGCAGTTCCTTTATCTGCAAAATGCACCTTCTGGGTTGTAAGAGATAATCATTATTTAAATTGCCTTTTGATTTCTTAAAAAATGCTAAGATTGAAATGGAGACTTACCGTGATCTAGAGCAGCAGTATTCAAATTAGCCTAGATGATGACTTTCTAAGGGGTACAGGGCAGTGGATGTTCAGCTTCTACTGGCTCGTGAGAGCTGACTGTATGTTTTTTCCCCCAGCTCTGCAGTTCAGTGATATCAGATGCGTATCATGGGAATGTTTACAACAGGGAACTCAGCAAATACTATAAATCTGAGCTTTTCTATTTCAGAGAGTAGCCTTATCACAACAACCTTGGTTACCAGGCAGGTATAGTTTTATGGAAATCAATCTTCAGAATAAAGATTGCCTGATAAGTGGCTAAGGCAGTGCTGGTGTTCCTTTTCCTCCCAGCTTTACGAAAGGAAAGCACATCTCACACGACTCTAATTCTCACTAAGAAGCATCACCTTAGGGAGTAAAAATCTTCAGGGCACTAAATAAAGTAACGGATTTGAAATGCTGTTATTGGTTTCGAAAAAGTAAATGACTAATGATTTAGAAATCAATCCTTTGTAAGACACGTAGTTTCTAATTTGTTTTCAATAAAAGTGAAGGGCAATGTAATCTGAGCTGTCAATAGATGACTAGCAATAATTTTTAATGATAAATCCCTATTTTTTTTAGTGTGTAAATCAGAAAGCATTCAAAGAGTTGAGTGGCATTGTTAAAACAAATCTTAAATATAGCTGGCCATTGTTTACATTTTAAAGACAAAAAGAGAGAAGTAAAATTGATGGTGAATCCCACCTCGTTCTAACAATAATTGATACTTGTTTCAAATATACCATCTAATCTAAAATCCCTTCCCCTCATTAAGAAATATTTACTATAAAATCTTATTTCTTAATCAATATTGTTCAGAATTTAAAACATATTTGCTGTCTTGATTAAATACAAAATAATAATTTTAATATCTCATACAGAAAAAAATTAATTCTTAGAACCTTATGCTAACAGGCAATAAAAAGTGACAAATCCATTTATATATAATACTTTTCATTTAGAAAAGCATAATAGGGTTTTTATAAAACAGTTTCAAGCTTAAAATACATTACATTAGGACAAAATTATGTGTGGGAAGTGGAATGGAAATTTGAGTTCAGAAAGAAAAGGAACTCGTGTACTGTTAAAAACTTGTGTGTTTCAGACTAGAGACAGTGAATGTCACATTGCTCAAGTGTTTAGATTCCTCTAGATAACACTTAAGAAGGTAATAATTATTTTAAAATATTCTTATTTACCACACATTGGAAATAATATCCTCGGCAATTCAGCAGGTGAGATGCGGGTTGGGCATGTCTGCATCCTCCCACAGTAAATCATGCAGCATAGGGGAGCATGACCCAGGCCACTCCTACCAACTTAGTGACACTTCTTTGTGCTACTGTATCACTTGGTCCAGAAGCACCTCTCAATGAAGCCTGTATCGATGGATCAGTCTAGCTCAGCACCTCAGAGAGATGAAGCCCTTATTTCAAAACACAGTGCTACAGCCAAAAGTGTCAGCAAGTCAAGGAGCTCTTGTCTTCATTCCTGCTGCAACCTGGCAGGAGAAAGACTTGAGCAATATGGGATGCAACAGGTAAGATGATACAGTATGAGAAAGTCTCAAACCATTTTTTCTTAATCCCAAACCAAAGACAGTGACACTCAGCCCACATATGGATATATCTAGTGAGCTGGGAATACATACATGGCCCTGACCTGTATTGTAGGGAACTTGGGATAAAAAGCTTGGATCTCTCAATGCAAATGAGAAAACATATAATGGGTTCAAGGCACTGGAATGGAGAAACCTTTTTGGTTTCTTTCCCTGAATTTTCCACCCTCAACCTCACTTCTCTCTCTAGAAGGATAAGTAGTAGTTCACAGAAAAGAAGCAGGGAAATCCTTGGTTTAGCTTCTCTCTTCTTTCTTATTTCCAAATTTGGAAATTAGAATTCCAGTTTGTTTCTCCTGGTCTTCATGTTTAGAACAAGTCCCTGTGAGGAAAGGACCGTGGTTATGCTGTGAGCCTCTGACTAGGCAGAGAGCCTGATTCTGGGGTTCAGCATCAGTAATCCTGTGTTGTTGCATATCTAAGCCACATCCTCCAAAACAGCTTCATTGACAATAAAGCTTATATTTTGCCTCCTCAGATTTTTTACTCTTTTGCCTCTCAATCTGGCAGAGAAAAGGGGTCCCTAAAATCTCCAAATAAGAGTACGTGTGTGGAATCATATTAAGAGGTAAATGTGGCTGGTCCAAGGATCACTTTTATCAGAACTTGGAGAGGATATAGTTATCACCAAAATTGCAGTATAAGAGATGTAAATAAAATTAGACTGGGAGCAGAGAGAGGGGGAAATTCGAAACATCCAGTAGTGAAAGGCTTTCCCCACCTCACCTATATATTTATATAAATGTTCCCTATCTCTGTAGTGCAAGAGTGTGGCATATGTCTTAAAACTTGACTTGAGCTAGCATGAATCTTCAGCAACAAAATGTAGAACATGATGGACTTGGACTTGTTATAACAAAGTGGGGATTCCTCTCATCTGAATCTCTGTTCTGGAACTTCCCTGGTATTCCAGTGCTTAAGAATCTGTCTAGCAACTCAGGAGATGTGGGTTTGATCACTGGTAGGGGAACTAAGATCCCACAGGCTGTGAAGAAACTAAACCTGCCCACCACAGAGTCCCTGAACCTCAGCAAAAAATTCATGTGATGCAATGAAGATTACATGGGCAGCAACTAAGAGCCAATTTGGCCTAATAAATGAGCATTAAAAAAAAAAACCTATTATGTAGAGTAACATAATACCTTGTTAGTAATATTAGTCCATATTACTAATATTACTCCATGATATTATGGCGTAACAGGAAATTTGGCCTTGGAGTACAAAATAAAGCAGGGTAAAGGCTAACAGAGTTTTGCCAAGAGAATGCACTGGTCATAGGAAACACCCTCTTCCAACAACACAAGAGAAGACTCTACACATGGACATCACAAGATGGTCAATACTGAAATCAGACTGATTATATTCTTTGCAGCCAAAGATGGAGAATCTCTATACAGTCAAAAAAAAAAAAAAAAACAAGACCAGGAGTTGACTGTGGCTCAGATCATGAACTCCTTATTGCCAAATTCAGACTTAAATTAAAGAAAGTAGGGAAAATCACTAGACCATTCAGGTATGACCTAAATCAAATCCCTTATGACTATACAGTGGAAGTGACAAATAGATTCAAGGGATTAGATCTGTTAGACAGAGTGCCTAAAGAACTATGGACAGAGGTTCGTGACATTGTACAGGAGGCAGGGATCAAGGCCATCCTCAAGAAAAATAAATGCAAAAAGGCAAAATGGTTGTCTGATGAGACCTTACAAATAGTTGAGAAAAGAAGAGAAGTGAAAAGCAAAGGAGAAAAGGAAAGAGATACCCATTTCAATGTAGAGTTTCAAAGAATAGCAAGGAGAGATAGGAAAGCCTTCCTCGGTGATCAGTACAAAGAAATAGAGGAAAACAACAGAATGGGAAAGACTAGAGATCTCTTCAAAAAAGTTAGAGATACCAAGGGAACATTTCTTGTAAAGATGGGCTCAATAAAGGACAGAAGTGGTATGGACCTAACAGAAGCAGAAGATATTAAGAAGTGGCGGTAAGAATACACAGAAAAACTATACAAAAAAGATCTTCATGACCGAGATAATTACAATGGTGTGACACTCACCTAGAGCCAGACATCCTGGAATGCCAAGTCAAGTGGGCCTTAGGAAGCATCACTATGAACAAAGCTAGTGGAGAAGACAGAATTCCAGTTGAGCTATTTCAAATACTAAAAGATGATGCTGTGAAAGTGCTGCACTCAATATGCCAGCAAATTTGGAAAACTCAGTTGTGGCCACATGACTGGAAAAGGTCAGTTTTCATTCCAATCCCAAAGAAAGGTAATGCCAAAGAATGTCCAAACTAACGCACAATTACACTCATCTCACACGCTGGCAAGGTAATGCTCAAAATTCTCTAAGCCAGTCTTCAACAGTACGTGAACTGTGAAATTCCAGATGCTCAAGCTGGATTTAGAAAAGGCAGAGAAACCAGAGATCAAATTGCCAACATCTGCTGGATCATCGAAAAAGCAAGAGAGTTCCAGGAAAACAGCTACTTCTGCTTTATTAACTATGCCAAGGTCTTTGACTGTGTATGTCACAACAAACTATGGAAAATTCTGAAAGAGATGGGCATACCAGACCACCAGACATGCCTCCTGAGAAATCTGCTTGCGGGTCAAGAAGCAACAGTTAGACTGGACATGGAAAAACAGACTGGTTCCAAATCAGGAAAGAAGTATGCTAAGGTTGTATATTGTCACCCTGCTTATTTAACTTATATGCAGAGTACATCATTAGGAATGCTGGGCTGGAAGAAGCACAAGTTGGAATCAAGATTGCCGGGAGAAATATCAATAACTTCAGATACGCACATGACACCACCCTTATGGCAGAAAGAGAAGAAGAACTAAAGAGCCTCTTGATGAAAGTGAAAGAGGAGAGTGAAAAAGTTGGCTTAAAACTCAGTATTCAGAAAACTAAGATCATGGTATCCAGTCCCATCACTTCATGGCAAATAGATGGGGAAACAATGGAAATAGTGATAGACTTTATATTGGGGGGCTCCAAAATCACTGCGGATGGTGACTTTAGCCATGAAATTAAAAGACACTTGCTCCTTGGAAGAAAAGCTATGACCAGCCTAGACAACATATTAAAAATCAGAGACATTACTTCGCTAACAAAGGTCCATCTAGTCAAAGCTATGTTTTTTCCAGTAGTCATGTATGGATGTGAGGGTTGGACTATAAAGAAAGCAGAGCACCAAAGAATCGATGCTTTTGAACTGTGGTGTTGGAAAAGACTCTTGAGAGTCCCTTGGACTGCAAGGAGATCCAAAAAGTTCACCCTAGAGGAAATCAGTCCTGAATATTCACTGGAAGGGCTGATGCTGAAGCTCCAATATTTTGGCCACCTGATGCGAAGAACTGACTCATTGGAAAAGACCCTTTTGCTGGGAAAGATTGAAAGCATGAGAAGGGTTGACAGAGGATGAGATGATGAGACGGCATCATCACTCGATAGACATGAATTTGAGCAAGCTCTGGCAGTTGGTGATGCGCAGGGAAGCCTGGAATGCTGCCGTCCATGCGGTCACAAAGGGTTGACCACAACTGAGCGACTGAACTGAATTGAACTGATTATGCAGAGAAGTTAATAAATGGCTTTTAGGACATAAATACAAATGATGGCTGATTGCAAAAACCTAGTCCACTGGTATCTGATGTTTGAATTTACTGTTGTTCATTTTCTAGATTGATAGATTTGTGCCTCTGGTGATGTGGTCTATGGCACACTTTTCCAGCTTTCTCTTTGAGGTGCCTCCACCACTGTTGATACAGGAGCTCTAATAAGCACACACTCCCACAAGACCATCTCTACTGCTAACTCTAGCAGAACTTTATGCTTCTTTAGGTCAATTCTTTAAAGGCAGATCCAAAACCCATAAACATGATACTTAGTTTCATAAACTAGAACTTATACGAGGGACCTGAGATTCCACTTGGTAGATTTGGATAACTGATTTTTCATTTGCTCATGTATTTATCCACTCAATAAGCATTTGCCGAGTGACTGCCATGCACCATGCACTTGTAAATTGCAGACGGTCATCAATTTCTCCCATCGTGGTATCTGGTTTCCCATTCTGTAGCCTCTTTGCAATGTGACTTTGACATTTCCTCCATGACAAGAGTGTATTTCTCTCCACCTTTAGCCTGAGCTTGACCACGTGACCTGCTTTGGCCAACGGGGATATTAGCACGTATCATGCAATCAGGCCCTAAACATAATGTGCTTGATCATTGGGGTTTACCCTTCCTTGTTGCTCATGGGAACCCTGTGACCATCACTAAATGAATGAGTCCAGGTTTCCCTGCCTGATGAGAGCAACATATTGACCATTTGTTTACTGCAAATACATGAATGGATCCAGCTGACACCATAATGAGAAGATAAAAACAGTCTCAGCAGAGTGCCTCCCAAATTGCTGAGTCACAGAACCATAAGCACACAAAGAAATGATTTGTTGTTTTAGGCCACTAACTTTCAGGGATGTCTTGTTACACAGCTGGGGCTAATTGACCCAGTGCTGGAATAAGCAAAGCAGACTGTCCTTTATTTTCTGGAATTATCTTTCCTTTGCAGAAGAACAATAATAAACACATACAAATATACATATGAAAGAAAGGAAATATCAGATTTGATGAAACAGAGAAGTGAAATGGGGCAATGTGATAGCAAGAATCCAAAAAACTGTTTAATGTTGGCTAGTCAGGAATGGCTCCTCTGAAGAAGTGATGCTTATACTGATGTCTGAATGGCACAGAGTACCAAGCCAAGACTAAGGCTGAGATTTTTCCAGGCTTGTTCTATTGAACAGTTGTCTTAGACAGGGATCAGGTTTCTGGCAAACACTGGGATGGCTTCTAGGTGAGCATAAGGTCATGGTTTTCAGGACAAGTTCCTGCCAAATTTTATAATTTTTCAAGTTTGAAAATGTATGGTTCTCCTACTCTGCTGAGACAAAGGAGTCAGAGAAAAATAGGGAGGGTGCAATTCTCATGAATTTGATTGAAGATCTTGCAAGAGGAGTCTCCAGGACCTTTGCACAAAGTTTGTGCACTTGCTGGTGGGACCTAGGGAATCTTCTACCTGGTAAGTTTGTCCTTGGTATAAAATAAACTACAAATTCATATACAACAGGGACCAAAATACATCATGAAAAGACAGCAAGATGGATGATACAGAGACTGCAAGGCTCCACTGGTTGGCATATGTTTTCTGAGAACACAAGAGAACTAGATTGTTTTATGAGAACTAGATTGACAAAACAGTTTATTTCCTAAAGCCACAACATGAAGGATTTCAAGCAACTGTCCATTAATTCTGTGTCTGTTCATTCTCAGTGACTCAAGCTGCCAATATGATATCTAGCCTGTGTCCATAGACATAAGGGAAAAGATTAAAAGGAAGAAGCAATATGCAAGAAAAACAGGAGCATGGTAAACGCAGCATAGGGGCACGTGTGCACAACAACAGCATAGGGGAACCTACTGTATAACTCTACAACAGGAAAACAGATCAGGAAGCTTATTCTAAAGAACAAGGATAATATTTATCTAAAGGAATTCTATTCATCTTAGGGTAGAATCCCAAATTGTAACTTTATTAGTATATAAAACCTCTTATGTGTGGTTGACACAGACAGAATTGTGGAACAGAGGTGGAAAATACTAGAAAAGCAACATCAAATACATGTATACATGCAAACACACAAATATTTTTAGTAGAATCAACCTATGGTCTTGTAAGACTTTTGCTCTATAGGATTAAATTACAATAAAATTTGCCACAGTATGAGAGAAGAAAAGAAAGAAAACAAAAGCATAGAAAAGGGGCAAAAAGAGAAGATAAGGTAAGTAATTACCAAGTTAAATTTAAAGTATTACATATGTAAAAAGTGAAAGAGATAAATAGTCTTGTCGGACTCTTTGAACCCCATGGACTGTAGTCTGCCAGGCTCCTCTGTCCATGGAATTCCCCAGGCAAGAATACTGGAGTGGGTAGCCATTACCTTCTCCAGGGACTCTTTTCAACCCAGCAATTGAACAATTACACATGTTACTGTGTATTAAAGTGAAGAACAGAAAGAAAACTGGAAAGCTCTACTGGCTATAGACTGCAGCGCCACCTCCTGGCTGGAAGACTTTTTGGAGGACAACACTCAAAGCCTTCAGCAGCAAGCCAACACTTCTCCAGTAAGAAAAGTCTGGGCTAGTACAGTGTGTGGTATGCTAAGTTGCTTCAGTCCTGTGCGACTCTTTGTGATCCTATGGACTATAGTCCTGCAGGCTCCTCTGTCTATGGGGTTCTCCAGGCAAGACTACTGGAGTGGGTTGCCATTTCCTTCTCCAAGGGATTTTCTGGACCCAGGGCTCGAACCCGCGTCTTTCACGCCTCCTGAGCTGGCAGGCGGGTTCTTTACCACTAGGTAGGACTGCCTGGGAAGCCCAAGTAAGGTAGCTCTTCTCTAATGATGACATGTCTTTAACTGATTTGACTCCTACTAGTTTGTAAATGCAGAGAAGGCACCCCACTCCAGTACTCTTGCCTAGAAAATCCCATGGACGGAGGAGCCTGGTAGGCTGCAGTCCATGGGGTCGCTACGAGTTGGATACGACTGAGCAACTTCACCTTTACCTTTCACTTTCATGCACTGGAGGAGGAAATGGCAACTCACTCCAGTGTTCTTGCCTGGAGAATCCCAGGGATGGGGGAGCCTGGTGGGCTGCTGTCTATGGGGTCGCACAGAGTCGGACATGACTGAAGCGACTCGGCAGCAGCAGCAGCAGTTTGTAAATGCCCAGAAAATCCTGCCTAAATACAAAAGAAAAATAGCACTTAGCCCCATCATTTGTTTTTAGGTAATTTTCACCTAAATTTGTTTAAGTTGAATTTGCATTACCATTAAAGGCTTGACATTGATGTGAACTTTAATATTCTTAGTCTGAACTAGAGAGTCCTGCCAAAGTCAAACTTTTTCAAAGCAAGTCATGGCTGTCAGTATAAGACTATAAACACAAACTAAGCACCTATTTTCATCTTATTGAGAAATCTTTAAAATTCCCTTAGGGCATTGGCTGAGATACACTGTCAGATGGAATTTGTACAATTAAAAACCTGGGAAAGAACAACAACAACAACAAAAAAGCCCATTTCCTCCTGCAGTTGGTTTTGCAAGATGTCAGGAAAGACTTGGGAGGCAACGTCAGTTGTTAAAGAGAACTAGTGCAGAGAAGTGAGAGATGCTACTCAAGGTCAACTGTGGTGGAGAGAACACCACGCTCAGGCTTCCTACTTGGAGTACAAGCTCCTTCCAGTAAGCTCCCCCAACCCCCACCCCATGAGGAGGAAAGTTCTCTAGATCCAGGGCCTCAGGAAGGAAAAACTAACCGAGGAATATTGAAGGACAAATGGACTTTTCTAAGGGTGGGGGTTGCCTATGGTCATGACAATGCTTTTCAAGGTCATCATAATGTCAAACAAGAAGCAGCCTCCTGTTTTCTTACCACTTAAAAGTCATGCTTCTGGAGACTGATATTTTTAATAACCACATTCGCTCTTAGCCTCTTATAATGATGAGCATCAGACTCATTCTGCTCACTCAGTGGGATTTCTGGCCAGCTGGACACCCTAAGTGGGCACCAAAGACTCCAGGCCCACTGTGCAGAGAGCATCAGCATGTGCCAATGACCCTTCCCTGATACACATCAACAGCCACATCCTCCTCCCTCCCCTTCTGCTGGAGAGTCAGCAGACATACAATTAAGATGTAGGCTACTTTCCAGGTGGCGCTGGCCGTGAAGAACTTACCTGCCAATACAGAAGACAGAAGAGACATGGGTTCGATCCCTGAGTCAGGAAGATCCCCTGGAGGAGGACATGGCAACCCACTCCAGATTCTTGCCTGAAGAAGCCCATGGACAGAGGAGCCTGGCGGGCTACAGTCCATAGGGTCGCAAAGAGTTGGACACGACTGACATGACTCAGGACACACACTGAGGTGGAGAGGAATTAGTAAAGGGACTCAGCTTCCTAAAAAGATGGCAGCTTTACCAAGCAGCTGGCAGCTACCCATCATGCCAGCTTCAAAAGGTACAGAAAAAGTCTCCTTTTCTCCACTGAGTAGATGCTCGGTTATCACCTGTTGACTGAAGAGATGAGAGAGGTACCTGGCTGAGATGAGGAAGAGCTCAGAAGTTAGATCATCTCTCAGAGGGTGCTTGAAAGGGGTTAGTAGGGTGGGTTCTGCAGGCAGGAAGAGGGGCCAGCCCTGCACAAAGGTGGAGGTGATGTCCAGATGCGTGCACTGTGCATTTACCTCATTAAGAATATTTTCTCAACTCTAAAATAGGAGGAATACTAACAACAACCTTACAAGGAGTTTTGGAGGGAGGGTTGCTGGGAAAGGTTGGGGGTGGGAGGAGAAGGGGACGACAGAGAATGAGATGGCTGGATGGCATCTCCGACTCGATGGACATGAGTTTGAGTGAACTCCGGGAGTTGGTGATGGACAGGGAGGCCTGGTGTGCTGTGATTCATGGGGTCGCGGAGAGGAGGACACGACTGAGGGACTGAACTGAACTGAACTGACTGAAGGATTTAATGAGCTAATAGTGTGAAAACGCCTTACTTTGGCACCTAATGGATATTAGCAAGTGGCAAAGGAAGGCTCAAAAATGTGAACTGAGTTCCTTAGAATCACAGCTAAGAAGTTGCAGCGTCAAAAAGGAATCCAGTTCTTCCGAGCTGACCACCACCCTTTTCACTGAGCCTCATTCCCTCTATCTAGCTGAGGATAGGAAGTGACAGAAATCTCATGGATGCTTGCTTTCTTCTGTGACTGGGCAGAGAGATGCAGCCATTTCAAGGGCCCTAGTCCTGAGGGAGATAATCTACCCAAATGCTCTCAGATGAGAGCGTTGGAGGTTGGAGAGGAGGTAGTCTGGTGATAATGAGCACAAGTTCTAGAGTCTGAGTGGGCTCAGGAGCTCCACCACGACTTTACTATGTATTATGTTGAGCAAAGTGCTCGACATCTCTAAATCTCATGGACTTTGAGGCTTTTTTCTGTAAAATGAGGATGATAATAATAATAGTATTCACCTTACAGTTGTGACGATTAAAATATCTACATAAAACACTTAGCATGGTGCCTGGTATAGAGTAATAACTCAATAAATGCTATCCACCATTATCATCAAGGCTATGATTTCCAACATATTCCAGCTGTGGAATGAGACTAGTGACTGACTTCAGCTGATTAGAGGAATACCAAGAGGTCAGGGTCAACCCAGCTCTTCCCCTTTCAGCCCTCCACTCAAGGCACACACACGCTTTTTAAAAAAATCAGACTTGTATACTCAATTCCAGGTCAGACAGCTCTCACTTTTTATTTTTAAGGGGTCTCAGGCTAAGCACAACCCTTTTGGCTGGGCAGCAGGAATCATGAGTGAGGGTGGGACCTTGATAGTCAGTCACCTAGAGTACTGGCAAGGAATAGAGAGAGCCAAAGGTAAATAGAAATTACCACACACACACACACACACACACACACACATACAAGTCTGGGCTGAAGAAGTTAAGGCATTGTCCAAAATCAAGAAGTCAGATGGGAGCTACATCCAAGGTGGGGAAGATACTCCTCATAGTCTTCTAGCCATCACCTGGTCTCCCATCTGCTTTTCTCAGTCACACTTCCCAAATTGTTCCCTGAATTTGCTGTCTTTATTTTCTTATTTCTTAGCCACTCCTCAATCTGCTATATCCAATCTGGCCTGTATCATTAATTAATAAAATGGTGATAAAGTCACTAACGAATTCCAAGTTGCGGATATTTCAGTGTGCATTTTTTTGGTACCCATATGATATGTTCTGAATGTTTGCATTCCTCCAAATTTCACATGTTGGAATCCTAATCCCACAAGGAGTGATAAGGGGTGGGACCTTTAGGAGATGATTGGGTCACAGGGCATAGCCCTTAAGACTGGGATTCATCCCCTTATGAAACAGATGCCAGAGACCATGGAGAAGGCAATGGCACCCCACTCCAGTACTCTTGCCTGGAAAATCCCATGGACGGAGGAGCCTGGTGGGCTGCGATCCATGGGGTCGCTGAGTTGGACACAACTGAATGACTTCACTTTCACTTTTCACTTTCATGCATTGGAGAAGGAAATGGCAACCCACTCCAGTATTCTTGCCTGGAGAATCCCAGGGATGGGGGAGCCTGATGGGCTGCCATCTATGGGGTCGCACAGGGTTGGACACGACTGAAGCAACTTAGCAGTAGCAGCAGCAACAGCCAGAGACAAAACTTATCTCTTCTTTCTTCCACTCGAGGTTACACTTTGGCCATCTAGGAAATAGTTCCTTATCAGATGTCAAATCTGCTATCAACTTGAGCTTGACTTCCTTGCCTACAATGATCAGGAAAAAATCTGTATTGTTTCTGAGGAATCCAGTTTATGGTATTTTGTGAGAGAAGCCCAAACAAACTAATTCTAGCATTTTACTTGATGACTCAACAGGGTTCAGATAATGCCTCCCTTTTTAAAGAATTCCCTTTCTGTTTTCCATAATGTCCTGGTCTCTTGAGTTTCCTCTGACGTCCTGTCCAGTTGCTTTTAGCCTTCTTTGCAAATCTTCCCACCTTTGTGGCCATTAAGTATTTGAGTTTGGTAAGGCTTAGTTCCATGTCTAGTTCTAACTGTTGCTTCTTAATATGAATACAGATCTCTCAGGAGGTAGGTTGGTGGTCTTGTATTCCCATCTCGTGAAGAATTTTTCAGTTTGTTATGATCTACACAATGGCTTTGGCATAGTCAATAAAGCAGAAGTAGATATTTTTCTGGCACTCTCTTGCTTTCTCAATGATCCAGCGCATGTTGGCAATTTGATCTCTGGTTCCTCTGTCTTTTCTAAATTCAGCTTGAACATCTGGAAGTTCATGGTTCATGTACTGTTGAAGCCTGGCTTGGAGAATTTTGAGCATTACTTTGCTACCGTGTGAGATGAGTGCAATTGTGCAGCAATTTGAACACTCTTTGGCATTGCTTTTCTTTGGGACTGGAATGAAAACTGACCTTTTCCAGTCCTGTGGCCAATGCTGAGTTTTCCAAATTTGCTGGCATATTGAGTGCAGCACTTTCACAGCATCATCTTTTAGGATTTGAAATAGCTCAACTGGAATTCCATCACCTCCACTAGCTTTGTTTGCAGTGATGCTTCCTAAGGCCCACTTGACTTCGCATTCCAGGATGTCTGGCTGGACATGGAACAACAGACTGGTTCCAAATCAGGAAAGGAGTATGTCAAGACTGTATATTGTCACCTTGCTTATTTAACTTATATGGAGAGTACATCAGGAGAAATGCTGGGCTGGATGAAGCACAAGCTGGAATCAAGATTGCCCAGAGAAATATCAATAACCTCAGATACGCAGATGACACCACCCTTATGGCAGAAAGCAAAGAAGAACTAAAGAGCCTCTTGATGAAAGTGAAAAAGGAGAGTGAAATAGCAGACTTAAAACTCAACATTCAGAAAACTAAGATCTGGTCCCATCACTTCATGACAAATAGATGGGGAAAGAGTGAGTGACTTTATTTTGGGGGGCTTCAGAATCACTACAGATGGTGACTGCAGCCATGAAATTAAAAGATGCTTGCTCCTTGGAAGAAAAGTTATGACAAACCTAGACAGCATATTAAAAAGCAGAGATATTACTTTGCTGACAAAGGTCCATCTAGTCAAAGCTATGGTTTTTCCAGTAGTCATGTATGGATGTGAGAGTTGGACCATAAAGAAAGCCAAGCACCGAAAAATTGATGCTTTTGAACTGTGGTGTTGGAGAAGACTCTTGAGAGTCCCTGAGACTGCAAGGATATCCAACCAGTCCATCCTAAAGGAAATCAGTCCTGAATATTCATTGGATGGACTGATGCTGAAGCTGAAACTCCAATCCTTTGGCCACCTGATGTGAAGAACTGACTCACTGAAAAGACCCTGATGCTGGGAAAGATTGAAGGCAGGAGGAGAAGGGGATGACAGAGGATGAGATGGTTGGATGGTATCACTGAATCAATGGACATGAATTTGAGCAAGTTCTGGGAGTTATTGATTGACAGAAAAACCTGGCATGCTGCAGTCCATGGTGTGGCAAAGAGTCGGACATGACTAAGTGACTGAACTGAACTGAGCTGAACATGTATGGATGTGAGATTTGGACCATAAACTGGTCCACTTGATGCAAAAAACTCACTCATTGGAAAAGACCCTGATGCTGGGAAAGATTGAAGGCAGGAGGAGAAGGGGATGACAGAGGATGAGATGGTTGGATGGCATCACTGACTCGATGGACATGAGTTTGAGTAAACTTCGGGAGTTTGTGATCGACAGGGAGGCCTGGCGTGCTGTAGTCCATGGAATTGCAAAGAGTCGGACACAACTGAGGGACTGAACTGAACTGAAAGCTTATAATTTGTCTTCTCTTGCTTGAAATTCCCTCCCTAAGTCATCTCTTTATTTATGGTTTTAATTATCTTCTTTATGCCAGTGACTCTCAAATTTATACTTCTGATTCAGACTTCTCTTCTAAACCAGAGATCCATATATCTGGTTGCCTACTAATACCTTTATTTCAAACCTAGAAGGGTCTAAGTCAAAAAAAAAAAAAAAAGATCCAAAACCAAACGTGATTTTTATCCCCAAACCTGGCCCTCTTTCGGTGCCCTATATCACTGAATGTCATGCAATTCATCTAGTTTTGCAACCCAGAAAGTAGAAGTCATTCTTTACTTCCTCCATATCATCAGCAATTCCTATTGAATTATATTCCTATGTCTTTCTTATCTAGACATTTATCTCTAGCTCCAGTGTCAATGTTCTTGTCTAAGCCTTTCTGCCTGAACATCTTTAATAGCTTCTTAATTGATTTCTCTAATCCCCTCTTCCTTTCTAATCCATTTTCCATGCTGAAGCCAGAGCAATCTTTTCCAGACCATAACTCTCATTATGTTGAGATCCCCAGATCTTCCCTCACTAAACACTTCAATGGCTTCCTATGCTCTTGCGATAAGGTCATGCACATGACCTAGAAGACACAGCATAATCTCACTCAGCTCTGCAGCCTCGTATTATGTCACTTTTATTTGTGGAATCTGCCTTCTGGCCTCATAGGTGTTCTGTGATGCTCTCTTTGCCTGGGATGCTCTGCCCTTCATCTACGTTTACCCGACTTATATCTGTTCATCTTTTACTTTTTGCAGAAGTCTTTTTTTTCCTTTTAAATTCGCTCAGGCAATGTCAGGGGCACCTGCTAAATGTTCTCACAGTATCATCATACACATCTCCTTTTCCCCAGTGCAAGTTTGCATAGATTTGCTCTGTTTATTAACTGTGTCCCCCCTGAGTCTCGTTATCTGAGTCTTCCAGATATTGGGAGCATCTCTGTCTTACTGTTTTATCGACAGTTTCTAGCAGGGTTTACACAAAGTAGATGCTTAATAAATACTGTTGAATGAAGAGTAAATCAGGTAGGATGGTGAGGTGCTCCGTGACTCTAGAGAACCAGAGCTGAGACAGTCAGCGCTCCCTTTCTTGGGGTGCTGGTGGCATAGTGCCAGACATCCCCACATTTAAAGGTATAGTCCTGGAAGAAACTGTAACTGTCTCTGAAACAAAGTGGATCAAGGTAATAGTACTACCCTTATTCCCAAAGGACAGACTAGCCTTTGATGATACAAGCCAGGGGAAATGGCTGAGCAAGGGGTAAGTGGAAGACTAGAAGAGAATGCAGGCAGATAGACAATGCACAACACAAAAGCATGGGAGCAACAGATCCCAGCTTTGGGGGACTGTCTTCCCAGAAACCTTTTCCATCATGATTGAGTCTTCTCCCTGCAGGTTTATAGTGTGACACCCCCTGAGCTAAAGACTTCATACTTGCTGGTTTAAGAATCTCCAGGATTAGTTCCCTGCGGTATCCAAGTCACTGCATTTTTGTTTTGGTTTGATATGGTTTTTACTTTTGATACAAATGGCCTGTTTTTCTTGATAAAACAGAGGATATCTGAAAACGGCCAAGGGGCTCTTTTGTTCTCTCCTTCACTGGAGGAACAGATGAGAAACAAACTATCCTGTGATACACAAGACATTGGAATCTGCTTCTAGAACAATCATCCTTGGGAAAAGTAGCCTGTCAGCTGGAGCAGCAACCATTGACAGCGAATGGGAAGAAACTCATGGAGAGGAGCCAGAAGGAATGGTGGTTCTGGACTGCACTGTCTGAGTCTCATCAGAAACCCACCTCTACTCCTTCACTTGTTATGTGACCTTGGGCAGGTGACCTCACTCCTTTGCGGCTGCAGTTCATCTTTGAAAATGGAGCTGATGATGTTGTTCTTACTTCACAGAGTTCTGAGGATGAAGAGAGACCATGTACAAAACGTTCAAAGGTTAGCTCTTAATATTGCAATACACTATATATAAAATATTTGGGGGAAGGCGTTTCCCTTAAAGAAATAGAATGTAATTTTAATATCTTTGCCTGCTAAGTCGTTTCAGTCATAGCCAACTCTTTGCAACCCTATGGACTGCAGCCTGCCAGGTTCCTTTGTCCATGGGATTCCCCAGGCAAGAATACTGGAGTGGGCTGCCATGCCCTCCTCCAGGGGATCGTACCGACTCAGGGATGGAACTCAAGTCTCATTATGTTTCCTCATATGTTTCCTCCAGCTACTGTCATAGGGTTGCAGAGAGTCAGACAAGACTGTAGTGATTTAGCATGCAGGCACGCATCTGAAAAGGCCCACATTCTGCCTGTGGAATGTGTATGTCCGCTTTCGCTTAACTATGGCTCACTCTTTAATTCTTTTATGTGTGAAACCAGAGACCTTCACTTGGTGGCCCATTCCAGGAACTTACCTGAGATATCTTGTGCCCCATTTTCCTGCAATCTCTTTACAAAGAATATTAATAAATCTATTTCTTACCTATATAAAACAAAAAAAAAAAAAAAGAAGAAGATGAATGCCCAAAAGTATAGCTGTCAATATCACTGAGATGGATGATGTTGTAGGATAACCATGGCAGCCTTTCCTACAGAATCCATTTTAGTTCCTGGTATGTAAGTTGAAACACTTAAAATCCAACCAACAGGCAAAATGCATAGGTTGGAGAGTAGGATGTGAAAGTCTATTAAAACAAAGACTAAAGGCTTCAAAGAAATGTCAAGGTAAGCAGTGGGGGAGGATCTTAGAGTTCTGTCTCCAGACTCCAGAAATACCAGCTCCATCTTCTTCCTTATTAAGAGTATTTGGTGGGGAAATTCAGTTGTATTAATTTCAGGAAGAAAAAAATCATTAGGGATGAGTAAATCATCATCTGAGAAAGGAATTCAAGATGTTTCTTTCAAAAATTGCCTTTCTTTTTTGTGTGTTCATTCAAGAGAAAATCATTATCTGAGAAAGGAAGTCAAGGTGTTTCTTTCAAAAATTGCCTCTTTCTTTGTGTGTTCATTCAAATTCTTCCAGAGGAGGAAAAAAAATGCAATAAAAAAATCAATTACTTTAAATGATCCAAATAATTGCTGTGCAACTTTACAGTAATTGTTAAAAAATGAATTCCTGGCCTCAGTTCAGTTCAGTTCAGTCGCTCAGTCGTGTCCGACTCTCCGCGACCCCATGAATCACAGCACGCCAGGCCTCCCTGTCCATCACCAACTCCCGGAGTTCACTCAAACTCATGTCCCTACGACTAATGGGGTGGCATAGGTTTTTAAAAATCAGCTTCTGGGAAGAAAAAGAGCAAGTTTGGCCTTTAAGACAGAGGCCTTAATGTAAAAATGGGTTCTAGTCCCCTAAAATCTCTTGTAAGGTTTGATAAAATGTTTTTCTCCTCTCAGTGAATATGTATGAGTGCTTGCTTTAACAGCAAAGAAACTCAGCATCCTTTGTTGCCTTGTCTCCTAGGGAGCTCAGCATGAACGTTAGCATCATGCATATTCCAGCTCGCATGTCACTTCTTGAGAAAGGTCATTTAATTCATCCAGTCTAATTAATTAGCTTGCTTTGCTTCTGATCACTCCTACTGTATTTATTTCCTTCAGTTCAGTTCAGTTCAGTCGCTCAGTCGTGTCCGACTCTCCGCGACCCCATGAATCACACCACGCCAGGCCTCCCTGTCCATCACCAACTCCCGGAGTACACTCAAACTCATGTCCACAGAGTCGGTGATGCCATCCAGCCATCTCATTCTCCGTCGTCCCCTTCTCCTCCCGCCCCCAACCTTTCCCAGCATCAGAGTCTTTTCCAGTGAGTCAACTCGTCGCATGAGGTGGCCAAAGTATTGCAGTTTCAGCTTTAGCATCAGTCCCTCCAATGAACATCCAGGATTGATCTCCTTTAGAATGGACTGGTTGGATCTCCTTGCAGTATAAGGGACTCTCAAGAGTCTTCTCCAACACCACAGTTCAAAAGCATCGATTCTTCGGCGATCAGCCTTCTTCACAGTCCAACTCTCACATCCATACATGACCACGGGAAAAACCATTGCCTTGACTAGACGGACCTTGGCCTAGGAGCAGCTGAAATGAATCCAGCAAATGCAAATACGAGGAATAGGATCTTCTCTCATGCTCTAGAGCACTGAGATTCAGGAAATATGAAGCTACTCTAGGGTGAGAGCTTCCCTTGTAGCTTAGCTTGTAAAGAATCCACCTGCAATGTGGAAGACCTGGGTTTGATCCCTGGCTTGGGAAGATCCCCTGGAGAAAGAAAAGGCTACCCACTCCAGTATTCTGGCCTGGAGAATTTCGTGGAGTGTATAGTTCATGGGATCGCAAAGAGTCAGACATGACTGAGTGACTTTCACTTTCACTTCACTTTCACTAGGGTGAGAAACACCCAAAACTGCAGTTCTCATCTATGCAAGCCACACTTAAGATGGAGAGTGCAAGAAAAGAATGCCAACCAAGGACAGAAGATCACAATTTATATCATAACCCTGTGGCCAATGGGGTGTGGGCTGTGTGACTACTCTTGGTTGCCTCATCTGTATATTGAGGGATTAGATTCAGTGTCTCTGACTCTCAGAGTTAGTAAAGACCTCTGAGGCCAATTAATCCAAATCCTTCCTTGATACAAAGGTTATTAAGTCTTTTGCTTGAACATTTTCAGAGATGAGAAGACACTCCCAATCTCTAAATCTCATCCCTGGATGAAGAACTCAGAGCTAGGAGTCAAAAGATTTGAGTCCAGCCTCCATGAAACAATTGACTATGTATCTAGGTATAGAATTCTTTACCTTACTGAGTTTCCCAGCTCCTTTTTCATAAAAAAAGGAAAGTGAAAGTGAAGTCACTTAGTCGTGTCTGACTCTTTGCAACCCTATAGACTCTAGCTCACTGGGCTCCTCCTCCATCCATGGGATTTTCTAGGCAAGAATACTGGAGTGAGTTGCCATTTTCTTCTCCAGGGGATCTGCCCAACCCAGGGATCAAACTCAGGTCTCCCACATTGCAGGCAGACTCTTTACCCTCTGAGCCATCACGTTATCCATCTTAATATAGCATTTATGAAATTCCAGTGACATCAAGACTCTAATATTCAAAGAATATTTCTTTCTTTCCTTCCCCGGTACCCTCTTTGCTCAGGATTATGTCAGAGAATATAACTTTTATGTCATTCTGCCACTGACCTTAAGTGGAAAATAGCCAAGTGGTACTTTTCTGGGAATATAGAGGTGAAGCCTAAGCCTTGAAATGAAAAAGTAGGAAAAGAGGATCAAGTAAGAGAAACAGACAGAATGGACTCTGCACTAGCTGGAAGAAGAATAGCAAGTTAAGACAGGATGATGAAGTCAACTCAATGTCTAGATTAAGAAATAGGAAATGGAAAGGGGTTAAGAAAGCTGCACCTTGAGTGTGCCAAGGGTCAAGGTATTGAGTGCCAAGGGTCAAGGTATTGAGTGGGGGAGGGAGAGTGAGAGAGATAAGTTGAAACATGTAGTCAAGTCTCTTCCTGAATATTATAGACTTGGACACTTCCCCAGTCTTTAACGCTGTATAACATGAAGGCCAAAATAAAAGCAGCAAACTCTAAGAAATGAACCCAGAAAACACACATGTGAGGAACAGGATCTGGCTTCTCTGGTGACTCAGTCAGTAAAGAATCCGCCTGCAGTGCAGGAGAGCTGAGTTCAGTCCTTGGGTTGGGAAGATCCCCTCTAGGAGGGCATGGCAACCAACTCCAGTATTCTTTCCTGGAGAATCCCCAAGGGCAGAAGAGGCTGGTAGGTTGCAGTCTGTTGGGTCACAAAGGGTCGGATGGACATGACTGAGTGACTGAGCACAACACAAACTCTAAGGGGTTGAAATCTATAACTTGAGATTCCCTAAATATATTATGGGGACAGACACACAACGTGGAGATCACTGCCACTGGGGGTGTGACTTCCAATGTTCCTCCCTTCTCTGGGAATCTATGACTCAAACACACAATCTCCAGGGAACTTATAAGGTAATCTTGTCCTCATTCTCCAATCTCCACTGATTGTTCTTGTGATGGTTAATTTCATGTGTCAACTTGACTGGGCTACAGGGCACTCAGATATTTGGTTAAAAATGTTATTTCTGAATGTGTCTTTGAGGGTGCTTCTGGATGAGATTAGCATGTGACTCAGTAGACTGAGTAAAGCTGATGGCCTTCTCCAGGAGGGGTGGGCATCATCTAATCCACTGAGGTCCTGAATCAAGCTAGGAGGAAGGGAGAATTTGCCGTTGAGTTGGATCTTCTGTTCTCGGACTAGGACTTATACCATCAAGTCCCCTGATTCTCAGGACATCTGAGTCAGACTGAAAGGACACCACCAGCTTTCTTGGGCCTCCAGGTGGCAGATGGCAGACTGTGGGATTTCCTAGGCTCCATCACCACACTAGTCAATTCCTCATAATAAAACATTTTATATATAAAATGATTTTATTATAGGGATGTATATATCCTCTCTTTCTCTGTATATAGGCATAGACATACGTATCCTATTGGTTCCATTTCTCTGGAACCCTGCCTAATAAACCCTGCCTCCTTTGATCCTCTGGGCTTCTCTGCACATTCACTGTCTCCCTCAAACACACAAGGAAAGGAGGCTAAAGCTGAACAAGGAGATAATGGGCTCTTGCTTTGGGTTCTGATGGTAGAATGGATGCCCCGCAATCCAGGGCTGCTGCTAGGGCTGAAAGTCAATTAGAGTCGGATTGAGAGGAAAGAGAGGCTGGAACCAAAGCTCTTCTAGGAAACCCAGCCTTACGATGTGCAATGCAGTAGAGACCAAAATTGCCCATGGGTGCAATCTGTCTAAATGTCATCACTATCCTAAAGATGGTAAGGATTGGGTAGAACCACTACTGAGCAAGCTGGATTTCTCCATAGTATTATAGAAGGACTGCATCAATGACCCTGATTAATAGCTTCACTGTATTATGTCTTTAAAATTGTCCTTATGCACTGACTCTCAGTTTGGCCGTGTCACTTGCTTTGACCAATGAGACAATAAGCAAACTTAATACCAGCAGAAATTTGTGGAAGCACTCACAGAATTTTTGCTTTCCCTCGGGCTTCTCCACAATTGCTATGAGAACATGCCTGAGTCAGCCTGCTGGGAGGATGTGAAAGACACTTGGGAGAGAGACCCCAGTCACCCCAGATATCTCTATGCTTCAAGGCCATCCTAAATCAACACAGCCAGTCAAGCCCAGAACCTGAGGGAGCCCAGATAAGACCAGGAGAACTGTCCAACCAAGCAGAGTCTAAATTACTACCCAGTGAACTCACCTTAACTTCCCTTGATCTCCACACATATAACCAATAGATGAGTATTGTTTTAAGCCATTGAGTCTTGGACTGGTTTATTGTCAATATAGGGATGTTAAGTTTATCTTATTTGATATGTGAGAAATAAAACTGATTCTTTAATGAGGCCAACTCTGAAATAAGATACTTTGAAAAATACCACCAGGATTTAGCATTCAAAAAGCTACTCCTGGATTTCCCTTGTGGTCCAGTGATTAAGACTCCACCTGCCAATGCAAGGCACATGGGTTCCACCCCTCATCTGGGAAGATTCTACATGCCATGAGGCAAGTAAGCCCTTGTACCACAACTATTGAGCACATACTCTGCAACAAGAGAAGCCATCACAATGGCAAGCCTGTGCACCATAATGAAGACTCAATGTAGCCATATAAACAAATAATTTTTTTTTTAAAGTTACTGCCTGCTTTCCTCTCTCATGCTTTTTGGAGTCAACCTCCGAATCCCTTGCTATGTGCTGAATGTTCATATGTTGAAACCCTAATTCCCAATGTGATATTGGGAGCCGGGGTCTTCGGGAGATGATTAGATTTAGATGAGGTCACAGGGGCAGAGCCCCCTGAGGCACTCAGTGCCCTTACTAGCAGAGAAGAAAACCAGAGCTTTCTTTCTTTTTTTACCATGTGGAACACATAGCAAAAAAGCAGTCTTCTGCAAACCAGGAAGCGTGTCCTCAAAAGACACAAAATCTGCCTGTGCCTTGATCTTAGACTTCTCAGTCTTCAGAACTGTGACAAATGTTTTTTGTTTAAGCCATCCAGTCAATGGAATTTTTTCAAAGCAGCCCAAACTAAGACACCCCTTTTCTTTCCTTCATGAAATACAAAAGGCCGCACTGAAGAGGTCAGGCATGGAGAAATGACTGTTTCTTGCTTGCTTCCTTTTTTTGTCTCAAGGCCCTCAGGTGGCCACTTCTAAGTTCAGATTGCCAGCTGAATTATACCAACCTCTGGAGCTTGTCAGAGTGAGCCATTTAGCTCTCAACATTAAACAAATAATAACAATATCCTCCCCAAAATGATGGCTTTTCCTGTCAGCATGAAGTCTAGCTTCAGCTAGGAAATGCAGTGTCAAAAGAAAATGCATTTCTACAGAAAAATTAAGCTACAATTGGGTGGTTCAAGGCTGATTTCACATATTCTTTTCTTGGTTTTTTAATCTACCCCCTTTACATGGTAGGTCACAGACCTCCCATAAAGCAGCCTAATCGCTAGTCCTAGAAATAGAGGAGACGGCTGGAATCGATCCTGCAGTTCTCTGGCTGACGGTAACCTCTGGGTCCTGCGTCCTTCAGAGTAGATTTCAAAGATGTATTTCCCTTCGGTAGTTGCCCAGCATGTTCTGGGCTTCTTGGCCTTGGACAGCCAAGGACATTTGGCATTATCATCTGTCTTCTGACTCCCTGCAGGCAACTTCCTGGCTGCTCAACCATTTGCCTCCTCCAGCTCCATCCACCTCAGCCATCTGGCTCTCAAGCTGTGGGTGGACTTGGCCAGGTGGATAGGCATGCCCAGTTCTCAAGTCACAGAATTCCCTGTGAAGGGAAATCCTGAGTGAGACAGCATCCTGTATCGATATGGAGTGGTGGTTTGAAAGCTTTTAAAAATCAGTTGCAACCATCTCATTGTTCTCCACCCTTCTGTCAGACCTGGTCACCATGCATGTTATTAAAGCTGGGCACAAGGTCAGAATTAGTCTGGCAGCCTGGCTGACGGTGCTGAGCTGCTATGACCCTCCCAAATGTCCCTCATCAAGAACAAAAGTTCAAGTTAGGGGAAGACCTGATTTCCAGAGAAGAGAAATCAGAAAGAGGGGATCAGGGAAGTTAAGGGATCATTACATAGAAAAATCTAAAATGAGGGGGGTTAGTCAAAAGCCCCAAGTGCTGTAGGAATGGAGGGGGGCTCCCTGATGAGCAGAAGAGGTACTCTGCAAGGGCAGGGGCTCCCAGGATTTTGTTCATGCTCTTGACATTAGTGTCAGAAGTTTGGGGTGAGTCCAGCTTCAACAGGAGTTAGAGAAATTCCATGTTATCTTTTTGGCTGAGTCATCATTGGCAATTTCCCAAATAAAGGAGCTCTTGTTAATTGCTTAAGTGGAAGGACAAGACTTTTAGATAGGTTTGCTCTCTCCAAAGCAGCTTTTTCTTTATAACAGGTCCATTGTGGAAACTGTCACCCTAACCGAAAAGAACTCATGCAAACAGTGTTAGAGAGAATCACATCTCTTAGAGGGCTGGTATGTGGACCTTTACTTTTTTCCCAATTTAGATTAATTGTGTGACCCTGGATAAGGCAGTTCCTTCTCTTCAACCAAATTTCCTCATCTATAACAAGACAAGGTTGCACATTCTTTACAGTCCTACCTTCTCCTGTTCAGTGGTTCTTATTCTTTCTAATTTCAAATCTAATTATTGCTGTAGAACCGCAGATAGACTGCTGAATGCTGGTCTTTCTCTGTTATAGTTCTCTGCACTTAAGGAGTGCATTCCTACAAGGTCAATCCTGTGAGATCAACTTGCTCCTGAGTGAAAAGGCTCTGACTCTAGAGTGACTCCAGCATCAGAACCAGGAAAGAAAATTGGAGCGGGATGTTTCCCAATAAACTCTTCTAGCTGCTTGCCAAGCAAAGGGAGAGGTTGTATGTTATCTGGCAAGCATCAATAACACAGAACGCTAAGTGGGGGCTCCAAATGAAAACTGTCTCCATTTATGTGAATTTATAACTGTCTAAACTGGCAAAGAAAATTACTAAATAGAACTATTTATCTGCTAACTTGTTAATGACAGGAGATGTATGGGTCTTCAACAATTTAACCCTAAAGGGCAAGCTTAGTCAAAAAGCAGCTATTTATCCAGGGGACATATTAATAATGATTCTTATTATGGTGATTTGGTGTGATAAAACTCTATTGTCTGGGGGTAGCTAGCAGGCAAGAAGCCATTCAGCAGAGTTATAAAACCAATCTTTACTGGATTTGTCACAAACAAAGGATGAAACATTCAGGCAAAAAGTCAAGCTCCATCCTGGGCTGTAAGCCACTGTTCCCTTCCCAACCTGCTGAGGAAATACAATACACCCAAACTAGTCAGCAAACAGACCTGAGAGTCTAAAATTGATTAAATCTAAGATGTGTTATTATGCTCCTTGGGACTCAGCAGCCAGGGCCTCCTAGGGGAAGGGAAGGGAGAAGAAAAGCTAAATAAAACAAAACTATGTGGCATTCAAAGTGCTGGTTTCTGCTTCTTGGCCTCTCTGGATTTCAATGAACCATCATGGGCCAATACCTCTACACCCTGGGATCTGTTGCAAAAGAAGCTGTGGCCTTTCTCTGGACTTAAGAATAAAGCCAGCATAAGTTGACCTGAGACTTGGCTAACAGTGAAGGGTTTCTAAACCCTACTCACCAGGAAGAAGCTGACAAATCATGTGAACTCTATTTCTCTTATTAAGACCCAAGCAATGGATCTGTGTCTCTATTTGTTTAGCCATGGAAAATACACACAAATACACACACGTGTAGACTCACAGACAAGCCCACTTGGACATTTTCAGTTGACTTGAATTAGGAAACCCAAAAATACTGGCGTGCGTAGCCTATCCCTTCTCTAGCGGATCTTCCAGACCCAGGAATCAAACCGGGGTTTCCTGCATTGCAGGTGGATTCTTTACCAGCTGACCTGAAAAGGGAATTCATAGGGCCTGGACTCCATCTTAGGCCTGTTCATGCTGATCATGCTCGGTCACCTCTCCAATGGACTCTGAACTCTGTGCTTAGTGCCTATGGAAACTACAATAGAAGGATAAGACCCCTTCTGGACAGGGGAATCTTGAAGATCACATCCAGGTTACTCATCACCTAAGAGAAAACATATTCTAATCACCCCTGCCTCCGGACAGGTCATAAACTCTTTCTGTGTCTATCGTAATGTAATCACAGGCTTATTGATTATTAACTGTTTGAACACCTAACACAGGAATGATGGGGATATTGTGTTTGTATTTACCCTTCCTTTGTTTCATGTAAGTCTCAAGGAAATTGGGGTGGTGGGTTCGACGTACACATAGGGTATAAAAGAGTTTCACAAATGATGGTTGGGGTCCTTGGCTAAGAGGAGACTCTGCCTTGGGCCCGCTGGTGTAATAAACTGCCCTCCACTATCTGCATTGTCCTTCTGAGTGAGTTTGTTTCCTGGAACGTGTGGCTACAACAGACCCACCAGGGAAGCCCAGTAGTTTCAATACATAGACTTAATTTCATTTAGGAAGTTGGAAGTTCATTCCAAAAGTGTTCAAATCATTGTTGAGTAGACACAGGTTAGCCCTGTGGATGACACTGTTCCAGCCCAGGAAATCACATCAGAGAGAAAACTCTTCTCTTTACAAACTGGTTCTAACTGTGTTTGCTATCTGGATTTACCTACTTTCATCCATTTTGAGCATCCCCCCTTGCTCCTTCCTTTCTTTTCATGAACATAGACACACCTGTACACACACACATGCACACACACACCCCTGCACTGTCCTCTCAATTTCCCTCCCTTCTCCTCTGAACACCTGGATTCCTTGGTAATTCTTAATTGGAGAAAACTCTTAATGGTAATTCCAGCCTGTTCTTCCTCCCCTCATGCCCACACACCATAACCCAACTACACCTAATCCAAGAAGGCCTTTTAAATGCAATCAATTGTTGTTCTTGAAAAAATTGAAAATTCTTTATTCTAGGTGGTGTGATCTTCTGTGATTATTTTCACTTTCTTCTTTGTACTTTTTTGTATGAGGTGCACTTTTACAACAGCATATGATGTTTTTACGAGAATGGACTTTCAGAGGCAACAAAGGCAATATGCACACAATAGTGCATAATGATTGTAATTTTTTTTTTAAATCTGTTCAACAATAAGTACGAGGAGAAACACACCTGAAAATAATTGCTGTTTCCTTTCTGATGAAAAAATAACATAGTTTAATAACCAGTAGAAAAGACAACTTTCAAACAAAGTATTTTAGAGGACACCTGAGCCTCAGAGCCACAGGCAAAAAGAAGTGAGAGGGCACCACTGCCGCAGGTAGGGGCTCAGCCTGGCAACTCAGCAGAGAACACGTGGCTCACCCTCTTTCATGGCATTGCTTCTAAAGGCTTCTTCAGGCATGGAATAGAGTTCACGTCAAGATTATGGCCATGGTTATTAAAGTGAGTAAATAGACCATCTGTACTTCTAAAAGAACGGACACAGTGCTGTTCTGCCCAATCACCAGAGTATGATTGAATTCCTGAGTTATCTTTACTTTTTGGCAACTTTCACATGGATACTAATCCTCAATTAGGATAAAGATGCCCTAGATAGAATCTGCATTGGAGAGTCTAGAAGTGCCTAGCTTTAGAAAAAGCAGAAACTTCTCCCCATATTTTCTGATGTTTCTCTAAAGCACCAAAGAATAAGCTCATGCCCAAGGATTACTTGTCCTAAACCCCATCATAGTGAAAAGAGGAATCCTGAATCTTGAAAAGCTGTTAAAACGACATTAACAATTACTTCTCAGGAATGCTTTTAGTTTAGGGTACAACTCATTTTTAACATATTCATTCATAAAAGTAGGATGGAAGGAAAGTGAGAAGGAAGGGAAGCAAGAAAAGTAGAAGAATAGAAAGAGATAGAAAATGTATACCGGGTTTCTTTTAAATTGCAGCTGACACCCCCTCAATGAATTTGTTAAAGCTATCTCATCCTTTATGTAACTTCCTTTCTTAGTGAAAGTGAAGTCGCTCAGTCGTGTCCTACTCTTTGCGACCCTGTGGACTGTAGCCCATCAGGCTCCTCCGTCCATGGGATTCTCCAGGCAAGAATACTGGAGTGGGTTGCCATTTCCTTCTCCAAGGAATTTTCCCGACCCAGGGATCAAACCCAGGTCTCCTGCATTGAAGGCAGACGCTTTAACCTCTGAGCCACCAGGGAAGACCTATTAGGATTATACAACCAGTCCATTCTAAAGGAGATCAATCCTGGGTGTTCATTGGAAGGACTGATGCTAAAGCTGAAATTCCAATACTTTGGCCACCTCATGCGAAGAGTTGACTCACTGGAAAAGACTCCGATGCTGGGAAGGATTGGGGGCGGGAGGAGAAGGGGATGACAGAATGAGATGGCTGGATGGCATCACTGACTCGATGGACATGAGTTTGAGTGAACTCCGGGAGTTGGTGATGGACAGGGAGGCCTGGCGTGCTGTGATTCATGGGGTTGCAAAGAGTCAGACATGACTGAGTGACTGAACTGAACTGAACTGATGTCATTAAATAGCTGCAATGCACAAATTAATGAGAGGAAACATAACCTAATAGATATTTGAGTACTGAGATTATTTTCCCAGCTATGGCAGAGATTCCCTAAATATTCTGGAAGACACTAGAAGGCAGCAGAGAGAGGGGAAAAAAAAAAAACAAAAAACAAGCCCCTTGGACTGTTTACTTCAAATAAGAACATTTGAGTGTTTGTATTTGCAACTTCATCACATTGGATATAAAACTGAAGAATAAGGATGATAGAAGAATGCTATGGATTGAGGAAGGTGTTTAAAACATATTGGCATACTAGAGATGCTACTGCAATTTGATGATTCTGCTCCATGGAGTAGTATATTTCAGATGGAAATTGGAAAGCTACTTTTTCAGGAAAAAGACATTGGAACCACATGTGCATCTACTACAGCTTTGCAGCAAGTACTGAAGTGAGAAGGTAAACCTCCCCTCAGAGGACTCAGAGGGTTCTCAGCAGAACAAAGACAGGCAGAGTCCCCAATGCCCTGTAAACAGCAGAGAGGACATCCTTGGGGTGACAAGTGGAACATTTTGTCAAGCATGTCATGGGGAATAAAACCCTACTTAGTAATCATACTGAAAAAGACCATATGCAAACTTGGATAAGTTTATATGTATAAACAAGTTAAAATTTATCAAACAACAGCAGCTTTCTTCCACCAAATTAAGAAGCTCTCCCTCCTGTATCACCAAGGTTCATAAATGACACCATAGTCCAGAAGATGAAATAACTTTGATGTCCACCATAATCAGGGTATAAAATAGTTCCATTAGGCCAATAAAACATCCTCATGTTCTAGCTTTGGAGTCACACCCTGCCCACCCTCAAACCCTGGCAACCACTACGTTTTCTTCATTATGATGTTTTCTTCCAGAGAATGTCATACAAATGGAATCACATAGAATTGAACCTTTCGACACTAGATTCTTTCATTCATCAGAATGACTTTGCCATTCAACCAAGTTGTTCCATCTCTCAATATTTCATTCTGCTTTATTGCTAAGTAGTAGTTCATTGTATGGATGTACCACAATGTGTTTAACAAATGACCCACTAAAGGACACTCAAGTTGTTTATTAGTCTTTGCCTGTTATTACTAGAGCTGATACAAACATCTGTCAGCAAAATGGCAGGATAGGAGGCCTCAGTCTTCGTCCCCTGATGTAAACACTGATTTAACAATCAATATCTTTATGAAAGCTCTGGAGTCGAGCAGAAAGGTTCCAATACCCCAGTGGAGCACAACATCTGAGACGGTTGCATAGAAAAGGATAAAAAGTACAGTTTCACTTTACCTGCATCATTTGTCCCACAAGCCAGACCACTCAGCACAAGAGAGATCTCCTTAGGCTGTGATCCTCCTGCAGGACAGAGAGAGAGCCGTGAGCAGCTTCCCTAGTCTTTCAGGGCATTGCCTGATAAACCCGCTTCTATCCCCTCTCACCCGGAATACCGAGGCAACTGGCATAACTAGACAGTTTGGGGGCAGCAAAGAACAAAGAAAAGGGACAGGTCTCACAGCAATTGGGACAGGGATCTTAACAACCATCTCACAGGCCCGGCCAGCTGGCCTGTGAACCCTGTCAGCCAGCCCACCCACAGATCCCACCAGTCAGCCGGCCCACACACAAACCCTACTATCCAGCATATCTGTCTGTGCATGGACCCCACCAGATGGCTGACTGCACACCCTGCCAACTGTCCTGTGCTCACCTGCACACCTGGCATTCCATATGCCCTTACATATGCCACAAATGTGTCCCCACAGGTGACATGCAGATCTCAGGAGCCAGGATGGACTTCAGTAATCCAGTCAACTACTTGGGATTGGCAGGAGGCGGAATACCCTGAGACTGCTCCTTCAGAAGGTGGGGAGAGTAGCGGAGCTTACACACCTTGTCCCAGCATTTTTATCCCCTGCCTTAGGGAAAAGGAGTAGGCAACTTTCAGTACTTAGCATGACTATGAAGGACAGGGTGAAAATGTATAGTCCCAATGTATCTCCTGGAGGAGTAAGGGATAGATATGGAGATTGAGCCCAGTGCTCCAGAATTTCATGGCACTGCCCTTGGGAGATGAAGTTAAGTGACTATCAGCACTCAAGACATATCTGTGACTTGAGATAAGTCATAAAAATCCTAAGACTTCCTCCCCAGGAATAAGTTAGAGGGGTAGAGTGTGTGCATCCACTGCTGCTACTGCTGCTGCTAAGTCACTTCAGTCGTGTCCGACTCTGTGTGACCCCACAGACGGAAGCCCACCAGGCTCCCCCGTCCCTGGGATTCTCCAGACAAGAACACTGGAGTGGGTTGCCATTTCCTTCTCCATTGTGTGAAAAGTGAAAGTGAAGTCACTCAGTCGAGTCCGACCCTTAGCGACCCCACGGACTGCAGCCTACCAGGCTCCTCCATCCACAGAAAAGCTTTAAGATACCCTTAGACTCTCTACTGGGCTGCCAGGTGAAGGTCTTTCATTCAGAAGCATCCCATAAAGCAGGGGTCCCCAACCTCCAGGATCTAATGCCTGATGATCTGAGGTGCAAATGATGCAATAATAGAAAGAAAGTACACAGTAAATGTAATGTGCTGGAATCATCCCCAAATCATTCTCCCCACCGCCTGCTCCCTGTCGGTCTATGGAAAAATTGTCTTCCACAGAACCAGTCCCTGGTGCCAAAAAGGTTGGGGACCACTGCCATAAAGAGCAGCAGATGTGACTGCTTTATGAAATGTGCAGATACCAATACAAGAATCAAAGAACAAGAACAACCAGGGAAACATTACACTCCAGGGGAGTGAAATAATTTTCAGTAATGACTCCAAAGATACGGAGACCAATGAATTGTCTTCCCTGGTGGCTCAGATGGCAAAGAATCCACCTGCAATGCAGGAAACCTGGGTTCCATCCCTAGGTTGGAAAGATCCCCTGGAGGAGGGCATGGCAACCCACTCCACTATCCTTGCCTGGAGAATCCCCACAGACAGAGGAGGCTGGTGGGCTACAGTCCATGGGGTCGCAAAGAGTGGGACAAAACTGAGTGACTGAGCACACAGCACACATGAATTGTCTTAAAAATTCAAAATAATTGTCTTAAACTAAGTGAGCTACAAAAGAACACAGGCAGTTTCTAAACAAAATCAGGAAAATACATGAACAAAAAGAGAAGTTTAAAAAGAGATAGAAATCATGAAACAGAACCAAACAAATTCTGGAGCTGAAAAATTTTCTATTTTATAATTCTTTTGTTCATTTTTTATCTTTGGCTCTTTTCCTTTTTGATTTTGTGATTACTTTGTTACTGATATGCTTTGATTTCTTAATTTTTTTCCTTTTATGCATCCTCTTTAAGTATTTTCATTATGACCTCTTGGATGGTAAGGTTTATAGTTTATGAACTAACTTTTTATTTTATTCCTACGGATACTGTCTGTCACATTACAGGTACTCGACTTAGTTTTGTTAAAATGAAAGAAAATTGAATTCCTTCCCACAAGGCCAAAATAACCAGCAGAGTCAAATCCGTGACTTGTTCTGCAGGGGAAAAAAAAATTATTTGGCGGTTTTCCTGACTTGTACGCTCAAGTTAGTCAAGGTGATCTGTTTTCTGTAATCTTACTGTGAACTTATATCAGCTTTATAGCACTTCATTGCAGATCCATCACTTCCTTGAGTAACAGCCAAAGTCCTGTGAGTTAGTCATACAGATACTACATCCATTTCACAAGAGAACTGACTATCATGAAGGTAAAATTTGCCTGAAAGCAACATTTAGGAGACAGCTAGGGCACCATCCAGGTCTCCAAACTCCTTCCGAGTCAAGAACTCTTACTCCAAATCAGGGATCTCCAATGTGTTTTTTAGTTTTTAGGGAGGAGTATCTCCTAATTTCTTTGAAGACTCAACATTCCTGAGCGGGTAAATGTGAAGGCAGGGGAGCACAGGAAACGATGACAGAGATGTCTCTGGAAGGGAACACAGGAGTAAAGAGAACTGAGGGCAGGTTTTGAAGAGAAAGCCTCTGAGAGTGCGTTGTGGAGCTGCTTAGAAGGGCAGGAAAGGGGGTGTCTCCATTCCTTGATACAATTCTGCCAGCCTCAAAGGAGGCAGTGGGGCCCGTAATGGGAGTGAGGGGCCCTGAACATGGCTTGTGACTCGTAGATCACCCAGAGCACTAAAGTGTTGAGACTGCATTCCATCAGCTTTTTCTCGATTTAGTTCATCAAGGAAGTGCTTTCTGTGATAATGCATTGTTGATGGGTTACCACTGGGCTTTGGGAGGTATAATGAGCACTTAGATTAAGGTAGACATCAAGAAACGATCTCGCCAATGAATTGCAGCAAGGAATTGTGGAAATTATCTTTCATTTCTGTTCAAATTTTATGGTTAACTAAAAAATGACAAATCGAAGAAACCAAATGCTTTTCATTTTATTAGAAACATGAAGGATAGTATCTCACAAATATGTTCTGAAATTATAAATCAAGAGATAAGATAAAGAATACTGATGACCCAATAGATAATATACATCACCCCAGTGGTTCCTGAAACTGGCCTGCTCATTATGAGCTGAAGGAGCTGTGGCCCCTCCTCCTGCAGGGGATCACTCTCAACTCCATTGGTGTGCTTTACTTTTCCTTCATAGCAGACAAGGTGGATTATTAAAGAAAAGGAATAGATTTATAGGGTTTTTTTTAAGTTTCTTCTTCTTAGAAATTCACTTTAAGAAATTTTTTCTTTTAAAATGAACTTCAAAAATAAAATAGAATACACATTGTACATGTAGTGTGCATATATGTGTATGTTTACATGCATGTGTAGGTGTGTTATGTGTGCAAACACACAGACACACCAAATGACTGACATTTCTTATGTTTCTGGAATCCAGTCTGATAGCTAGCCTAGAAACCTGGATTATTTCTGCTTATACTATATTCTTCCCTAGTGGTTCAGATGGTAAAGAATCTGCTCACAATGCAGGAGACCTAGTTTAATTCCTGGGCTGGGAAGATCCCCTGGAGAAGGAAATGGTTACCCACTCCAGTATTCTTGTCAGGAAAATTCCATGGACAGAGGAGCCTGGTGAGCTACAGTCCATGGGGTTGCAAAGAGTCAGACATGACTGAGTGACTAACACTTATACCATATTCTAATTCCAATCCTCACAATAGATATGGGTGTGCTGGTGACTGATCACTGGACCCACTCTTTTGACTTGCTGCCCTGAAGAATGATATGGTGTGAACTCCAAGCTCAGGGCGCCCTTCCTCACATACCAGGGGCCAGACGATGACCTGTATGGGGGTGGCTCTTATGTCAGACAGGAAGCAGATGATCTATCCCAAAGGATTTCATTGAACTAAATTTTATGAAGGTACTATTTCCTGAGGGTTTAGTTCCAACAAGAGAAGGTGAAGCTCTCAGAGCCTGGAAACAGTGGGGAGTGGGAAGGGAACAGAATAGAATTTTCAGAGCCCAGTGAAAACTCAAGCCACAGAAAGGGGCCCACCAGGAGCTGATATCAGAAGAACAGAGTCATTATCACAACCTCAGCCAGGAAGCAGCAAGAACAGGAATAAACACTCCAGCCTCTCTAGGACTGCCAGATAAAACAGAGGATGTGCATAGTCTAATATGGGTTTCAGATAAGCAACAAATAATGTTATAGTATAAGTAGGTCCCAGATACTTCATGGGACATACTTACGTTACAAAATGTTTTTGGTTACCTACAATTTAAACTTCACTGGGATCCTGTATGTTTCCCCCTACTTTACTGAGATAGAGTTGTCAAAATTATATATATTTAAAGTGTACAGTGTGATGATTTGATACATGTATACATTGTGAAATGATGACCACAATCAGGTTAATTAACACACCCATTGTCTCACAGTCACCTTTTCTTTGTGCATGTGATAAGAATACTATAGATCTACTCTCAGTAAATTTGAAGTATATAATGTATTATTCGGAGAAGGCAATGGCAAGCCAGTACTATTGCCTAGAAAATCCCATGGATGGAAGAGTCTGGTAGGCTGCAGTCCGTGGGGTCACTAAGGGTCGGACACGACTGAGCGACTTCACTTTCACTTTTCACTTTCCACTTTCACACATTGGAGAAGGAAATGGCAACCCACTCCAGTGTTCTTGCCTGGAGAATCCCAGGGACGGGTGAGCCTGGTGGGCTTCCGTCTATGGGGTCACACAGAGTCGGACACGACTGAAGTGACTTAGCAGCAGCAGCAGCAGCAGCAATGCATTATTATTGTATATTATATTGTACAACAGAATGTTATTCAACCATGAGGAAGAAGGAAGTATTGCCATTTGCTACAGCATGAATGAACTGGAAAAAACTAAAACAGAATAAAGCCATAAAATTAAACAGAGAAAGACATACTGTGTGAGCTGACTACTACGTAAAATATAAATTTAAAAAGTTGAATTTACAGAAACAGAGAGTAGAAGGGTGATTACCAGGGGCTGGATGATGAAGGAAACAGGAGATGCTAGGATCCTGTATTTTTTATATTTGTAATGCTTTTATTACATAAATTTTTTAAAAAGTAGAAAAAGTGCAGCAAAAGTAGAAAAAAAATAATATAATAGACCCTCATATACCCATCACTCAAAGTCATAAATTACCAACTTGTAAATTGCCTTCATCCATATCCCTACCTGCCTCCTCCCATGTACTATTTTCAAATAAACTTCAGGAATCATAGCATTTCATCCATAAATATTTCAGTATATAGCTAGCAGTAAGAATTCTTTTTCTTTAACATTTGTTGTTGTTGAGTTGCCGAGTTGTGCTGGACTCTTTCGTGACCTCCTGGCTTAGGTTGCACCAGGCTCCTCTGTCCATGAGATTTCCCAGGCAAGAATACTGGAGTGGGTTGCCATTTCCTACTCCAGGGTGATCTTCCCGATCCGGAGATCGAACCCAAATCTCCTGCATTGGCTGGCGGATTCTTTACCACTGAGCCACCTGGGAAGCCCCCTTTCTATAATACAACCACATACAATAATCACTCATAAAATAATTAATAATAATTCCATTATAAAGGAACAAGATTCCTCTACTCACTAGACTTCTGACACCAAATCTGTGGGGTTTCCATACCAAGCATTTCTAATACTTACTACTCAATGTTAGTACAGACCCCACAGATTAAAGTTTCAATCCCCCTCTTCAGAGAGCAACCACAAGTATTGGTTCGTAAGGTATACACAGTTCTGTCCAACTTGGCTACATTAAATCAGGGGTTCCTAAAACCCCCTCCTTGGGTTCAATATTTTGCTATAATGGCTCACAGAACTCAGGGAAACACTTTACTTACTATTATCAGATAACTATGAGCTTCCCGATTCCCTGGTTACTCAGTGTTAAAGTATCTGCCTGCCAGTGAAGGAAACATGGGTTCAATCCCTGGGTCAGGAAAATCCTCTGAAGAAGGAAATGGCAACCCATCCCAGTATTCTTGCCTGGGTAACCCCATGGACAGAGGAGCCTGGCAAGTCTACAGTCCATAGCATCACAAAAAAGTCAGACATGACTTAGCTACTAAACAACAATGGTGGGCTTCCAATTGTGGAGCTCGTGGTAAAGAATCCACTTATCAATGCAGTAGACTCAAGAGACGAAGATTACATCCCTGGGTCAGAAGATCCCCTGAAGTATGAAATGGCAAAATTCCGTGGGCAAAGGAGCCTGTCAGACCATAGTCCATGGGGCTGCAAAGAGTCGGATATGACTAAGCAACTGAGCACAAACACCAGTTAATTATAAGTTCAGTTCAGTTCAGTTCAGTCGCTCAGTCGTGTCCAACTCTTTGCGACCCCATGAATCACAGCACGCCAGTCTTCCCTATCCATCACCAACTCCCGGAGTTCACTCAAACTCATGTCCACAGAGTTGGTGATGCCATCCAGCCATCTCATTCTCTGGCGTCCCCTTCTCCTCCCGCTCCCAACCTTTCCCAGCATCAGAGTCTTCTCCAGTGAGTCAACTCATTGCATGAGGTGGCCAAAGTATTGGAGTTTCAGCCTTAGCATCAGTCCTTCCAATGAACACCCAGGATTGATCTCCTTCAGAATGGACTGGTTAGATCTCCTTGCAGTACAAGGGACTCTCAAGAGTCTTCTCCAACACCACATTTTAAAAGCATCAATTCTTCTGCGATCAGCTTTCTTCACAGTCCAATTCTCACATCCATACATGACCATGGGAAAAACCATAGCCTTGATTAGACGGACCTTGGTTGGCAAAGTAATGTCTCTGCTTTTTAATATATTATCAAGGTTGTTCATAACTTTCCTTCTAAGGAGTAAGAGTCTTTTAATTTCATGGCTGCCATCAGCATCTGCAGTGATTTTGGAGCCCAAAAAAATAAAGTCTGACACTGTTTCCACTGTTTTTGCATCTATTTCCAATGAAGTGATGGGACCAGATGCCATGATCTTTGTTTTCTCAATGTTGAGCTTCAATCCAACCTTTTCACTCTCCTCCTTCACTTGCATCAAGAGGCTTTTTAGTTCCTCTTCACTTTCTGCCATAAGGGTAGTGTCATCTGCATATCTGAGGTTACTGATATTTCTCCCAGCAATCTTGATTCCAGCCTGTGCTTCTTCCACCCCGGCGTTCCTCATGATGTACTCTGCATATAAGTTAAATAAGCAAGGTGACAATATACAGCCTTGGTGTACTCCTTTTCCTATTTGGAACCAGTCTGTTGTTCCATGTACAGTTCTGACTGTTGCTTCTTGACCTGCATACAGGTTTCTCAAGAGGCAGGTCAGGTGGTCTGGTATTGCCATCTCTTTCAGAATTTTCCACAGTATTATAAAGGACTCTGTAAATGACAGAGATGAACAGCCAAATGAAGAGGAATACAGAGCAAGCTGCAGAAGGGTATCAAGCTCAGGAGCTTCTATGGGATCCTGTATTTTTATTTGCAAAATTAAGCAATCCTATACCTCTCTCCTCTTATTGTCCCCCTTACCCCCTCTGCCACCCCAAACTCTGGCCAGTGCCTTCTGTTTTCCAGACTCAAACAGAAACCTAAGGGCAAGAGAATCCTTGTGGTGCAGTCTCCAGAAGTCAGCCTCACCTGGGCCACAGGGTGAGCAGAGAAGAGAGACAAGATCTAGGGGTGGTGTGGTCAATGGAGAATAGTCAGAAATAGCCAATTGCCATCTCCTGCCAATCTAAACTTATCCTTTATGATGAAATTGGGTTTTCTCCAGAAAAAGCAAATATGTGCTCCTAACTTCCTAGCTTTTTGTATTTGCAAACTGTTTTTTCTTCAATCTCTATCAGTGATTTTCAATCTTTTATTTTAAAGTATTCCACAGAAATCTCATCACACAAGACAAGTGGCCAAGTGAGCAGTTAAGGTAGCGGCAGAGATAATAAGCCTGAAGCCCAGCCTCGCCTCCCTCTTCACCAACCACCCACTCACCCACCCCAGGTACCCTGGGCACACCTTTGGAGCCCTGGGCATCCTGGAGCCGTGGGTCTGACTGAAGCTGGTCTGGGAGCTTCTGCTACAAAGCTGCAAGAAAGCAAATAGCTGTGCTATCTTTGTGTAAGAAAAAAAAGGAAAGTATGTATCTTGTTTTGGCAAAAGAAATCATAGGGAAAATATACCAGAACCTATTAAAGGCTATTACCTCTAGGAGCTAGGTGGGAATGTACTGAGGAAGACAGGATTGGGAGCAGGAATTCTCCAATTATATCTATTTGTAGTTTGGGTTGTGAAATGAGTTGAGATCAAAGGGATGAAAAAATGCAAACCCTAAAATTGAAGTCAAATAGAAAGTGATGAAACTGTGTTAAGTCAATAGCACATCCCATAGAAAAAGAGTTAATTCAAGTAACTTCTAAACATAGCTCTCTAGTTATAAAAATTTAGAGGGATAAATTCTAAGACAAAGAAAAAAACCTGCAAATGAGGGGGTTCTGTGGTGATAGGAAAGTTCTGCATTTTGAATGTATTATAAAAATCTACACATGTGATCAAATTGCATAGAGCGAAGAAGGGAATGGCAATCCACTCCAGCATTTCTGCCTGGAGAATTCCATGGACAGAGCCTGGTGGTCTAGAGTCCTGGGGTTGCAAAGAGTCTGACATGACTGAGAAATTAACGCACTATGTATACATGCACGCACACACAAAGGAATGCATGAGAAACTGGTAAAATCTGAATAACTCTGTAGATGGTACTGATGTTAATTTCCCGGTCTTGATACTCTGCTAAAGTTAAGAAAGTGGTGTCCAGTGGGGTAAATATGGTGAAGCATACACAAGACCTCTTTTTACTCCCTATAAATCTATAACTATTTTTTTTTTAATCTAAAAGAACTACAGAGAATCCTGGAACTTTAAATACATTTATTGTATTAAAATGAGTTTAGTAATCCTGAAACTCTTTTATAATAGAAAATAAGATAAAGTAAACATGTTCTTAGAAGTAAGATATTTGTTATAAATGTGCATACAAAATAAAGGAAGGTAAGGACAGACCTTGTAATGTCAATTATATTAAGATTGAATAGAAAAGTCTTCCATAAACTTGGGGCCTGGAAGCAATGAAAGCTGGTAGGACTCACGCCTTGGATTCTGACTACCATTCCCACTGGAACTCACTGGAGTTCCCTGGAGAAGTGCCTGGGTCTGAGTCTGGAGCTGAGACAGAATAAAGAGAACCTGGCATTTTATTTTGTGCCAGAGGTGCTCAAGTATAACAGAAGCACATTAGAATGACATAATAGCTGACTTGAACAGTTCCCACTGGTCAAATTTTGAACAATTGAAACATCAGAGAGAAATAGTAATAGTAACTATATTCATTGAATGCTATTTTAAAAAAATATTTGGTTATTTGGAGTGAGAGAGTGACAAAGAGGAAAAGTAGTTCTTTTTACAGAAAAACAAATGAAAAATGTAACAAATGACAGAAATGGAAAAATCACCTTTTTCAGTGCCTTATATAAACTGCTGGTGGAGAATAGGACATCACACAATCACAAAATGCTATCCACAGCCTTTTCACTAATGACAAAGGGAAGCAGACAATGGTGAGATCTGGAAGTCCTCAACTTAAGTAGAGGATCAAACGTAGCGTCACCAAGGGAAGGGACCTGGGCTGTGGCAATAGCATGCTGTGACTGGCATCTGAACACAATACAGCAGGCACAGGGCACAGCAGTAGCAAAGGCACAGTGGCTTGAAACAACCTCCTAAACTTAGAGAACTGCAGTGAGCTGGGATGGCTCAGAAGGAAACAGTGCAGAGACGGGGTTAATAAAAGTTGGAGAATTAGGAGAGATCATTTAGGGCTTCAATTACCAGACTACAGAGCTTGGAACTTACTCAGAAGGTGATGCGAGACTCTGAAGGGTCTTTAAGCAGGGTGGTAAAAATGCACATAGGAAGAAAGTACAAATGAAAAGCTATGTAGAAGGTGGGCTCCACTGTACTCAGTGACCAGTCAGAAATGTGGATGGGGAGAGAAACTATCAGGATGAACTGGAAAATGTCTTCACACTGAGAGCCAGTTCTGTACCTGGGCAGGGTTGAGCTAGGGTTCCAGATGAAAAGCATCTCAGGGCAGCAGGAAACGGTGCTGAGATGATTCATGATGTCCGCTTCAGTTAAGAATGGGGAAAAGAGGACTATCAGGGTAGATGGTGGTGCCATTAATGATATCAAAAGCACAAGAGGAGTAGCAAGCGCAAGGTAAGAAGAACGAGTGTGTTATTTCAATTATGCTGAATTAGAAAGGGTTAGGCTGGTGAAGGAGAAGGAAATGGCAACCCACTCCAGTGTTCTTGCCTGGAGAATCCCAGGGACGGGGGAGCCTGGTGGGCTGCCGTCTATGGGGTTGCACAGAGTCGGACATGACTGAAGCAACTTAGCAGCAGCAGCAGCAGGCTGGTGAAAGATATTGATTGTAATGGAAGAGAATATATACACAGGTATAACTAAATCACTTTACTGTATACCTGAAACTAACATTGCAAATCAACTATATTTCAATAAAGATTGAAGAAGAAAGGGTTACGACTTACTTTGGAATTCCTATTCTAGTGGTAATTCAGTACATACGGAGGAGACTTTTTGAATTCTAATGGTAACTTAAGGGCTTATTAATATATAGATTATTTACCCAAAAGACCTCAAGAGGCTCCCTCACAATGTGCCCTGAAGAGCATATTCTGGATTTAGAGCACAAATCCTTAATCAGAGGAGTCCCGTTAGGTTTAATAGGATTTACATAGCTGGAAGGCCTAGGATGTTAGAATGAAAAAGGCTCTCAACCTGCTTTTGCATTTAATAATAACTAATAACAAATATGCTCCTCCCCGTGGGAGGTGAGCAGTGGCATAAGTGTTTGCTGCAAAGTCAAGTCCTGTGCTTTGGAGCTCAACTGCTTGCCAATTTTGACACCCCAGTTCCTGGTTAGCTCAGGACCCACCCTAGGTGACTTGTAACTAAAACAATTGCAATTCCTTTGGAAAATTTAATTCCAAATATAATTTCTCATTTACTTCACAAGGAATGGCAAGCACAGCAGCCTATCTCTGGGGAAATGAAGGGAAAGCAGGGGATATGTACTGCGTGGCATTTACTGAATATATTAAAATAATCATTCATGTTTTTCTAGCAACACTTTTTAATAAGTGTCAAATCTTTATTACTTTCTTTGGCATTTGCATCCACGTTAATCATGTCTCATTTACATGGCATTTATTTCTGGAGGTTGCAAAAATCAACACAGGGGCTTCCCCAGGCCAATCAATTAGTCCAAATCCACTCCTGGGTTTCTGACTTGCCAGCCTTATGCTGGCTTAGGAAGGATGCAAGAAAGCAGACTGGAATTAGTGATGGTCTCAGGGGTGAGGCAGAGATGCAGTCCCATCCTGAGCCACTCTCCCTGGGCCTTCCTGCTTCGGTCACCAGGGTTAGGCCCCTCCTGGGAAACCCACACATCACCACTTCTCCCTAGTCACAGAGTGGTGCTGGGTGGGTGGGCTGGGACTCTCTGAACCTTCTTTTTACAGAAAAGGGAAGATCTAACAATGGGAGTAATATAGATGTTTGCTGGTCCTTCTCAGGTCAACCCTATAAATGATGGAAAGAGTATTCTCAATAATAGAGGCTAGAAGGACAAAAGATGCTGGTATGGCAGAAAGCATAGGCCTAGGAGCATGGAGGGGCTTCCCTGGTAGCTCAGCTGGTAAAGAATCTGTCTGAAATGCAGGAGACCCTGGTTCAATTCTTGGGTGGAGAAGACCCCCTGGAGAAGGAATAGGCTACCCACTCTAGTATTCTTGGGCTTCCTTGGTGGCTCAGACAGTGAAGAATCCGCCTACAATGAAGGAGACGTGGGTTTGATCCCTGGGTTAGGAAGACCCACCTGGAGAAGGTTATGGCAACCCACTTCAATATTCTTGCCTGGAGAATCCCCATGGATAGAGGAGCCTGGAAGGCTACATACAGTCCATGGGGTGACAAAGAGTCGGACATGACTGAGCAACTAAGCACGGCACAGCACAGGAGTGAAAAGATGTGAATTCTAGCCTCAGTTCTACCAGAAATTATGGTGACATTTCCCCTCTTGGTCTGAGTTTTCAGACCATGTAGCATTCACCAACTTGGTGCCTGAGGTTTTATGAATTCTTAAGCCAATATGTGATGGCATCCAGCAGTGTGGCCAAGGTGCAAGGTCATGTGGTGTGGAGGGCTAGCCTTTCCAGAGCTGTGGTGGATTAACTTCTCTAGGGGGATGCTGGATGGAGCAGTCACTATCTCTTCTGTTACACAACCAAGATAATGATTAAAAAAAAAAAAACAACTAACTGTTCCTGGTGGGAAGAATGAATGCCTAGAAGTTCAAGTTTTATTTGAAAAAATATTATGAGTTCTCTAGATGTTTTGCCTTGTTTATCAATGCAGTGGATCTTTTAACACACATTTCCCAGGGACCAGATGAATTGAAAACTCACCCCTCTCTTTAGCAGTGAGCATCTCCTTGCTCACTTACATCATGGACTGTCTGGACATTTCCATTGCCCTATCCTCTGTCTTTAATGACTGAAATGAAAGGTTTCTTTCAAATGGCACGCTGACAGGTATAAAAGAGCATGGTGTCTTTTCACCATGGTCTGGTATCCACAGCCATGGAGGAACTTTTGTCCTCACAGATCCTTAAGCTTCCTTATAATTTCCAGCTCTTCAGTATGACCTGCCTTCTAAGTAATTGACCTATACCTCTCCTGCAAAAGGAAGAACAAAGAAAAAGCTTATCCAAAGACCTGGATGAAAGGGAGAAAAGACATTTTTCCTTGCTTCACAGTCATGCCCTCTTGCTGGAGGAATATACATCTTATGTCCAGCCAAGAAGTTCTGCTCTCATTCTGTGTTTGACCTTTGAGAAGACAAAATTTTTTATAGAAAATGGGAAAGCGAGCTAACTTCATTTACTGCTGATCATGCCAGAAGGAAAAGAATAGTTGAACAGAAAATTTTCTAAGCTTTAGCTTCCTTAATTTCACTTTTATTCCTTCTAATGAGGCAAACATCTTCCAGAGGACTCAGGTTCACCTATGACAGTTTGCCTTCAACTTTCTATCACTTATAACAGAAAAATATTAATAAAATAAAAAAATTTAAAAAATATATTAAAGAAGGCTGTATGTTGAAGAATTGATGTGGTGTTGGAGAAGACTTTCGAGAGTCCCTTGGACTGCAATGTGATCAAATCAGTCAGTCTTAAAAGAAATCAATCCTGAACATTCACTGATGTTGAAGTTGAAGCTTCAGTACTTTGGCCACCTGATGAGAAGAGCCAACTCATTAGACAAGACCCTGATTCTGGGAAAGATTGAAGGCAGGAAGAGAAGGGGATGACAGAGGATGAGATGGTTGGATGGCCTCACTGATTCAATTGATGAGTTTGATCAAGCTCCAGGAGATGACGAAGGACAGGGAAGCCTGGTGTGCTGCAGTCTATGGGGTGACAGAGAGCCAGACATGAATGAACAACTGAACAACAATCACAAAACTGATTTTTTGTTGTTCAGTCTTTTTCTTTTCTTTTTAAACAGTTTTATTTAAAACTGAAAGCAATAAACAGCACATAATGAAAATACAAAATTTGATAAGGTTTGATGTATGCAGATACCCAGGAAACCATCTGTACAATTAAAATAATGAACATATTTCCCTCAAAACTTTATTCTTCTCCCTTCATAATCCCTCCCCCTCCTATTCTTTCTCACCCTTTTCCCATCTGCTTTCTGTCATAGATTGCATTTTCTAGAATTTTATATAACTGTAACTGATACAGTACATACTGTTATTTTGGCTGACTTCGCTCACTGAGCATATTTACTTTTAAATTCATCTATACACTGCTTGTTTCCTTAGTTTATTTTTATTACTAAGTAGTACTCCACTGGTATATGCCACAATTTGTGTGTTGTGTTAACCTGTTAATGAACATTTGAATAGTTTCTAGTTTGAGGTGATTACAAATAAAGCTGATATGGATATTCAGGTATGTCTTTATAAGGACATACACACTCATCACCCTTGGATAAATACCTAGAGGTAGAATTGTTGGATCCTATTGCACTGGAGTAATCACTCAAAACTTTGCTAAGTTCTGTGTCAAAGTTCTTGTACTGTTTTAATTCTCATCAGCTGCACATAGAGTTCTAGTTCCTCACCATCCTGACCAGCATTTGATGTGGTCAGTCTTTTTAATTTTGGACAGTCTAATATATAAAGTGGCATTGCAATGAAGTTCTAATTTGCATTTCACTAAACTAAGATCATGGCATCTGGTCCCATCACTTCATGGGAAATAGATGGGGAAACAGTGGAAACAGTATCAGACTTTATTTTTTTGGGCTCCAAAATCGCTGCGAATGCTGATTGCAGCCATGAAATCAAAAGACGCTTACTCCTTGGAAGGAAAGTTATGACCAACCTAGATAGCATATTAAAAAGCAGAGACATTACTTTGCCAAAAAGGGCCCATCTAGTCAAGGCTATGGTTTTTCCCGTGGTCATGTATGGATGTGAGAGTTGGACTGTGAAGAAAGCTGATCGCCGAAGAATTGATGCTTTTGAACTGTGGTGCTGGAGAAGATTCTTAAGAGTCCCTTGGACTGCAAGGAGATCCAATCAGTCCATTCTAAAGGAGATCAATCCTGGGTGTTCATTGGAAGGACTGATGCTGAAGCTGAAACTGCAATACTTTGGCCACCTCATGCGACGAGTTGACTCACTGGAAAAGACTCTGATGCTGGGAGGGATTGGGGGCGGGAGGAGACGGGGACGACAGAGAATGAGATGGCAGAATGGCATCACCAACTCGATGGACATGAGTCTGAGTGAACTCTAGGAATTGGTGATGGACAGGGAGGCCTGGCGTGCTGTGATTCATGGGGTCGCAAAGAGTCGGACATGACTGAGCGACTGAACTGAACTGAACTGAGGTGTAAAGATAACGAGATTCTTTTTACGTGACTAGTTTTCATCTTGTTATAAGAGGAAGGTCTAGTCAAATCTTTTGCCTATTTTTAAAATTGGGTTGTTTTCTCAATATTTGAGAATTATAAAATTCTTTATACATGCTGGATATAGTTCTTATCAAATATGGGATTTGCAAATAGTTTCTCCATGTCAATGGTAACTTTCAAAGACCAGAAATTCCTAATTGTGATAAAGTCCAAGTTATCTTTTTTTAAAAAAAAACACATAGATTACTCTTTCGGTGGCTTAACTAGGATATCTCTACCTAATCCCATGTCACAAGGATTTCTCCTGTTTTCCCATTTCCCTTCCTTTCTTAGACCTTGAAAGGAAATACTGAATGAAACCTTATCAAGATTTTCAGCCACAGGCGGAATGACAAGGTGGAGCAAATTGAATCAGAGTCAGGAAAAACCTGAGTGGCCTTTCCTCTGATGAGTTTCCATTTGCACCATTTTATCTTAGTAGAGACAGCATTTCTGAAAGTTCAAATGGCACCAAACAGGCAGAGAGGGATAAATTAGCTCTAGCCAAGAACTGTTCCCTGGCACTTAAGTTTCAAACATCGACACCTCATTCTCGGAGACCAGCTGTTCACAGAAGTCAGGTGAGAAGAAAAGGGTGAGATTCTTTTAAAGTTCACTGTTAGGAGGACGGGAAGGAGAACTCTGCTCCACTCAGAGTGTGGGCTCTGAACTGCTGCTACTGCTAAGTCACTTCAGTCGTGTCCAACTCTGTGCGACCCCACAGACGGCAGCCCACCAGGCTCTCCCGTCCCTGGGATTCTCCAGGCAAGAACACTGGAGTGGTTTGCCATTTCTTTCTCCGGGCTCTGAACTACCTGCCTCAAAATCGCCTGGAAAAATGCAAACCCTGATCCCACACCACCCACTTAAATAGAACCTTCTAGGGGTAGTATCTCAATGTTAACTTCACCAAGTGATTCTTAAATAAACTAGTTACAGATGAGCTATCAGGTACATAAGAATCTGCTGGGATCCTTCCTTGAGGCAGCTTCTGTAAAGGGTCTAAGGCTGAAGCTGTGGTTCTCAAGCCTCTTGGCATAGAATCACCTGGAGAGCTTAAAAACACAGATTCCTAGGCCTCACCCATGAGGATCTATGGCAGTCATCTGTGGTAAGCCCACTGTTTTCCTTTTGCTTTGCTTTCTTCCTCTTTTTGTCTTCTTTCCTCCCTCCTCTTCTGTTTCCTCCTCCTCCTTTGAAAAATTAAAGCTTTCAAGTTCATTCCAACATGTAGCCAAGGTTGAGAACTCCCAGGTCACAGAGCAGAAGCAGCAACATCCCAGCCATGGGGCTTGGCAGGAGATGGAAATGGAGGAAGCAGGCTTCCTGGGGACCACACTGAAATAAAAACATAAGCTCTGTCCAAAGAGGGCAGTCACTATGAAGCTAGTCAACTCCTGCCACGTGGGAACAAAGTCCACGTTTGCCAATCCCTCTGATATTTCAAGAGAAGATAGAATAATTGTTTGGACAATGATTTTTAAATATATGAAAATGACATAAAATGTGTAAGTCATGATGTGCAAAGGGGAACATAGCTGTGGGCAGCTAGTCTGTGACTTTTGCCTGCAAAATTTCTCAGCCCCATGGACAAGGCTGATGCTGTTTTATTGTGGCCACTCCTTGGGGGCCAGTTCTAAAGAAGCTTATGAGTTTGTGTTCAGGCCACACCTGTCTTCAGAGAATTTCTAGGCAGGGATGAATTCTACTGTGTTCCATGATGTGGATTTTGCCACATTTCTTGACTTGAGGCCAATCAGAGAAGCAGTCTCATAATTAGTATGTAAGATAGTGTATTTTGCATGGTTTTCTCCCTATAGAAGAATCTTTCTTCTATCCCAAAGAAGTGATATTTGTAATATGATTCTTATAAATGACAACTGAGAGTTTTTTTTCCATCAAACTCACTATTACTGGCAGTTTTATCCCATCCAGTCCCTCTACCATACTTAGGATGGTGGTTCTCAAACTTTAATATGCTTAAGAATCACCCGGGCTCATGTGACAATGCATAACTTCAGGCCTGGCGTACCCAAGGAGTTTATTATCAAAATCAGAACCCTTCTGAAACTGAAAGCAACTCTGAACTAATGAATACAGACTGGTTCATGCTGTCAGCCCACCTAGGCCGCATTTGTAAAGATTTTCTGATTCAGTGGCCTAAGCTGGAGCCAGGGACTCTCCACTTTTAATCAAGACCGCCTGAACAAAACCAGGTGCAGGTGGTCTGGCCACACTTTGAACAATGCTGACTTAGTCATAGGAAGAGCAGATGGCTGAAAAATACTCATTTGGGAGATAGAGACACAGAGCCCAGAGAGAAGACTCACTGAAACCCAGCTGCACGATGCTCAAATCATTACAAGGTAAGCAACCATCAAGCAAAGTCAGAGACAAATACTAATTGCTAATCTCACATTTTCCTTTTTCCAGATTCCTCACAAAAGTAATTTGTTAGCTCTACTCGATTACATAGTACTTGACTGCCTTCAAGTAAACGCCTAAAGACAACTGGTAATTAATGAGGTGCGTATAACCATTGTGATGAGCAATGAACACGTGCAGCAGACACGCATTTTTATGAAGACATGCTAATGAATGTTTGCACGCCGAACTGCAGGCATAGCTCCAGAAGGTTTTCTTTTTATTTATTGATTATTTATTTATTTCAGCCAACAACCAAGTGATGGGTAATGAGTTCACTCGGGTCTGGCTTTCCACGCTCTGGGCCCTTGGGGGTCACCGATGGATGCGTTTGACTCGCTTCAGAGCCTCAAAGAGTGAGGCGCTGTTTCCAGGAGCAAGGAACTGGCAAAGAGGATTTGCAATTTATTTCTGTTAGCTGAAAGCATATATTTGTACAATATGAACTGGTCAAGACATGGCTTTCGTGCTTGATTTTGTTTTTAACTGAATCTCATCTGATGGGTGTACGTCAGAGAATTCCAGGACACGGAAGGCCAGGGAAGCTCTGAGGTTCAGGAGCAAGCTCTGCTCCTTTTCTGGATGAGCTGGCAGAGTCAGAGCTTGGAGCAAGGACCGCAGAGCCTGCTGCCTGGGCTTGGACCCCAGTTGTGCCACTTATTATTATTTTGTGTCCCAGAACTCAACTTCTGTGGGCTCTGATTTCCCCATTTCTAAAATGAGGATGATAATAGTACATACTTCCCAGGGTCTTTTTATGACTAATATTTGTCATATTAGCTAATATTGGTGAAGCACTTGAGGGTGTCTGGCATGCAGCAAGAGCTACAAAAGTGAGCACTGAGGTCCTTGCAGCGGAGGGCCACTAAAATGGGAAAGTCGGGTTGAGGGACTGTTGGTTGATCTTGGCTCCAAAGTTTCATCTGTGAATCACTCTGTCTCCCCATGCCATCAGAACCACATCTCAGCTTCCGCATTCCTCCAAAGTCTCCTTAGGACAATATTAACTTTTGGCACAGTACCCCCACAACAAGACTGCTCAAGTTGAAATGAATGTTAGTTGAATTCAATTCAACTGGTTGAATCCAGATAGGAAGCAATGCTACCAGCTAAAAAGATAGACACTTTACCTTGGAATTTTCAGAGACCAGCTACAGAGGAGAATGTAATCCTGGGGACATCTGCTCCTGCAAACACTTACTGTAGGCAGCTGAGTATGTAGCCATGACCATGCCCTGGTCTTCCTGGGTTCTATGAGCTGTCCCCCAAGTGAACTTTGACCCCTCTCCCTCTCCTATGCCAGACCCTGATCATCTGTCTCTGCCCTTGTCTTTTGGAGAGATCAAACCTCTGTTCAAGGTTCTTTCTCCTTCCCTCCAGATATTTTGTGTTTAGAATTACAGCCACCTTTATTTTCAGCTCCAAACAGATGTTCCAGGCAGGAAAATGCCTGCCAAATGTTTCGGATTACATTCGGGAGGTTTGGGCTCATGCTTTGCTGAACAAGAATCTGTGCTGACATTCTAGAAAACAGTAACACTTTGGGGGTAGTGAGACATCCCTCTTCTATGTGAAAAGGGTAATCCTCAGAGAGGTTCGAAGTTCCAGAGAAATCATTCCAGGGCCTTTTATTTGACAGAACTTTAAAATTTACCAGGTTCTTACAGGTCCATGATTTCCTTTACATCTTGTAACAACATGGAGAAGTAGTCATGACAAGGATTGGGACTGTTACTTTACAGCTAAGCAGGCTAAAAAGATAAGAGAGATGGGAAGACTTGACATCCTTATAAGAGTTTGGTCTCTTACCGTCTAAACCTGGGCACTTTCCACAAATAACAATGTTTTACACTCACATATTGTTTTCTTATACATTTTTAAAGTACTAACAGGAGGGTAGTATCATTTTCTCTCCAGAAAATCTCGTGAATTAGATAGGGGAGTGTTTTCGTCAACATAGATTAGGCTATGCCTCAATAACAAACAATCCCTGATAGCTCAGAACTTTAACTCGACAAAGATTGATTTCATGTCACATTATTTTCTGATGCAGGTTCATATGACTCTCTGAGGTGGTTTTCCTGAGTGATAACCAGTACCTTTCTATATTATCAGTCTCCATTAACAACAACAACAACAACAAAACACAGCCTTAGAAGTCACCAGGAAATCAGAACATAATGAAATCAATTTCTGGAAAAGTTTCTTGGCCAGGCCATCACTTCTACCCACATCTTATTTGCATGTACCCAGTCCTGACTTCAACCTAACTATAAACAAAGGTAGTTTTCTTGTGAGCCAGAAAGAATAAATGTGATAGGTCTTGCTGAATACAAAACATTATTTCTTCCATTTCAAACTGCACCAGCTCTTGTTCTAGGCTGTCAACGAGGGGCTAGCAAATAAAACATCATGGTCACAGACTTGATATTGTGCTAACTATAGAACAGCAACTAAATATCTGTAGGGCAAACTAAATTATTTCAGAAGTAAAGCCCTCCACCCGCTGAAGCATGTAAGGAGGGCAAAATGATTTGTACCTCACTGGGGCTGAAATGCAATGCTGTTGCTGCTGCTGCTGCTAAGTCACTTCAGTCGTGTCCGACTCTGTGTGACCCCATAGACGGAAGCCCACCAGGCTCCCCCGTCCCTGGGATTCTCCAGGCAAGAACACTGGAGTGGGTTGCCATTTCCTTCTCCAATGTGTGAAAGTGGAAAGTGAAAAGTGAAAGTGAAGTCGCTCAGTCGTGTCCGACCCTTAGCGACCCCACGGACTGCAGCCTACCAGGCTCCTCCATCCATGGGATTTCTAGGCAACAGTACTGGAGTGGCTTGCCATTGCCTTCTCCGGAAATGCAATGCAGGCAGACCTTATTTTATTCCTCTTTGCTTTACGGTGCTTCACAGATATTGTGTTATTTACTAATTGAAACTTTGTGCCAACCCTGCATCAAATAAGCCTACCAGTGCCATTTTTCCAACAGCATTTGTTCACTTCATGTCTCTGTGTCACACATTGGTAATTTTCACAATAGTTCAAGTTTCTTTCATTATTATTATATTTGTAAGGCTTTCTCTGATTAGTGACTTTTGAAATACTATTGTAATTATTTGGGGGTGCCACAAACTGTGCCAATAGAAGAACTTAATAAACAAATGTTGTGTGTGTTCTGACTGCTCCATAGATCAGCTATTCCCCCAAATTTCTCCCTCTCTGAGCCTCCCTATTCCCTGAGACACAACAGTATTGAAATAAGGCCAACTAACAACCCTACAATGGCCTCTAAGTGTTCAAGTGAAAGGAAGGGTCTCACATCTCTTACTTTAAAAACTTAGAAATGATTAAATTTAGTGAGGAATGTCTGTTAAAAGCCAAGACAGGCCAAAAGCTAAGCTTCTTGCCGCAAACAGTTAGCCAAGTTGTAAAAGCAAAGAAAAATTCTGAAGGAAATTAAAGGTGCTGTTCCAGTGAACACATGAATGATAAAGCAAAGCAGCCTTCCTGCTGATAAGAAAGTTGTAGCTGTCTGGATAGAAGACCAAACCAGCCACAACATCCCCATAAGCCCAAGTCTAACCCAGAGCAGAGGCCTAACTCTCTTCCATTTTATAAAGATTGAGAGAGATGAGGAAGCTGTGGAAGAAGAGTTTGAAGCTAGCAGAGGTTGATTCATCAGATTTGAGGAAAGAAACCATCTCCATAGCAAAAGTATAAGGTGAAACAGCAAATACTGATGTAGAAGCTGTAGCAAGTTACCCAGAAGATGTGGCTAAGATAACTGAGGAACATAGTAAAACTAAACAACAGATTTTCAATAGACAAAACAGCTTTACATTGGAAGAAGATGCCTCTAGGATTTTAATACCTAGAGAGACATCAATGCCAAAGGACAGGCTGACTCTCTTGTTAAGGGCTGATGCAGCTAGTGACTAAGTTGAGACCAATGCTCATATTCCATTCTGAAAAACCTAGGATCCTTTAGAATTATGCTAAATCTACTCCACCTCTGATCTATAAATGAAATAACAAAGCCTGGCTGACAACACCTCTGTTTACAACATAGCTTACTGAATATTTTAAGCCCACTGTTGAGACCTACTGCTCAGAAAAAAAGCAGATTCTTTTTAAAATACTGCTGCTCATTGACAATGCAACTGGGTTACCAAAATCCCTGATGGAGATGAGATGTACAAGCTGTTTTCATCCCTGTTAATACAACATCCATTCTGCAGCCCACAGATCAAGGAATAATTTTGACTTTTAAGTCTTATTATTTAAGCAATACATTTTGTAAGGGTATAGATGCCAGAGATGGTGATTTTTCTGATGGATCTGGGAAAAGTCAACTGAAAACCTTATGGAAGAGATTCACCATTCTAGATGCCAATAAGAGCATTCATGATTCATGACAAGAGGTCAAAACATCAACCTTAACAACACTTTGGAAGAAATTGATTTAAGAACTCATGGATAGCTTTGAGGGGTTCAAGACTTCAGCAGAGGAAGAGTAACTACAGATGTGGTAGAAACAGCAAGAGAACTAGAATTATAAATGGAGCCCAAAGATGCAACTGAATCGCTGGAATTTTATAAAACTTAAAGGAATTAAGTTGCTTCTTCAGTTCAGTTTGGTTCAGTCACTAAGTTATGTCCGACTCTTTGTAACCCCATGGACTGCAGCATGCCAGGCCTCCCTGTCCATCACCAACTCCCAGAGCTTACTCAAACTCATGTCTATCGAGTCGGTGATGCCATCTAACCATCTCATCCTCCTTCGTCCCCTTCTCCTACCGCCTTCAATCTTTCCCAGCATCAGGGTCTTTTCAATGAGTCAGTTCTCCACATCAGGTGGCCAAAGGATAGGAGTTTCAGCTTCAGCATCAGTCCTTCCAATAAATATTCAGGACTGATTTCCTTTGGGATTGACTGGTTGGATCTCCTTGCAGTCCAAGGGACTCTCAAGAGTCTTTAACAACACCACAGTTCAAAAGCATCAATTCTTCAGCACTCAGCTTTCTTTATAGTCCAACTCTCACATCCATACATGACTACTGAAAAAACCGTAGCTTTGACTAGATGGACCTTTGTTGGCAAAGTAATTTCTTTTTAATATGCAGTCTATGTTGGTCATAACTTTTCTTCCAAGGAGCAAGCGTCTTTTAATTTCATGGCTGCACTCACCATCTGCAGTGATTTTGGAGCCCCCCAAAATAAAGTCTCTCAGTTTCCATTGCTTCCCCATCTATTTGCCATGAAGTGATGGGACCAGATGCCATGATTTTAGTTTTCTGAATGTTGAGTTTTAAGCCAATTTTTCACTCTCCTCTTTCATCAAGAGGCTCTTTAGTTCTTTACTTTCTGCCATTAGGTGGTGTCTTCTGAATATCTGAGGTTATTGATATTTCAGCTTGTGCTTCATCCAGCCCAGCATTTCGCATACGTACTCTGCATAAAAGTTAAATAAGCAGGGTGACAATATACAGCCTTGACGTACTCCTTTCCTGATTTGAAATCAGTCTGTTCTTCTATGTCCAGTTCTAACTGTTGCTTCTCGACCTGCACACAGATTTCTCAGGAGGCAGGTCAGGTGGTCTGGTATTCCCATATCTTTAAGAATTTTCCACAGTTTGTTGTGATCCACACAGTCAAAGGCTTTGACATAGTCAATAAAGCAGAAGTAGATATTTTTCTGGAACTCTCTTGCTTTTTTGATGTTGGAAATTTGATCTCTGGCTCCTCTGCCTTTTGTAAATCCAGCTTGAACATTTGGAAGTTCATGGTGATCAATTCAGTGATCACTGCAAAGAAATAGAGGAAAACAATGGAATGGGAAAGACTAGAAATCTCATCAAGAAAATTAGAGATACCAAGGAAATATTTCATACAAAAATAGGCACAATAAAGGACAGAAATGGTATGGACATACGAGAAGCAGAAGATATTAAGAAGAGGTGGCAAAAATACACAGAAGAACTATACAAAAAAGATCTTTGTGACCCAGATAGCCACGAGGGTGTGATTAGTCACCTAGAGCCAGACATCCTAGAGTCAAGTGGGCCTTAGGAAGCATCACTATGAACAAAGCTAGTGGAGGTGATGGAATTCCAGTTGAGCTATTTCAAATCCTAAAAGATGATGCTGTGAAAGTGCTGCACTCAATATGCCAGCAAATATGGAAAACTAAGCAGTGGCCACAGGACTGGAAAAGGTCAGTTTTCATTCCAATCCCAAAGAAAGGTAATGGCAAAGAATGGTCAAACTACCACACAATTGCACTCATCTCACATGCTAGCAAAGTAATATTCAAAATTGTCTAAGTTAGGCTTCAACAGTACATGAACCATGAACTTCCAGATATTCAAGCTAGATTTACAAAAGGCAGAGGAACCAGAGTTGCTTCTTCAATTCAGTTCAGTTCAGCCGCTTAGTCGTGTCCGACTCTCCGCGACCCCATGAATCACAGCACGCCAGGCCTCCCTGTCCATCACCAACTCCCGGAGTACACTCAAACTCATGTCCACAGAGTCGGTGATGCCATCCAGCCATCTCATTCTCCGTCGTCCCCTTCTCCTCCCGAGTTGCTTCTTATGGATGAGCAAATAAAGTGGTTTCTTCAGATAGAATATAAACCTGGTGAAGACACTGTAAAGATTGTTGAAATGACAACAAAGGATTTAGAATATAACATAAACTTCGTTGATAAAGCAATGACAAGGTTAGAGATGACTGACTCCATTTTTAAAGAAGTTCTACTGTGGGTAAAATGTTCACTGAAGACTCATGATGCTCAGCAATTTTTTTTTTTTTTTTTAGCAATGAAGTATTTTTTAATTAAGGTATGTACATTTTTTAGACCTCATGCTATTTTGCACTTAATAGACTACAGTGTAGTGTAAACATAAATTTTATATGCACAGATAAACCAAAAAAGTAATGTAACTTATTTTATTACAATATATTCACTTTACTGTGGTGGTTTAGAACTGAACACACAGTATCTGTAAGGTATGCCTACACCAACTCTTTATTCATTCATCCTTTTTGTATTCCCATCTATATCCACAAATAATTGAGGGGGGTTCTAATATTATATTAAAGTACATTCAAAAGGAAACAATTAAGAACAAAACCCAGTCCAAAAAAAAAGTAATAGTTATAGAATGCAGAAAGGGAAACAATTAAGAACAAAACCCAGTCCAAAAAAAAAGTAATAGTTATAGAATGCAGAAAGCTAACTACATCAAATGTTTAGGATTGGTTCATCATTACAACTGAACAACTGAGGTTTGTCTCTGAATTTACTAGAAGTTCAAGTAGAAAGGAGAATAGAGAAGTTATGAAGATAGAATTCTGAGCACATTTAATGTTCCAGTTATTATGTGAAATATTTCATATACATCAGCTTATTTGACCCACACATCAACTTACGATCAGTTAAGGACAGTAGCCACCACATACCAAGTTCATTCTCAGTGAGATGACATAAAACATCTCAGGTATACTCGGTACAAGGCTGGGTTCCAACTCAGCCCTGTCTGATTCCAAAATCTATGTTCTTTTCACAACCTAATGGTTCTCTTTGTCACATAAAAGGAAGCATATAACGAAGTAAATACAAGAAAAAAACAGGAGATGCATATACCCTCTACTTTTGCTAAAAGAGTGATATCTTCATGAGTTCCACGTCAGTAAGCCCCAAATTTTCCTCACTACTGCAGACCACCAGAGGTTAAGGCAGAATTTACCTTGAAGAGTAGCAAAGGAACTGTGATGTATCTGAGGCACAGAGAGGATCTGAAAGCCAAGGGAGGAACATAATGCAGGTAGACCAAGGTTAAGATTTCTGTGCAAGGTCACACAGCAAGGCAGTGCTAGTCTTCCAGGCCTTTTCCTAGGGCTTGGCTTATTTGATTGGATTAGACTAGATTTTGAAAGCATGTCCTCAAAAGAGTGAATTTTCACTTTTACCAAAGGACCAGAAACAGAGAGGAAAACCTGTTGACTACATTATTGTTCCCTTTGCCACCTTTGGTTGACACATGGGCAGTCATGTGGCTTGTTAAACTTGCTAATGGCATTCTTGCTTCTCAGCAGTGATACATTGCCCAACACCCCCCTAAATAACAGCTGTTTCCAGTCCATGCCTATTGCACAGACTCAAGGCTAAAAGCACATCCTTGCTAAAGCTAGAGATGAGATATATCATCAAGGGATGGGCATCTGATGAAAGCTATGCTCTGCCTACTTCATAGCCACCTGGAAGTAAGATGCTGACCTGGGGTGTCTCAGAAGTATAGAGCAGAAAGAAACACTGACAGGGAATGGCCAGTGAACGAGTGGAAATGTCTTAAATTACAACAGAGGCACCTTTCACTCTGCAGAGTCTGAAATCTGGTGTGCAGATTTCAGATGCGACAATTTAATTCAGTAACACCAGTCCTCGAACAACACAATTCGATTTTCAGTTACCATGGTATATTAACTGTGAGTCCTTGAATAAAGTTGAAACTGTGCTGCCAACTCATCTGTCCACAAATCACTATAATATATCAATAACAGATATGCCTCAAGGACAGGGGTCAATCAACTCACATCTTACAAAGGCTAGCAGTGACTGGTCAATGCACTTGTAGTTCAGCTCACTCACAGACAGCAAACCTTGGAGTGGTGTTGTCTCTTTGTCTCTCAGTGATAAACCCATGGGACATTTGACAAAAAGGGGTAATCAAAAGAGGAGGCTGGCCAACAAAGAGGAATGTGTAGCACAGAAAAAATAAAAACACTAAGCAAAATTCAGATTGAATGCAAATAGCACAGTAATACTAGGCTGGCTGAAAATTCATTTGGATTGTCCCAAACCATCTTATATAAAAACCCAAAAGAACATTTTGGCCAGCTCAATAGCTGACAGTGGAATGCTAACTGCTGCAACTGGAGAAACTCTAGCTAGGCAGCCAGAGGAAGTTACTGAAGGCAATTTAGCCACACAAATGAAGAAAAGAAGGAAAATACCCTAAAGAAATTGGTGCCTTTAAAACCTTCTCGTGAAATGAACTCGGCGCTATTTCACAATGTTAAAAGTGCAAAGGACAGAATGTTGGAAGCTACCTCAAACGTAGAAAGAAGCAAGACGGAAAAGAGTTTGACACATTATTATGAATTATATGATGAGAAGAAGGCAGGCACTGTTCACACTACGCTTTATAACTTTTTTTTAAAGAAACACAACATTTTGATTCTTAATGTTTCTTATGATTTAAACAACATTAAGTGAATATCAGTTCTACTATTTTTCCATATCTGTATATTTTTATAAGTAACAGTAAGAGAGGTTTTAATGTTTAGACAAATTTTTATTGGAGTTTATTTGCTCTACACTGTGTCAGTTTCTGCTGTACTGCAAAGTGAATCAGCTATATATATGTGTGTGTGTGTATCTCCTCTTTGAGGGTTTTCCTGGTAGTTCAGCTGGTAAAGAATCCACCTGCAAGGCAGGGAACCCCAGTTCAATCCCTGGGTTGGGAAGTTCCCCTGGAGAAAGGAATGGCTACCCACTCCAGTATTCTGGCCTGGAGAATTCCATGGACTGTATAGTCCCTGGGGTTGCAAAGAGTCAAAAGTGACTGAGTGACTTTCACTTCTCCCCTCTTTGTCACCATGGAGCATTGAGTAGAGTTCCCTGCGTTATACAGTAGGTTCTCATTAGTCATCTATTTTATATTATACATAGTAGTGTTATGTAAGTCATCCCAATCTTCCAATAGATGTTTTTTAAGGTCACAGAATAATAGTATAATTTCTCATATATTATCAAGACCATTTTGGGTGGATTGAGTTTGCCTGGCCATTTTTATAGCCCCACACTACCATGTAGAGACTTCCTGTATTTCCCTGATCTTTCACTGAGGAATTCTGCTCACATAAGGCACAATAGAAAAACAATGCCCCATAAAAGCTGCTCATAGCACACACTGGAATGAGAACGAGATTCATTGCCATGACCTTTGTTCATTTGACTAACCTCTGCTTAGGGTTCTGGCCTGGATACAGTCTAAAAAATTAAAGAGGCAAATTGAAAAGTCATGTGACATTTCCAAGGAAAGAGACTGTGGGATCTGAGCTGTATATGACTGGAGGTTTGCAGGTTACCCAAATGCAAGAACTATGTATCTAAATGGAAGAGCTAAGCAGGTATTTGGAATTTCCACTCAGATTCTCAGAGGAAACCCAGGCTAACGATAAATAACTAGAAGTCCTCACCCTGCTGGTTACAGGCAAGGTCCTTAGCCACACCTAAAGTCTGCCCAAGAGAGTGACACAGACTCTACCTTCTGTATCTCACTTCTTTTAGTGATAGAACCCAGTTATTTTGTTCTTCTCACCCCACGTAGTTAGGTATTCAGAGCAGAGCCTCTTCCCCATCACAGAACATAAATCCTTTTTAGTTTAAAACTGCCAGGTTCAGGCGTGAGCCTGGGCTGCAGTTCCTCCCATTGAAGTGAGAGCTGGGGGCTTGTGGGAGAGCATCCCTCAATGATGACAGGAGAGCAAGACATAAACACGTCTATTTCAACTAGTCAGATTGTATCATGTGACACCTGGAATTCAAAGTCAATTGCAGCAACAAGAGGACAAGCCTGAGAACCAAGGCACCTGACAAGCAGAACAGAACAAAAGAGGGAAGTGACCTGAGCTCCTGAATGAACCCACTTGAAACTGACCGAAATGGGGATTTCTTGACATGAGAGACAAGTGTCCTTCCAATGTAAGCTGTCATTTGCAGTTGGAACATCCTAATACACCAGACAGGAACCTGAGGAATGCCAAAGAGTAAAGGAGCCAGAGGAAAGGCACTGAGAAGGACTCAGGGAGGAGGGGAGAGAGCCATAAAGTTCCAAAGAAGAGACCCAGGGTGGGGACTCCATGGTACTCTCCGATCCAAAGAGTTTTTTTCAACTTTATTGAAATATCATTGACAAATAAAACTGTAAGATATTTAAACTACACATCTGATCCAAGATTTTTAAGTAGACAATCTGCTTTCTCTTACAAGTGTTAATGTCATTTCCATAAATAGATGTGGGTCAGCAAGGACTTAAGAGTCAAGTAAGTATCGGAAGAAAAATCACAGTCACTGCCTAAACCAGAGTGAATTTGATATTTGTTTCTTCTTCAAGAATCTTAGTTACATCTTTCAAGGCCCTCAAGCTGCTGACACATACAAAATGAAGACGAACATCTTGGCAGGAGGTAGAAAATGAACAAGCACGGGCAACAACAGAAGTGAGATAACCTGGAGCTTCGGTAATGCTGAAATTATCCACACCACAGGAGGAGATGATTATTAACAAAAGGGTACCAATAAAGGATCAAATGGAACTGCTGAAAACTAGCCCAATCATGTTTCTGCCATTCGAATTAAATAGGATATGCCATATGTATATAAGCAAGAAATGTCAGTGGGGAGATTTTGTTGTATGTTATTGGACTGGGATGTCAAGACAGCATCTTCTACTCAACAGTCTTAGAAATTAAGTAAACAGTGCTTGTATAATGGATGCTTTGCAATTACGATGAGACAGTGCCTAAAGGCTGGGGTGGTACAAATTACTGCTCTGGGCCTGTACTAGAGTTAGGTCAAGAAGGACAATTTTCTCCTCTCATTTCCCAACTACCTGCGATCAAATTCATTATGTAGAGATCAAGAGCTCTGACTTTAGAATCTGACAAAACTGGATAATATCAGCTCCACCGTTATTAATGGTATGATCTTATGATCACAAAGTCTCTGAGTTCCAGTTTCCTCATGTGAGACTAGGAGGAATTATAACATAAGGTTATTATATATATAAGGTGATTATAAATATTTAATGAGACTGTTCTTGTAATAATCTAAGCCAAAGTGACAGAAATAACTAATACGCATTAAACATTTATTAAATGGCAGACATTTTATTATGAGAAATGACAGAGAGAGACGAGACTTGGGTTCATCAGCAAGGCCACGTTAGTGATGAGAAAATGCACACTTGTGTTGAAAATGTGGGGAATTTGCTTTTTCTCTTAGATCAGGGTGACTTAAACAGTGGTTTTCATCAGCAAGACCAGTCAGTTCCATAGACAAACACAATATTTAGCTTATATTGAGTAACTTGAGTGATCTTAGTTAATAAAATCTAAACTTGCTCCCTCATTTTTGTTTGAAGTTCTTTGTCTTAAGCGTTGCCCTCTCCCCTACAGGATTCTGTAAGACACATGTGTTCTTTAACTCAGTCCATCATCTCTTCCCTCCTTTGAGGACCTGAATATTCTCTGACTCCAAGAAGTTCTGGTGGGGACTCAGTTTACGATTCCCCCAAATCTTGGCTGTAAGGGGGATGGGGAAGATGGGCAGGGGTGCCACATGATCCAGCCCTAGTGTGATGACCCTATTTCACTTCTCTGATCCTGAATGGACAGGTGATTCTGAGGTTTTATAATTGAGGGTTCGGACATGAAGACTTCTCCACCCTGGGTAATAGGCTGTGACCCCCAGAAAAGTTATCATCCAAGTCACATCTACTGGGAGGAAATGCATCTGCAAAAGAAGAAAATGAAATCAACAAAGAGAAGCAAAAGGAAAAGGCAGAGCCGAGAGATGGGAAGCCCAGAGAATATTTATTGTTAAGGTTCCAAGATTCAGTCACACCTCAAGCAAGCCTCTCCTCCATCCCTCCCAGCTACAGAAACCAACATATTCTGTGTTTTGCTAAAACTACTCAAATTTGAGTTCCGTCACCTTTAATTACGGGTATGGATTACCCTGAATATTCATTGGAAGGACTGATGTTGAAGCCGAAGCTCCAATATTTTGGCCACCTGATGTGAAGAGTCAGTTCACTGGAAAAGACCCTGATGCTGGGAAAGATTGAGGGCAGGAGAAGCGGGTGGCAGAGGATGAGATGGTTGGATGGCATCACCAACTTGATGGACATGATGAGTTTGAGCAAACTCTGTGAGATACTGAAGGACAGGGAGGCCTGGCATGCTGCGGTCCATGGGGTTGCAAAGAGTCGGACACAAGTGAGTGACTGAACCACAACAACAGATCTAAAACAAGTGCATGATTATTTAACTAAAAGAAAATAAAAACATTTGAGGTGGAAAAACATGATGGAAAGCCGTAAAATGAATATGCTTGAAAGTTGCTAATTTAGAACACAGTTCCTCCTCCACAGATCTTCCATGGATCCCTTCAAGATTTCATGGGAAAAACTTTATCCTGTATGTCTGTACTTCCTGCCACCAAAGACTTGCGACTTCCCAGAAAGAACTTTTTCTGCTTCAGATCAGTTAGCTCTAAATCATTTGCTGGGGGGCCGCAGTGCCAAAAGCTCTCTTGGATATTCAGAGAGCCTGGAGCTAATGTAAAGATTTCTTGCTGCCAGATTATTAAAAGGGACTCAAGCAGGAAGGTATAAGACAGGAGACTAAACAGGAGAAATTGCGGGGTGGGGGTGTGTGAGGCGGGGCAGGGAGAGCTGCAGCCAGGTAGAGGCAATGCAGAGAGAGAATACCACATGGTCAAGGCAGGACAGGGGATGGAAATAGGAGAAACAAGATACCGGGGACAGTCTTGAGTCTACTGAAGACAGGAAAGCTGGTTCCAAGGCGAAATCTGTCTTTAGAGTTTCCATACATTTTAAAACAACTGACTCATTGGAAAAGATCCTGATGCTGGGAAAGATTGAAGGCAAGAGGGGAAAGGAGCGACAGAGGATGAGATGGTTAAATAACAACATTACTGACTCAATGGACATGAGTTTGAGCAAACTCTGGGAGATAGAGAAGGACAAGGAAGCCTGGCATGCTGCAGTCCATGGGGTCACAAAGAGTCAGACAGGACTGAGTGACTGAACAATGCATTTATTAAGTGTTCGATTTGCTTTGGAGAACCAAAAATAAAACAGCTCTGGTTCCGAAGAGTCAGAAACAGCACATATATCTAGGATGAATTCGTTCTCTCCCTCAGAGCACAGTCAGTTTTCTAAACTTATTTGGCCACGGATCCCTTTGTTTCCATTGTGGTTTCAGATGATAGTATTAACGTCCTCTGGTAGCGTTAGGGTTAACTTGTGTGCCTGTGTGAGCTTAGTTGCTCAGTCATGTCCAACTCTTTGCGACCTCATGGACTGTAGCCTGCCAGGCTCCTCTGTCCCTGGAATTTTTCTGGCAAGAATATGGGAGTGGGTTGCCATTTCCTCCTCTAGGGGATCTTCCTGACCCAGGGATCAAACCCCTGTCTCCTGTGTCACCTGCATTGGCAGGTAGGTTCTTTACCACTGAACCACCACACTTAGATCAACTACCTTTCAATTAAAAAAAAAAAAAAACCCTGATCTACTGTCTTCTGTTTTGCAGTTGTACTGTCACCTACCATTTACCTAGTTTTCAGATAATACCCCCTGGAGAAGGGAATGACAACCCATTCCAGTATTCTAGCCTGGAGAATTTAATGGGCAGAGGAGCCTGGTGGGCTCCAATCCATGGGGTTGCGAAGAGTTAGATATGACTGAACAACTAACACTTTCTTATCATGCTCAGATCATACCAGATGGATTCCCCAAGCTAATAGATAAATGTACCCTCCCCCAAAAGGTTTATATTTCCTTTTAAAGGTAGACAAACTCATGATCCAGGACTTCCCTGATAGTCCAATGGATAAGAATCTGACTGCCAATGCAAGGGATATGGGTTTGATCCCTGGTCCAGGAAGATCCTACATACTGTGGAGCTACTAAGCCCATGTGCCACAACTACTGAAGGCTGCTCACCTAGACCCTGGGCTTCACAAGAGAAGTCACTGCAGTGAGACGCCCACACACTACAACGAAGAGTAGCCCCTACCCACTGTAACTAAAAAAAGCCTGTGCACAGCAACAGAAGCCCAGTGCAACCAAAAATAAAATTAAAAAATAAATTAGTTCACTTAAAAACACCGTATAGAACAAGCAGAACCTGTAGCATCTGTAAGACAGACACATTATGAATGGCCATAGACCTGGTAGCTGAGCTGATGCATTCAAGAAGCAGAAAGCATCTGAGCCACCTGCTGACATGTGGCCCTTTTCTGAGGCAGAGGGAAACGTCACAGTGTTCCTTTCTAGACTTGTTTCACTGTAGCTTATCATTAGGCATGGCCGCTTTGATAACTGAATGGATTAACGAGGATGACGTGGGGATCCAGCAAAGGCTGAGATGGAGAGACTACAAAAGTAAGCGGCCGGAAAAAATTGTTCTGCAACAGTAAGGCAGACTTGTGGGAAGTCAGTGTCAGGAATTACATGTAGCGTCTGATGATGATTTAAATGACAATGTGCCCGGGGTGTCTGTTTTCTCCTTTCTGAGTCTTGTCTGTATTTGTATTTCCTTTTGAAAAAGACACAATCCCTCCTTTCTTACAGATAACCAGCAGTGTTTCAGAGAAATGGCCCAGCTCCTCTATTTATTCTTTCATTTGAACATTTACTGAGTTCTATTATGTGTCAGGCACAGTATTGAGTAATAAACAAAAAACAAAATAACAAAAACAAACAAAAAACTCTGACGTGTTCAGTTCAGTTCAGTCGCTCAATCGTGTCCAACTCTTTGCGACCCCATTTACCGCAGTACACCAGGCCTCCCTGTCCATCACCAACTCCCGGAGTCCACCCAAACCCATGTCCATTGAGTCGGTGACGCCATCCAACCATTTCATCCTCTGTCGCCCCCTTCTCCTCCTGCCCTCAATCTTTCCCAGCATCAGGGTCTCTTCAGATGAGTCAGCTCTTCACATCAGGTGGCCAAAGTACTGGAGTTTCAGCTTCAACATCAGGCCCTCCAATGAACACCCAGGACTGATCTCCTTTAGGATGGACTGGTTGGATCTCCTTGCAGTCCAAGGGACTCTCAAGAGTCTTCTCCAACACCACAGTTCAAAAGCATCAATTCTTCAATGCTCAGCTTTCCTTATAGTTCAACTCTCACATCCATATATGACTACTGGAAAAACCACAGCCTTGATTAGACGGACCTTTGTTGACAAAGTAACGTCTCTGCTTTTTAATATGCTGTCTAGATTGGTCATAACTTTCCTTCCAAGGAGCAAGCGTCTTTTAATTTCATGGCTGCAATCACCATCCACAGTGATTTTGGAGCCCAGAAAAATAAAGTCAGCCACTGTGTCCACTGTTTCCCCATCTATTTCCCATGAAGTGATGGGACCAGATGCCATGATCTTAGTTTTCTGAATGTTGAGCTTTAAACCAACTTTTTCATTCTCCTCTTTCACTTTCAGCAAAGGCTCTTTAGTTCTTTTTCACTCTCTGCTATAAGGGTGGTATTATCTGCATACCTAAGGTTATTGAGATTTCTCCTGGCAATCTTGATTCCAGCTTGTGCTTCTTCCAGCCCAGCATTTCTCATGATATACTCTGCATAGAAGTTAAATAAGCAGGGTGACAATATACAACCTTGACGTACTCCTTTTCCTATTTGGAACCAGTCTGTTCTTCCATGTCCAGTTCTAACTGTTGCTTCCTTACCTGCATACAGATTTCTCAAGAAGCAGGTCAGGTGGTCTGGTATTCCCATCTCTTTCAGAATTTTCCACAGTTTATTGTGATCCACACAGTCAAAGGCTTTGGCGTAGTCAATAAAGCAGAACAGAATTGCAAATAAAGCAACTCTACTGTCTCAGACCCCATCCAAGGAAACCAAGAAATAAACATTTTATAATCACACCAGCTTGTTGCATAGGCCTGTAGCTGAACTCTGAGGCAGGTTAGAACAAGTCTTCAGGATAATAATAATAGTAACAGGCAACACTTACCGCTGAAGTATTATGTTAAGCACTTCACATGTGTGTATTTAATTCTTACAACAACTCTAAGAAGTAGGTCTTATTATTAACTCCTTTTTATGGCTGGAGAAATTGAAGCACAAAGAGGTTAATTAACTTTTCTAAGGTCACACAATTAGAGAGTGTCATATTTCAAATAAAGCAGCAGGCAGCATGGCCTGGCTTCGGCGTCCCTGCTCTCAGCTTTCAACCTTTTTGAAATGGCCTGTCAGGTCACCTTTCTACCAGCTGAAGCCTATTTTCTATTTCAATTAATTCATCAAGAACAAACTCACGCTGAATTCAAGACACGCACCTTTCTAGGCTTTAGGATGGTGAAGACAAGGAGGTCTGTGCCGTGGTCAGTTCCCTTGGCCCTTCTGTTCTGGCTGGGCTGACATGACACATGGGCAAAACACCACTCACAGGCAAGCTATCCTTACACACAACAGCATCAGCTCACACAGCAGGGCCAAACTCTATGGTTCATGCTATTTGCAAAGAGACTCAAAAACAATCTATAACACTGGCCCCAAACTTGGCAGCCCTTGGTATATTTTAAAAATACTAGTATCCACCTCTGCTAGAAATTCTAATTAGTCTGGCATACTCCATGAGCCTCAGAGCCTTAAAATCTATCTAGATGATTTTAACATGCCACAGAGTATAAGGATAACTTATCTGTCATTTATTGTGTAGTTCAGTTCAGTTGCTCAGTCGTGTCTGACTTTTTGCGACCTCATGGACTGCAGCACAGGAGGCCTCCCTGTCCATCACCAACTCCCAGAGTTTACTCAAACTCATATCCTTTGAGTCGGTGATGCCATCCAACCATCTCATCCTCTCTCATGTAGTGAATTAGAGTAAAAAACCTAAAGGGATCACTGCTGCTGCTGCGTCACTTCAGTCGTGTCCGACTCTGTGCGACCCCATAGACGGAAGTCCACTAAGCTCCCCTGTCCCTGGGATTCTCCAGGCAAGAACACTGGAGTGGGTTGCCATTTCCTTCTCCAATGCATGAAAGTGAAATGTGAAAGTGAAGTCGCTCAGTCGTGTCCGACTGTTAGTGACCCCATGGACCGCAGCCCACCAGGCTCCTCCATCCATGGGATTTTCCAGGCTGGAGTACTGGAGTGGGGTGCCATTGCCTTCTCCAAAGGGGGATCACTGCAGACTATGAATTTTATATATGACTGCCATATTACTACATACTTCCACATAAATGTGTTTTCACACAACTTTTCTAAGCCTCACAGTCAATGAGGTAACTTTTATTCTACCCACTTTACAGGTGAGGGAATTGAGGAGCAAGAGAAGAAAGCAAATTGCCTGGGGTAGAAGTCATAGAGTCACGACTTCCCTCTGGGGCTGTCTGCCTCAGCAGACTGTTCTCTTAACCACTAGCATGTTATGCTTCCCCACAGAAAGAGAAGTCTCTCAAAGCAGGTGTATCAAGGCTACCCTGCAGGGCGGAGACAAGGTCAAGGAGCAGGAGATGGACTTATCAGAGGGATGGGTGGTCGGCAAAGTCCAGATGCCTCTGGGCCTAAATGTATATATAGACACATGCATATACTTCTGAGATGTTGAGAATTTCAGTCAAGAGCAGTAACAGGCCATCTTAATTGTGGCCTGATCCATTCTGGGTCTAATATTTTTGTTTTTCCTCTGACAAGGTCTGAAGAGAAAGAGAAGACAAAGTATGTATGAAAGACTGGGTAGGGTGAAGGTAAGGAATTCTGAGAATGTGATGAGTAAAAGCAAAGTGGAGAAACGGGGTCCTGAGAGCCTAGGACTCCAGGAGCTGAGACACTGGGTATCTGACTAGATGCCACTGCTGCTACATTTAGGACACTGACTGTGTGTCAGGAAATACTCCATCTTCTTTACAAGATATTGATTCATTTAAGCCTCATAGAAGCCCTATTTGGCAAATTCCATTTTTACCCCCATTTTACAGATGAGAAACTGAGGCAGAGGGAAGTTAAGCAATAAGATCACACAGCTATCAAACAGCAGAGCTGGAACCTGAACCCAGTGATCTGGTTCCAGCACCTCTTGATGATAATGACAATAGCTAACTCTTACCGTACTTCCTCCACACCTGATATTTCACACCTATTATCTCAGGAACTCCTGATAATCACTATGAAATAGGCTCCACTATTACCGTGCTCATTCTACAGAAGAGAAAATTGATTATTAAATACCTCAGACTGGCATTATCTGTGCTTTGGAAGAATTAAGGCAAGAGCTGGGCCCATCTTAAGGTAAGTGGTGAAGGAAGAACATAGCAGAGAAGAGAAGCAATTTTGAGGCATAATTTTGAGATCTGCCAAGACACCTAAAGAGGCATCCTGAGCGAGGGTTTGCAGTCAGACTGGATTTGTGGGAATCAGCAGTATTCACTGCAGCTCTTTGCAAGGCCTCCTGGAAATCATAGTGGATTGACACTGGGCAATGTTCATTGGGTGTCATAAGTAAGGTGCCTACTTGGAGTCTAGGGAGCTTGGAGTCACTCAGCAAATATATCTGACTCTCTTCTATGGCCCAGGCACTGTTCAAGGAATTTGGAATTTGATGGTGAACTACAGAAACAAAGGGCTTTGATAATCTTTGATAATCATGTGTTCGAATGAGCAGCTTCTTGCAGCAAAGCACAGATGAAAGATCCCCACTCCTAGGGACGCTGAATGAAGGGTTGTTGTTTACTTGCTAAGTTGTGTGTGACTCTTTTGCACCCCCTTGGACTGTAGTTCACCAGGCTCCTCTGCTCATGGCATTTCCCAAGCAAGAATACTGGAGTGGGTTGCCATATCCTTCTCCAGGGGATCTTCCTGGATCAGGGATGGAACCTGCATCTCCTGCACTGCAGGCGAATTCTCTACCACTGAGTCCAGGGAAGCCCATGAATGAAGAATTAAGAGGCCTGAATTCCAGCATGCCCCGCACTGAAGCCCTCCATTCATTCTTTGGGTCTCTTTTCCCTTCTGTAAACTGGAGAGTACTCCTATTTTACCTGAACAGTGGGAACAGAAGAAGATAACAAGTAGATGATCAAAAAGAAATCATAGTGTAGTCACAAACAACAAATTCTCCTGCTTTAAACCCACTTTCCCAAAAATTTTTATATAATTGCCAATACCTTCCCTCAAGAGCGGGTGAGGACATGCTGTCTGTTTTTCATCATTTGAGCTCCAGGACTCCTGCTCTCCAGAGGGGCCTAACAGATGATTAACAAGTCGTCTGATGAATATGCAACATGATTCTGTCTTAATAAGTTTCGCAGCTGTTGGGAACTTGACAAGGAAAACAAAGCCATAGAAATATGTGATGCGGAAAAACTGCCTGCCCACCTCACAGAGTCCCAATAGACGGGGGTCTCCCAGTCACATGTGGGCCTGGGTGTTTCCACAGATGCAAGATGTACTGCTAGAGGGACACACCCATGCAATCAGGGGTGCCCAAAGCATCTTTCTTCCCTGTGTGACTTGTCTCCTTAGCCATCTGTCTCTCAATTCTCAACAGACAGATACACACACACACACACACACACACACACGCACCATTTTTTCCCTATCAAATCACAAGCAGGAAATGCTTATTTAGGGATAGGCACAATAGACTGAGCTGGGACAGAAAGAGAGACTTTGGTTAAAATCCTGACTTCCTCACTTAATAGCTACTCAGTCTTGGCAATTCATTTAATCTTTTTGAGCTTCAGTGTCATCCTGGAAGGGCACACTAACGCTGGTCTTATGGTGTTATGATCAGGACTGTTTGTAGATAGAGCTTTGAATACAGTAGGGGTTTCATAAGCAATAGTGATTATGTTCATTAATATCATCATCACATCACCATTTCATGTAAGAAGAGACTAAAGCCTCCTTCCGAGTTTTTGTGCACATTTGTTAACTTTCTTGTCCAGCATCCATTCTTTGTTTTCTGGTACCAGAGCTCCAATTATCCTGTTTCCCTAGTGCATGGGAAGAGGGTAGAACTGATCCTCCAAACCCCCAGCCACAGTGACCAGTGTTTGGAAAGGTATATGACCTAATCCAAGGCAAAGAGCTCCAGTCCTCTGACTTTAGTCAGAACTGTAAGAAAAAGGGAATTCTCATTTTGCCTGGACTTCAACTCAGGAAAAAAGCAGATGGGGAATTGCGAGGGGCACAAGGAGAGAGGATGGTTGAAACCAGCAAAGAAAGAAAACAAAGCTGAAAAACACTGTCCTGATGACACCACCTGAGCCCCTGCATCCAGCTATATCTGAAGCCCTAGAACTTTCAGTGCAGGAGGCAATACACACATGATGATTAAGTCAATGTGACTGAAGGTTTTGGCAGGCTTGAAAGCGAAAGTGTTAGTCACTCAGTCGTGTCCAACTCTTTGCAACCCCATGGATTGTAGTCCACCAGGCTTCTCTGTCCATGGAATTCTCCAGGCAAGAATACTGGAGTGGGTGCCACGCCCTTCTCCAGGGTATCTTCCCAACCCAGGGGTTGAACCCAGGTCTCCTGTATTGCAGGCAGATTCTTTACCACTGAGCCACCAGGGAAGCCCCAACAGGCTTGGCCACATGCAAACTAAATAGGCCTGATTTGGTGCATTTTACTGTACATAAATTGTAACACTAGAAATGTATTTTTAAGTCTTTTTTTTTTTTTCCTGAGCTCCATGCAGCTAAACATATCTTCCCAGGAACAATTCTCATTGCCATTTCTACCAAGACATTTTTATGTAACTCATTTTTGGCCCAATAAATGTTGCCCAAGTACTAAAAACAGAAGGTTCACACCACTCCTACACAGTATCTGCGATTTGACACAGTCTTGCATATTCAATAGAGATGTTAATTGATGCATCCTCTTCTAAACTCTGTGGATTTTTAATGTCTTAAGATATATCGATTACAATTCACAGCATTTGTAGGCACTGATGTTTGGTTTTGGTTTTCAAGATCATTATTTTAAAATGTGAGGATCTTCCAGGAACCATTAAGATCTTGTTTACACACAAACTACAGTTTAATTCTGCAAATTGTAAGCATTTCATGGAACTCTTTGAGGGGAATGCACATGATATTAATCACGGCCAGCCTCCTATCTTTAAGCTTGTTGACATATGGCCAAATGTGCTTCATCGTTATCCGTCAGTAAAATGCTATTTGTGTTTTGCATTTCTCATCAATAACTGATTTTCTTTCAGCTTATTAAAGCTTGGGCAAAGGCAGTGGAAAGAATATGTGTCCAAGCAGTATATGGAGATGTTGCAGGTGAGCGAAGACAGAGAGGCACCACAAAGGCTGTGACTCTGCACAAGGGTGAGTGACTGTACACTTCTCCAGTCCTGAATGGGATGGAAACAATGGAAAGGCATCGTGCTTGATACTTACTCAGTTCTGGGTTCTGAGGGCAACCCACACTATTCATGGCACGTAGAGACTATTCTCCATTGGAGCTAATTAACGCCCAATGTGCTAGTCTACATGATAAACACTTATTATCCATCCAGCTATTGAAGGATATCTTGGCTGATTCTAAGTTTGGGCAGTTATGAATAAAGCTGTCATAAATATTTGTGTACAGGCTTTGTATGAATATAAATTTTCATCTTCTTGGTAAATACCAACAATCACTATGCTGGATTATATGGTAATAGCATGTTTAGTTTTGTAAGAAACTGCAAAACTGTCTTTTGATACTATTTTGCATTCCCATTAGCAAGAAATGAGGGTTCCTGTTCTACATTCTCATAGGCATTTGGTGTTGTCAGTGTTTTGGATTTTAGACATTCTAGCAGCTATGTTGTAATAACTCATTGTTTTAAATTGCCATTTCCCTAGTGATGCATGATGGTGAACATCTTTTTCATGTTTAGTTTCCATCTGTATATCATCTTTGGTGAGGTGTCTGTTCAGATCGTTTGCCTGCTTTGAAATTGGATAATTTACTCTTTATTGTTGAGTTCTAATATATTTTGGATAAGGCCTTTATCAGAGATGTCTTTTGCACATATTTTCTCCCTAGATCACTTTTTAAACAGAGCATATCCCATCATACTTGTGACTTCAGTGGGGATATACCTTTCAACATTAACATAATGTGAGTTATAGGTTTCAGATGAATAATTCTGCCACTCTAGAAATATTTAAAGTCTGTATTTAAATTCCCAAGTTACTGAATATGTAACTTGTAACTTAATACATATGGGTATTTAATTATATGTCTTACCAAATCATGTTTCTCCTCTGACCCATTAATGTGGATGACTTTTATTAATAGAGTCTTACTACTACTTTTATACTTCTGGAATAAATCATAGTATAATTTTAATATATATAAACATACATAATATACACTAATACATTATGTACGTTGATCTGTCTCACTCTCAGGTTTTAGTAATAGATTAAACCCATAAAAAGAACTGGTACAATTTCTTTATATTCTATAATAGTCCATACAGCATGAAATTTATTGCTTTCTTTGAATCTGAAAAGTATTACCTTTAAAAACAAAATAATTTATCTTTTATCTACATTTCTACCTCTTGTTTCTTATTGTTTATTGTTTTTCTTATCCAGTTTCTTATACTTAGTATTTAACTTATTTTTGTCTTATATTAAGAATAAAAGCATTTAAAGATAAGAATTTGCCTCTGAATTTAGCTTTGCCTATACTGATCGCCGAAGAATTGATGCTTTTGAACTGTGGTGTTGGAGAAGACTCTTGAGAGTCCCTTGGACTGCAAGGAGATCCAACCAGTCCATTCTAGAGGAGATCAATCCTGGGTGTTCATTGGAAGGACTGATGCTAAAGCTGAAACTCCAATACTTTGGCCACCTCATGCGACGAGTTGACTCACTGGAAAAGACTCTGATGCTAGGAGGGATTGGGGGCGGGAGGAGAAGGGGACGGCAGAGAATGAGATGGCTGGATGGCATCACCGACTTGATGGACATGAGTCTGAGTGAACTCCGGGAGTTGGTGATGGACAGGGAGGCCTGGCGTGCTGTGATTCATGGGGTCGCGGAGAGTCGGACACGACTGAGCGACTGAACTGAACTGAACTGAACTGATACTCTTCCATACTTAATATTATGGTTAATTTCTTAATTTTATATTACTAATTTTTGCTTTTCTCTTTGACCAAGATTATTTATAATATTTTAATTCAAAATGAGTAGACTTTTCAAATACGCTTGTTATTAATTTTTAATATTATTTCCTTTAGGATAGTATGGGACTTTCCTGGTAGTCCAGTGGCTAAAGCTCTGTAGTCCTAATGCAGTGGATTGCATCAAAGCCAATACACTTTTTAAAAACGATATATTTGATTTCTGATTATTTTGGAAGTCATTTGAAGCATTTTTACAGTCTCCACACACATATATTTTATCTTGATAAGTGCTTTATTGGAAGTTGAGTACAGAAGGGTATATTCTTTGTAGAGTACAAAGTTTGGTATATATTTATTAAATTAACCTTAACATTTTATTTTTCCACATCTCTACCTATTTACTTTTATCTCTTGGCCTTTCAAATGCAAATCACTGTGCGCAAGCTGCCTACTTCATTTTCATCTCTGTCCCTTTCTCCTTATGTTTTTATCAGTCTTTAAGTATGTTGGTGTCATAATGTTTAACAGCTATCATCCACTTGCCTTTTTTATATGCATTTTAAAATAAATTATTTTCTATACCAAGGATTAGATGTTTCACAGTTATCAGATCAACCCTTTGCTGTTTCTAATGTAGGATTCAAATTCTGCCATTGCAATTTTAATTTTATTCAAATTTATTCAACTTCCTTTTATTTCTTCCTATACCTTATCTGAATGAAAAAATACATGTTATATGTTTTGAATAGGGCCTGACACAGAATGAGTGCTCAACAAATGCTAACTATTGTTATTGACATCTAATTTGTTTTTGCAGAGTATATTTTACAGAGAACATATTTTAGAGCTATCAAGGATCTGCTTGTCTAAAATTGGTGTACTTCCTGTGTGTTTCATAAATACCCTCTTTCTAGGCTAATTGAAAGCAATACTTTCATTTTTGTCATTGGCTCTGTAGAGTTCTGTAGCATTCTGTTTTCCCACCTTAAACTGTTTCTCCAAGTTTGATGTTTGCCCTTAAGCTGAATGTGTTCTCTTTGGTCCTATTCACTGAACCACTATTTGCTTTAAGAATCCCCTGCCCAAATCTTAATTTGGAAGACTGGATGACATAAATTGCATTTTCGGTTCAAGGACCTAACAACCAGATCAGAAGGAATAGGAGGGGGCTGGAGTCCTAGGCTGGCTACTGTTGGCAAAACTCTAAGCCATTCCTTCAGCATTGTTGAGTGAATCCCTTATGATGAGGTGACATTTTTCTATTAGATTTCTATTTGGTCTGGTCTTTTTACCAGGGCCAACCTGTAGCCTTGCCCAGACTCTTAACCAATTTCCATTACCAACACTGATAGCTTTTCTTCTTACCTTTCTGCTGTGGGAACTGGGGATCTCCAGTGGCACTGACTTTGAAGGTCGCTAACCTGCAGTCGAAAAGCAATTCAAGTCCCACATTTTATGCCACAGCCTCCCTTTATTCTTAAAAATTAGGGCTTCCTAGTAGTTCCCAGTAGTTTTCTTCTTGATTCTTACTGGGGATTAATAATATCAAGGAGTCCATTGTGGCATTGTGCAGTTTGCCCAGGAGAGTTCCATTTTATGCTTGTTATAGGCCAATTAATGCCTACTGATTATCTTAGTGCTTCCTTTCATTCTCAGAAAGTGTCCCTGCTTGGGATACATATAACGTAATTTTCATATGAGTGGAGGTGGCTTTGTAAAGAAAGAGTTGACTCTCTCTGAAAGGGACATAGGTCTGGCACAATAAAGTAAAAAATCTTTCAATAAGAGGAGTGAGAATCCAATGAGGTTTGTGAAAGTAAATGCCAAGCTCTATATTCATGTGAGGTCATTCTCTCTTTCCCATTTGTTTGGCGGCTTTGCTCAGAATCTTTGCATCTCCTCAGGAAACCCTATCAGAGTTTGTACTCGGAAAGCAACATGTCTAACACATCGAACTTCATGATCAGAGGTCATCTCCCTCTGCTCAGCCTCACTCAACTGCTCATTACTAATTCGTTAAGCTCTGGGATGCTACAGCTGACACACATGTTTAGGTGACCAAAAAGGCTGATGCAACCATAATAAGATGTCAGCCAGTTCAACCCTGAGCAGTAGGTGGCAACAACAATAATTAGGCTCAGAATGAGTGCAAAACCTGAAGGGAATGAAGTATTCCCTGTTCCATTAGATTACCAGGCAGTCAGGGGTTCTGCGGCACCTCCAGTCTGCTAGCTAGACTGACAAATTAGTGTGGGAGTCATTTTGCTCAGCAAATAATGAGCACAGGCATATTTGGCAAGACGATCATTCTGCTACTTCACAAGTAGATTACGTGCTTCTAGTCATCCCTAAAACTCCAGCAGAGGCTGGCTCGAGTCTTAAAGAGGACCACTCTTTCCTCCAAACCTCTGAAGGCCTACCTAAGTAGGAAGCCAAGGTGCAGTTAGAAACAAGGTTTAGGTTTTGTAAGATGCTAGGTGCTGGGAGAAGGGAGCCAGGGCACAGGGCTCTCTTGCCCCACCAGCTCTCATGCCTTTCAGTTTATCACAGGGGATAGAAGCTACCATCCATATTTTGCTTCCCATCTACTACATGAGGAAAGGAGGTGATCATTGGCTTCAGACTTACCCTTCACCACACAGAGATCTTGCCTTCACCACTCCTTATCAGAGCAGTGCTCAAGAACATGAGATTAAAATCTAGACAGAACAGGGTTCAAATCCTTGCTCTGCCATTTAATAATTGCATGGCCTTCGAAACTATATTTCTCTTGCCTCTCCCTTCTATTAAAGGACAATAATACTACTTTCTTCATAGTGTTAACATGAGATATTCAGGAGATGGCACTTACAAAGTGCTTAGCTCAGGCACTGGTACATAACAGGGTTTAATTAGCCTTTATTATGATTAATATTTGCTGAATGAGGGAACCACTGAAGTTACGAATGAATGAAATGGGACTAGATTTGGGAGTGGAATGAATGAGTAAATAATAATTGACTGATTACTCTGAGTCAGGCACTGTGCTAGGTGTTGGGGGAAAAAATTGTGACCAAAATTCAGATGCCATTCATTCTCTCATGGACTGCATGTAGTACTGGAGCCAGATCTTAGCTTTAAAAGGAAATATAGTGCTAACAGGATGCACTTTTTAAAATGGAGTTAAATGCTCCATGGGAACATGAAACAAGAAAACCTGATCTCAGGGAAAGATTTTCTGAACAAGGGCCATTTCTAGAGATGGGATCTCAGCCCTGAGGGATGAGGGGTTCATGTAGCGTAGTGTTTAGCATTTGAAGAGAGAGAACTACATGCATGCAGGCCCTGTGGTAAAAGGAAATACTGTGTGGTCAAGGAACCAAAGAAGACAATTGTGCATCTTTGAGATATTCAACTGGGCAACAGGATCCATGGAACTGGAAGTCAGAAGAATGTACCAGGATCCTAAGGCCATCTCTATGCTCTTAGCACATGGGCCTAGATGAGCTGACAAAGGTGACTAAAAATGGGTAGAGGATTAGTAGGCAACTCAGGAGATTTAATATCATGTATTTTAGTCACTATTGCCGTATAACAAATTGCCCTGAACTGTAGCAACTTGAAACAACCACTGCTTTGCTTATGATTTTGCAGGCTGGGCATGTGCAAAGGGCTTGGTGAAGCAGTTCTCATTTAGGGTCTCATGCAGATCCAATCAGATGTCAAAAAGGTGTGCTGTCATCTGAAGGCTCAACCGGGTTGGACATTCAGGTGGTTCACTGGCGTGTTTTTCACTGGACGATGGTTTCAGCTAGGGACTTAGCTGGGGTTGTTGACTAGAATGACTACACAGGGCCTCTCCAACATAAGCTCATAAATTACACACGGCTCTGCCAGAGCAAGTGACCCCAGAGATGCAGGAAAAGCCTACTACCACCTAGCCTCCAAAGTCACACAGTGTAATTTAATCTACACTCCACTATGAAGCAATCACAAAGCCAATAAGATTGAAGGAGGAGACACAGAAGGTACCTCTTCATGGGAGCAGTCTAAATAAATGTGGAAGTCAGATTTTAAAACCACCACACAAAAGGAAAACAAAATGATGACCCCTGTCAACTGTTGATAAAATCTCAATCACAATGGGATGTGAAAAAAATGTATAGGATTTAGCAATGTGGACATTGCAATTGACTTGCACCCACGTGCTGCACAAAACACATCAGAGTTAAATTGGCCTTCATTGTTCATGTGTGTATATTCTGTAACTTCAGTAAACAGTAAGGACTTGCCTTCTGCTGTGGTTCTCACAATGCCTCACACAGAAAAACTGAGCTCAAGTGAAGTCTCAAGAAATACGCTACTTACTAGTATACTTAGGTCACAACCTCAGAAATTCTTGAGCTCAGAGCCTAGGTCATCATGGTATGTGGTCCAATCTCTGGAACAGCACCTGGGCTATACGGGTGTTTAACATTTATTTAACAAAACAAACCAAAAATTTAAACCTCTCCAGTGGAAATATTTTTGAGAAGAGGAACTATGACTGCACCAGCCTCAAAAGTTCTCATTTTTGAGGGCCTGTCAGATGTATCTGCTAAATGCTGAAGCAACTCCATTCCTGGCCAACAGTGAGACTCCTCTCCAAAGATGATGATCAGATCCAGATTTCATTCAATATTTATTGGGGACCTATAACATTCCAGATCCCTTGGCCTGGGGGAAATCCATTCCTCAGATTTGACAGACTCCTGAGGCAGTAGCTCTTGGCTTCTGTATTACACATCCTAAATGCCAAATTTCTCGGTGCGTCAGAGCAGCCTACTTTATTTAGACAGCAAACACTCCTCTTGGTTAGAGATTTTGAAAATAATGCAATCTATTTTCCTTCCTCCTAGCTATTTTCCATTCTTATGTAATGTGTGTTCTACAAAGCTCTGGCCAAGCCAGAAAGCAGAAAGTCAGCATGTATCTAATATACTCAGGACCAAGGAGCCAAGGCTCTGTGCCAGGGGACCCTGGACTTGCTGAATGCCTTGGCTCAACAAGTGAAGCAAAAAAGTAGCTCAGATGAGTTTAAAACCATCAAACAGAGGGATAGACAAACAATGCAAATAAAAGCTTAAGCCATGGACGCTCCTGGTTATTTGGAGAATGGACTTCTTTGGCTCATGTTTCTTGGAAGAGGGAAAAATTAAGCCCAGGAAAGCTACTCTCAGTTGAGAATCTTTCATCCTGGCCTCTTTTCCTGGCTCTCTTCTTTAGGAATGTTATTGTCTTCTTGAAGTGAGTGTCAGCAGGTGGCTTTCTTATGCCTGACCGCTTCTGAAAGTTCGCGGACTAGTTTAGGAATGTATGAGAAGTCCAGAGAACTTTTTTTTTTTTTAACCAGACCAGAAGTGTTTTTTACCTACTAGGGGATTGGGAGACTAAACAGCTTAGAATGCCTCCACTGCCCTCTGTTAACTTAAGGGGGAAAAGTTTTCTTCTACCCTCTTAGGATCACTGGCTGGGTCTGAATTAAACTAACAGATTAACAGAAGAAATGCACAAAAGCTTATTTGATATAAGTTTTATGTGATATAGGAGCCTTCATAAGGAAATGAAGATTTTCCCCCAAAACAGACCTGTGTATTTTATGCTTGGTTGGGTGAAGAGTAGGCAGTTGTGGAGGAATACGTAGGTAAAGGGGTGTGAGGTCATTGTAGTCAGCTGGGGGAAGTTTAATAAGGTCTGTTCGGATTCTTCTTGGAGTCCCTTTGTCTTTGGAGATAAAGATGTTCCTTTTGTCCAATGTAGGGCAGACATCACTCACATGAGAATTTATATTTCAGATAAGAAAAGAAGGGAGGAAGGAGGTCAGAGTGACCTTCCTGCTTTTGCACTTTTCTCAAACCCTTTCAGCTTAAAATATTCAAGATGCCAGGTGCCATGTTTGGGGGTAGTATGTCCTAAATCCCATCATTAGCCTTCCTCAACTTCCTATTCTCTTGTTCAGCTTCACATAAAATATAATATACTACCACTGTCAGACTTAATGGACCCATTCTAACTGGTAGCACTTTTACTCAGACTCCCGACTTTTGGAGATATAGATTTCCATGTTTAATTGAATAATACATTTTAATAATTGTTCTTTTTGGAGCAGGAGCCTTGAAACGCCCAGTCCAACAGTTTTTAATTCAGTATAAAGTGTCTCCTGATACTTTTATGAATCTTTCAATACAAATGAGAGGCTACAATTAGCATAAATGGCTGGAGAATACACAGTAAGCTTAATCTTCTACATAGCACCAGCTTGAATATTAATAACTTCAGCTGGAAGGAGAAGGGATAAATGGTAGCCTTTGACAGAGAAGTGCATTTTGAAACAAAATTATACTCTTTCCTTGGTTTATTAGGAAAGAATCTGAAAATTCAGCCTCCTTGTCCTCTAAGAAAAAGAGAAGCAGATATTCTCCAATTCCAGTCCTCCAGAAGCACTGAAGCTTTAAGAGGTGCCTCCTGTAAACTGACAGTGAAAATTACTCTTTTCACTTAATATTCACCTGTACAACAGACACCGGGGCAGTGGGGGTGGAATGAGTACAGCATTTGCTTAATGATGGTCAAATAAAGACATTACAATGGCTAAACATCACTGTTTTGTGTTGCCTCTCCCTTAGACAGATGCCTTAGTACCCACTGATTTTAGGACCCATCACCTTTCAAACCACTTGTTGCCTAAAAGGATCTATAACATCTCTGGAGGCCCCAGCAGAAACTACAATTTATGGCGAAATGAGCAGCGATGTCTGATCATAGTTAATTGATCCCTGTTTTCTTTCTCCATTGACAATCAGCACCCAGAGAGTATCACTGTTTCTTCATAAGTCTTGCAGTTCTTTCTCTCCCGGTCCAGCTCAACACCTGCGTCTTGGATGCAGGTCCTCAGCACTCCTGTCTGCCCCACTGCAATAGCTTCTCTCTGATCCTCTAGTCTCACTCCAAACACTGGTCATCATCTAACTCATCACTTTTTATGTGAGAGATGGGGAGGAGAGAGAGATGAGTTTGGGAATCAGGGAGACCTAGGTTTTAATCTAAGCTCTCCTGTAGCTCTGTGAACTTAGACAAGTCATTCCACGACCCTACTTCATATGTCTGCTCTTCTATAACATATGAATATAATGCCCACCTCACAATGTTGCTGTGAAAATTATATGAGAAAACACATGTGAAACTCAAGTCAAACATCCTTACTGGTTCCATCCTGTCCACACACATCATGTCCTGGCATACCAATGATATCCAAATGTCATTCCAACCAACAAAACTCTGAGAACCATCCTTCTGTGCCAGTCATGATGCTAAAGGCAGATAAAGTATATTTAGCCCAGCCTCCTCAAGGGTCTGATATTTGAGTGGAGCAATTCTTCCATCTTTTTATACCTGGTACCCACAATTTCACTATTGGCCTTCTGTATCATCAAGTCATTTCTTTCTCCCAGTACACTAATCAGTCTCTTTTGTGAAGCCTGCCTGACGAGAATATACTCCTTTCCAACCTAAAGGGAAGTCTCCCCTCAGAAGAGTCAGAGTATATATAAGGCCATCCTCCTCATTTGACGCAGTGTTTGAATGTGTGTCTCCTGAGTCACTGGGATGTCTCCTGAGTCACTACATAATTATATCATTTTTTTTTTTTTTTGCAACTAAAATACAGGCTTCTCTAGGGCAGAGACTATATTTTCAGTCTTTTAGCATTTCCCCCAAATCAAGGAGTGGGTGCTAAGTTGGGAAGTGGCGAGAGGCCTTGTTTTTAAGAAGTAGAAATTGCAGAATATCATTGGGGGAAAAAAGCAATGAAATAGTTTGCTCATCATTAATGCTGGTCACCAAAATATCTGGTTCTCCTCCTTTTGTACCTATGAGAAACTGCACTTCCCAAACCCCTTGAAGTTAGATGTGGTCATACAGCTTGCTTTGCCCAATGAAATCTGAGCAGAAATGACATAGTCACTTTCAGAATTCTCTGAAAGGCTAGTGCACAGGGTTCCCTTATGGTACCATCTTCTATGCTGACTAGCTACAGTCTTGATTTTGAGGCTGAAGAGCCACTATCCTTGAATGAGGCAGTATGGACCAACCTCCAACTGGACTGAGATTAATATAATTAAACAAGAATTAAACCTTTGTTTGATTGAGGTCATATCTGAATGGTCTAGTGGTTTTCCCTACTTTCTTCAATTTCAGTCTGAATTTCGCAATAAGGAGTTCATGATCTGAGCCACAGTCAGCTCCTGGTCTTGTTTTCGCTAACTGTATACAGCTTCTCCATCTTTGGTTGCAAAGAATATAATCAATCTGATTTCGGTGTTGACCATCTGGTGATGTCCATGTGTAGAGTCTTCTCTTGTGTTGTTGGAAGAGGGTGTTTGCTATGACCAGTGCATTCTCTTGACAAAACTCTATTAGCCTTTGCCCTGCTTCATTCCGTGCTCCAAGGCCAAATTTGCCAGTTACTCCAGGTGTTTCTTGACTTCCTACTTTTGCATTCCAGTCCCCTATAATGAAAAGGACATCTTTTTTGGGTGTTAGTTGTAAAAGGTCTTGTAGGTCTTCATAGAACCGATTAACTTCGGCTTCATGGGAAATAGATGGGAAAACAGTGGAAACAGTGTCAGACTTTATTTTTTTGGGCTCCAAAATCACTGCAGATGCTGATTGCAGCCATGAAATTAAAAGACGCTTGCTCCTTGGAAGGAAAGTTATGACCAACCTTGATAGTATATTAAAAAGCAGAGACAACACTTTGCCAACCAAGGTCCGTCTAGTCAAGGCAATGGTTTTTCCCGTGGTCATGTATGGATGTGAGAGTTGGACTGTGAAGAAGGCTGATCGCCGAAGAATCGATGCTTTTGAACTGTGGTGTTGGAGAAGACTCTTGAGAGTCCCTTATACTGCAAAGAGATCCAACCAGTCCATTCTAAAGGAGATCAATCCTGGATGTTCATTGGAGGGACTGATGCTAAAGCTGAAACTGCAATACTTTGGCCACCTCATGCGACGAGTTGACTCACTGGAAAAGACTCTGATGCTGGGAAAGGTTGGGGGTGGGAGGAGAAGGGGACGACGGAGAATGAGATGGCTGGATGGCATCACCGACTCTGTGGACATGGGTTTGAGTGTACTCCAGGAGTTGGTGATGGACAGGGAGGCCTGGCGTGCTGTGATTCATGGGGTCGCGGAGAGTCGGACACGACTGAGCGACTGAACTGAACTGAACTGAAACCTTTGTTGTTTCAAGACATTAAGATTTGGGTTTTCTTTTGATAGAGTTTATTTCTAGAACAGTTTCAGACTGAGAAGACAGTATGGAAAAACTGATAGTACAGAGTTCTCACTTAACTCTTGAATCCAGGTCCCCCTATTATTAACATTTTACACCAATGCAGTATATTTGTTACGATGAATGAACCAATACTGATATATTGCTATTAACAGAAGTCTATACAGTATTCATATTTCCTGAGTTTTTACCTAACATCCTTTTTATGTTCCAGGATCCTATCCAGGATACCACATTACATTTAATCATGTCTCCATTAGGCTCTTGGCTGGGACAACTTCTCAGATGTGCCTTGTTTTAGATGACTTTGATAGTTTTGAGGAGTACTGCTCAGTTATATCATCAGATGCCTACTAGAATTAGATTTTTTTTTTCTCATAACAGATTCAGGGAGGAAGATGACAGAGATAAAATGCCATTTTCATCTCATCATATCAAGAGTATGTATACACCATCAACATAATGTCAACTATTGATGTTGACCTTGATCACCCAGGCTGGGTAGTCTTTATCAGGTTTTTCCACTGAAAAGTCACACTTTTACCCTCTTTTTCCATAGTGTACTCTTTGGAGGGAGATCACTAGGCACAGCCCACATTCCAGGACTGGGGAATTATGCTTCCCCTCTTTAGGGTAGAGTATCTATATAAGTTATTTGGAATCTTTCTACACAGGAGATTTATCTCTTCTTCTTCATTTATTAATTTATCCACTCATTTATTAATTTATTCAATCATTGAAGTCAGTTAACTCATGAGTATTTATGTACACTTTGGGTTATAATTCAGTACTACTTTATTTGTTGCTCAAATTTTTCCTACTGTATACATTGAGTGCTCTTTCAATTGGTTCCTGTGCTCCTTTGACATGCCTTCATTGCTTTGTTTTGTTTTTTGAACAAGTCCTTACTCTCTAAGGTTACACAACAAGATGTTTCAGGACCATCTAGCGTGTTTCCTGTTCCAGTCTTAGTAACAGATATTTCTCTAGAAAACCCTGGTTCCTCCATCTTTTTTTTTTTTTTAATTGGAGAATGGTTTTAGAAACCAAGATCTGAGTGCTAGCTATGCTCATTGCTACTGGAGTATCATTCTTCTCAGATGATGGAGCAAATAAATATATGAGCCTATACTAACCCATGTATACACACACATGTAAGAGCATTTCTATTTGCAACCATCTGTATCTCTACCAACTAAACACAAGTTAGTACAGATGTTTCCAACACTACTCTGTCATCACTGGATCATTCTGGTTTCCTCTCGGTGACCTGTAAATTATCAGTCTAACACTGAGAAATAGGGTTCCTATCATCTATCACCCACTTACTTAATTGCTGACATATACATATAGAACAGTGTCAGCATTTATAACCCATACTTTGATGGAAAATAACTATCCACTAAAGTTCTTGTGAATAAATTCTTTTGCCATTGGTTTCACAGATGCTATTCATTTCCAAAGTTACTTAGGTCAGCACGTTTTCCCCCTACCTCCTTTGATAAAATTGTCTCACACATTTGTAACACATTTAGATTCTCTTATCAATGTCTGCATTCCTTCCTTGGATCTGGGAACTTTTGTCAACTATTCTGATACAATATTCTAGTCCTGCTTCATATACCTATTAACTCATGAAAGTGCTTGAACCAACCTGAATGGTGTGCACACAGGGAAACTTCTGGCATGCCTGTTAAGTGGTGGGACAGGATTATGTTTCTAAGGAGCAGCAAATCCCTTGTCAAAAAAGATTGTTTTAAAACCTGAGGGAGTTGTTAGCACTGAGTAATTAACAATTAGAAAATGCTTGCAGATGAATACAATTATACTAAGATTGCCTGGCACTTACAAAGCAGGTAGGTCTGTGTGTGCACACATACACAAGTTCATATACTATAAAGAAGGAGGGACTCTATCATAGCAACATTTCTGACTCAGGCTACTCATTTAGAAATATTTTTAAGTTATCAGAAGCAGTTTTATGCTACATTATAATCAGTGCTCATATTGATTCACATTGAAGGAGCTTCAGTAAAAAATAAACATAAGCCAGTTCTAATACAGGATACTCGGGGCTGGTGTGCGGGGATGACCCAGAGGGAGGATAAAGGGAGGAGGGAGGTGGGAGGGGGGTTCAGGAGGGGGAACTCATGTACACCCGGGCGGATTCATGTCAATGTATGGCAAAACCAACCAATATAATATTGTAAAATAATTAGCCTCCAATAAAAAATAAATTAATTAAAAAAAAGAAAATTTTAAAAAATAAAATAAAATGGTCTGCTTGGATAATTTTGGGTTGTTTTTTTTTTTGCTTATTTTTCAAACTATGATTACTCAAAAGTCACCACATGCCTACATCCTCCAGTTAAGAAAACTATTATCTGGAGTCCCAACCTGTGAGATAAGCCTGTGCTCCCATCAGGAAAGCATTTGAGAGCCTTCCAGTTTTATATCCAGAACACCAGCATGCATCTATCAACACACTGAGCTACATTGCAAGCAGGAGACAGTAAGTCAAATACAGTTTTGAAAATTTAATGTGTCAATTTAAGACTGCCACTCATAGAGTAGTTGGAAAACCAATTTTCAGAGGAGCGGGTCAGAAGTGGTAAACAAATTCCCAGTGCTAAGCAGTTGCTGATGTAAATTGTCTGAAATGAAAGAAATTTATTCATGACCATAGTGGGCTCAAGAAATTAATTTAGAGAAGTTTTTCCCCCACCTTCCCTGGAGTATGCAATTCTTAAATAAATGATCAATAGCTGACTTGAGCCAAACGAAGGACTTGCCCAGAACCAGGCAGGTAATTACTTACAGTGATGAGCTAAGGAAGAAAGGCATGTGGGAGCACAGTGGCATTAATCATGGCTTTAATCCATCCCTCCTTTTTTACTGGAATTATTTGAAAAATCACAGAACAACTCTGTCCACTAGAAAATTCATAGATCAAGGTGCGTGTTTCAGAGAACTTAGTTTTCAGGACAACCCCCTGAGTAGGTAGTGAGAATTATTAATGGGAAATAACGTCATTTTGTGCTTTTTAGGAGACACTGAAGTTACCGATTAGATAAGTAAGCCTGTGTGAAGGGGAGCTGGGGGAGGTGAATGAGACATGGGCCACTTGGGTCTGTAAATATCTGTTTAGTCCTCTAGTGGGAATTAAGGTAGAACATCGCTCTGTTTAGTCCTCAGGACAAAATACCCACTACTGGTGCTGAAACCATCAGCCTCTACAAGCTGGAGCACCATGTAAGAGCTAACATTGGTGGGATGAGTCTGGTACTTCAGCCCCGGAAGTTCCTTGATTTTTTTCCAAGGGTAATTAACTCACAGGCCCATGGAAGAAAACTGCAGTGCAGCATGTCAAAGCTGCTGGAACACTGGACAAGCCTATGTGTACTCATCCTACAAATTTATACTACTTGGAATCTAGAGAGAGGCACTCAAGTATGTAAGCACTGCCATGGCTAAGCAATCTCAAGTCCATCACCAAGGAGATAGGCTTAATTTTTTTTAAATGAGTATTTTGCAGCCATGAAAAACAATAAAGTAGATCTGCATGTGTTGTGTGGAATTATTTGCAAGATAAATTATTAAGGGCAAAAATGCTAGAAACAGGATAGTGCATAGAGTCTGTTTCCTTTTGGATAAAAGAACATATGCTTACCCATATTTTATATAGTATCATTATATAAGCACAGAAAATTTCTGAAAAAACACCTAAGAAACAATGTTTGAGGGTTGCCTTTTATAAGTGGGGATGGAGTCATAAAAATAGAAAAAAGTGTTTAAATTTTCCTTGTGTTTATTTTTCTTACTATAAGCAAGTATTGATATAAATGAACAGTCAGTTAATTTAAAAGTCCCTCTTTTTAAAAAAAGAACATCATTCTAGTAGCAGCTCTTAAATTCTAATTCCTCTGTTATACAATTACCCATGAGAACTTACTAAAACCAGGCCCAGGCATCTGGGCTCAACCACTGATTAGTTGTATGACCTTGGGTAAGAACTTCTGGATTTTTCTGTAGATAAATATATTGGTCTAGATTCAGTATATTCAGAAAGACATTATATCTGCTGCCTTAGCTAAGGGTGTGGAAGGCTACGGGAGAAGCCCAGGGATTCCAGGTGCTCTATACACAACCCTGCTTCAAAAATGGATGCAACTTTATCCAGTCTAGATATATAGAGAGTCTATGCATGTGAAAAGAAGGGGCCTCAGGCTAAACTTTATTTAAAAATATGATATCCTGCTGGAAAATGACATTAAAAACATATTAGAAAAACATGAAGACAGTGACATTATCTCTTTGAAAATAAGTCTTCTCTTCTGACTCTTCTCTAGTTGAGAGTCTTGAATGATACTTCAAATAGGCATATGTATTAATACTCTATAGGCATATGTATTAATACTCTAATACTCTATGGGCTTCCCTAGAGTATGGCTCAGAGGTTAAAGCTTCTGCCTGCAATGTAGGAGACTCAGGTTCAATCCCTGGGTCGGGAAGATCCTCTGGAGAAGAAAATGGCAACCTACTCCAGTATTCTCGCCTAGAGAATACCATGGAGGGAGGAGCCTGTTAGGCTACAGTCCACGGGGTCACAAACAGTTAGACACGACTGAGCGACTTCACTCACTTATTAATACTCTAACTTACCAGATTGACATGTTCTAGTTTACACAGTCTATCTTTAAAAGGGAAAATAAAGCAGCCTTTAAAGGACACAACTGTTCAAGATGAAAATAAGAAATCTTATATCCCATGGATGTAACGATTACACAGTCATGTTCTTTACTGAATGTCTGAGATGTGCCAAGCACTGTGCTAACAAGCTTATAGACACGATTTTTATTAATTCTTACAATAACTCTATGAAGTAGGTACTATTATCATCTCCATTTTACAGTTGAGGAGACATAAATGACTTCTCTTGCCCGGCCTATATCCCGTAGCAAGAAAACACTGAAGCAGAAATGGAAAACAAACCCAAGAATTTGTGAATCCCATGTACTTGATGACTATGAGGTATCTGACAGGTATCTGAGGAGGAGAAAGTATTGTTCCCATATGCCAACTCTACCTAACCCATCAGGAGGCTTACTGGGTGATATGCATTATAAGATAAACACTTGGCCAGTGCTACTTACAGAATGGCTCAAGGATGAGCACCATCTTGACTTGCCTCTGTGGCCTGTGTTATATTCCTGTTGGATATTACTGAACTTGGGGCGTTGAGGGGGTGGCGAGATTACTATGAGCAGAGCTGTCTGCGAAGTTGTCACAGAAACATCACGACCCAAGTTGACAGTTCAGAAGGATGAGTCAACGTTGACTGAATAGAGAGAGGAGGCAGACTTCTTAAGTGGAAGGAAGAGCTAGGGAGGCAACATGGCCTGATTTCTGTGGCAGAACAGAGGTCAGGGGAGGCTGTGTGGGGTATGTGTACATAAATTAAAGCTCTCATTTAGACTGATGTCTGTAAACAGGAAATAGCTTTTATTGAATTCTTCATTAGCTAAAATGTACGGCCTATTGTAATTCTATTGCAAAGGGAAGTCAACTGTCAGTTTAAATAACAGTGCCCTTTGGAGAACTATTTTTCTGTGAAAATATTAGGTGAGGCAGGTCCTTGGAAATTCAAGACTGCAATTTGCTCTTCCTTGAAATTTTCAAGTACATTATCTCTAACTGGAAGGTAGCACTCTAATAAATTAAAGATTTTATTTCAGATAAAAGATTGTACTTTGGACTATAGGTTCTGGCCCTAAATTTGCATTAAGCTTTCCTTTTTTATGAACCTTCATCTGAAAATATCTCCAGTAGAAATGATATGCATGTGTCTAGATTCGAAGTTGAAGTGACACTGTCACATGGGCTTTGGCATTAAACAGATCTGGGTGGCCATGCTGACTCTCCTACCTACCGGCTAGCTATGTAACCTCTCTGGTTTTAAATAACCTCGTCTGTAAAATGGGGCCAATGATACCTACCTACACACCTACTCACAAAAAGGTGTTAATAATTGAGAAAAGGTAGGCAGTGTATTTATCACAGCACCAAGAATATGGTGGAAGCTTAGGGAATGCAGACACACCTACTCACACACACAAACTAATGTATGTCCTAGTGTGAGAAATGCAGGCTCAATTTTTGAATATAATAACCATGATGCTAATGGTCACGAGAAAGCATATGCAAACCTGTCCAGTGACTTCCTGGGGTATCAGGGCACCAAGAACACTCAGCCCCTGAAGGACTCTTTGGAATGCTCCGTTAGTGCCAAATCAACTGAGAGTACACCACTTGTACAAGAAGCAGCAATTTCCTTTTCAAATTTTCTTAAACAAGATGGGGAAACTGTCTTCCAGACCAAGAAGTGTAAATCTCAAGACTGAGTACATGTTGATGAGATCCCAGGCTTAGGCTGACAGAGGAAGTCAGCAGGGTCAGAAAGAAGGAGGATTGGGTCATTCTATCAACCATTATGATTGCTTCATTCTCAGCCCTTCACACAATTCTGAATTAATCATATACCCATATCTGGAAGAGTAGGCTGGATACTCCTTTTAAGATACTTATTCTCAAGATGTGCAGCAAGGCTTTGAACTCTGAAGCAGTAAGGATTATTTTACCCATGACTGACCCAAAATGATAAGTTCTAGTACCAACCAAATAATTGAATGAATGAACAACTTGGGTTAAAACCAACACATTTGTGCATGCTCTCATGGGGAGTGAGTTTACTCTGGTACAGGTCAGAGGCAGTGGACTTTCCAAGGCCCCCAGGGACAGCCATGTTCAAACCTGCTTATAGCTGAAAACCAAGAAGAAATATTTCAAAATGACAGATATCCTTGCTCCTGACTCTAAACTTTGTATTTCTGAGGTGGGGAGCAAAAATATTCCTCCCAGACAATTCAGAAAATCAAGCAGACTTGGGACTCATTGTCTCAGGGATAAAGCAGGAGAATATAGACCCAAAACCCAGGGGAAATTCACTGAGTCCTCAACCAGAACTGTAAAAATCTTCCATCCTGGGAGTAAAACAACCAAATGGGCATTTCAACAACAAAAAAAGCAGTAGATTTCAAATATATTTAGGAGCAGTGATAAATAGTCCCAATCCTAAGAGAATGAGAATGTGTTCTCTGAATTCATTAGTCATCACAGGCTTACCAGGTGAATGTGTTTAAAGCAATAAAGCAATGATGAATGACGTCAGCTGTCATTAGCAGACTCCCTTTCCTCTGGTGACTTCTGTGGCCAAGTTCATAAATGGAAAGGGAGACTCATTGAGGTAATTAGAAGCCAGACTGGCAACTTTGATGATTCCTTTCCCAGATTTGCTTAACCAGAAAGGAAGGGGCAGTACTCATTGTCGAAGGACATCAGTAAGTCAGGGGCTTCAGACAGACAGCATGTCCCTATTGACTAGCAGAGCAGGGGGTGTGGAGTTGTATGCAAGCGTTACCTCGCCAATTCAAAGTCAAGGTTGAGCAATGAGACTTCTCATGAACATCTCAAGCACCGAGGCTACTGTGGGGGTGGACACATGGTTGCACCTTCCTTTCCTTTACCCACAGTGGATTCCCCAACTTCAGGATGTCGTGCTTATCAGAAGCCAGGCTAATGTGAAAGAATTTAAATATAGGAGGAAAGAGATTCAACATCCAGTAAAGAAGTGTTGATCAGTGGAGGAGGTCTGGCTCAGTCAGAACTACAGATGAGTCCCACGAGCTCTCATTTCTAAAGGCCTCTAGGACAATGATAGCTTAGAAATACAGCCAGGGAGAGCTGTCTTACTGGTCACAAAGATGCCTGTGGGGATATCTGATCTGAGCAGAGTCAGAATGCAGGCAGCGTAGACTGGATGGCAAGCAGCTACAGTGGGAGTCGGCCAGCCAGAATTCTAACTGGACTTTATCGATTTTCACTCCAGTACTGTGCCTTGCTGGCAGCATGAGCTACTGTTAGCTTTTGTTTTGAGTCTGTTTCATCGGACAAAGGTAATAAAGAGTATCTAACTCAGAGAGTGGTTGTGGAGGTTAAATGTGATAATTATGAAGCATGTTAACTGAGTGTTTCCCCATGCTTAGCTCAGCTATATGATCAGAGGATGCTCACCATCTGCTGACAGCACACCTAAATGACAAGGTCTTTTCTTTGTGTAGGTAAATACAGGACATTTCTTCTAAAAGCTAAGCTACCACTTTACAGGGTAATGAAGGTGAGAGACCGGTTCTCCACTTTAAAGACCAATATGAAGAGTAGGTAGCTTTGAAGGAGCCAACTTCATGGAGATCAGCTGATCAACATTTTATTTTTAGCCTGAATGTGTCATTCTTTCTCCAGGACATGTGCCACATAGCTTTGTGAAGTCAGTCATCTGTGGTCCCATAAATCAATATCTAATTTGTGTCAAATATGTCAACAAGCTAACAAAAAGACAGCAAGGCTGGGTTTTTCTGGCACTTGTGGTTTCCCTGTCAGCTAATTTACAAGCTAAATTGAATCACCAGCACCCAATTAAATTCCTCCTGCATCATGACACAAAACCTTCATTTTAATTTTTTTTTCATGAAGGGGAAGCCATGGCAGAGGAGGGGAGAGCCATTGCATTCTCACCCAATTATTTCCTTGAATCAGAATATGTTTCACTCTTGAATTCATCTAGTTTCCCAAGTCTAGTCAAGTAAGGAAATGTTATAATTATATTTCCTGGTTGCCTACATATTTATCTCCTTTGCTATAATCTCGGTTACTCATTAAACTCCCACTGATTCCATCAAGGTTAAAAAATTTATCTGCACAGATCCTAATATCCGTTGCAGTCCCCAAACACCCATGAGCCAGCAGCTATTGCACTGAATCCCATCCGGAGAGGGGGTTTGTCATTTCTGGATGGGACCTGCCAATGAAATATTAAAATCTCTGCAGTCTCCACACCACCACCAAAAATGAAATTCTGTTGAAAAGGGACAGTTCTTCCTCCTGGAAGGAGGTCGATGTAAAAACCCATACTATCCACCTGCAACTTGCCCCACTGGTTCCCTGTCTTAAACCTTCCTGATAACCAAGGACATAAAAACAAGTTGGGAACACTCCAGCCTACACCAAATCCAATATCAATTTTGTCTGGATTCTGATTCCTGACCAGAGATCCCACTTATAAACTCAATCTTGCCCTGTAGATTTGATGTTCAGAGGAGAAATCTCCAGACCTAAGTAAAGACTTTCACTCAGGATTATACCTCCAGCTGTCCCAGAGTTGTCTACCTTAGGAACAGCTTCAGTTTGGATTCCCCCAAATCATACCCTGAGACAAGGATCTGGGTACAAGATAATCTCAGAAAGCACCGTGGGAGATGGGAGAAATCCAACAAAAAAGGGTGTATTGATGAATAGGTTACTGTGTGAACAATTTGTACTTAGTCGCTAAGTCATATCTGACTCCTGTGACCCCATAGACTGTAGTCCGCCAGGCTCCTCTGTTCATGAAGATTTCCCAGGCAAGAATACTAGAGTGGGCTTCCATTTCCTTCTCCAGGGGATCTTCCTGACCCAGGGATCAAATTCACATCTCTTGCTTGGCAGGCAGTTTCTTTCCCACTGAGCCACCTGGGAAACCCATTAAAAATTCCCAAAGCCCTGCTTTTTTTTTTTTTTTTTTGCTGGACCACCAAATTCTTGTTCCTCCTAAGATAAGGCAGGCCTGATGGTAAAGAGGAACAGTCTGCTCTCTGCAGAAAATTGAGGGACTTTTATGGCACCAGCATCACCACACGTGCCACATATCTCCATTCCTGGGCCGTCACTAAGGCTAAAAATTTCATGGTCATCAACTCTTCTTTGGGGCTAAGCATAAAAAGACCACATAATTCTCTTGGGAAGCATAGCAAGTAAATCCATTAGACTCTGAGCTAGTCTAGGGCAAGGACCTTATGAGCCATCATTTTCTCTCCAGTACCTAGCAGAGCTTGGTGTTAAAAGGTCCTTAGTACTAATATTTATCTGCTGAACAAATAAGTAAACCTCAGTGTGAATAAATTTAGAAAATAAATATATGAAGGCTGCTGCTGCTAAATCACTTCAGTCGTGTCAGACTCTGTGTGACCCCATAGACGGAAGCCCACCAGGCTCGCCCATCCCTGGGATTCTCCAGGTAAGAACACTGGAGTGGGTTGCCATTTCCTTCTCCAATATGAAGGCTGCAAAAGCTAAATATAAAAATAGAAAAGAGTAAACAATGCAGGCAAAGAATTTCCCCTCTTTCTCATTAATTCTATTAACCCAGAAATCTGTGTATAAATTTTCCTCTTGTTTCATTAATCACTACAGCTAATATTTATAGGCTGCCTGCTACTTTTCCAAACTCTTTCTGTATGTAATTACATTTTAAAGCCTTAATAGGGTCCTAGATTTCCTTCTAGACTAGATACTCAGAAGGAATCAACTTTTTTCTGTTTTATATTTCACTGTTTACTTATTCCTTGCTTAGCACTGGTTCTGACACAGAATAGGATGAGATTTACAAGTGGGATCTTCAAAAGTGAGTTGCTAATCTTCACTGTAAAGAACAGTTGAGATGATCAGAAGAACGTTCAAATTTGCTGTTTGCTCTGAAGTTCATAAAGAATATGTGATAACTCAAGAAATATAGACATCAAATTCTACTGTTGAGTCCATGTTGCAGAAAAGGGGTTTCTGTGGACTCCCTAAACCTAGGTTGAAATACTATTCTTCATAATATGAAATTGAAGGTTATATTGCTCTTTTCCATGGAGCCTTTGGGAGAGGTTATAGGGATAGCATGGGGAAATAAAATGTCCCAAATTCCTGTTAAAGTTATTCACAACACTTGTTATAACAGAAAAACAGACATTATTTGAGACCATCACAATAGGTATAGGGACTACTGCAGTGGGGTTTTGCAATAAGGGGCAAAGTTTGAGCTTAAGTTTGAATAATAACAAGGAAAAAGTGTGAATTTATAGCCAAGGAGCAGAGAGGTGTGGGGGAAGTTTGGAAAATTATTCAGAGAAGATATCAGGGATAAGGGGGAAATTCTGGCTAAACCAAACCTAACGAGATTCCTGTTGAAGGCAGGCCAGGGTGCTCTGACATCACCTCGAGAATGGTAGGGGATGAGAAACCTGGTCAGACAGCAAGGGTGATCAGACAGGTAGAGGATTCTGGCTAAGTTGAATTAGCAGAATTCTTGCTAAAACTGGGCTCTTGAGAATGTGCTAAAGGATAAGAGCCTCATTGAAAAAAGAACTCAGAGGAGCTTAAAGTTTGGTCCAGGAGAGAATCTTTGTCATCTCTCACAACCAGATCTATCTTTTTCTCTTCTAGATCACCTAAAGCCTCAGGAGCCCACAACATCTGGGGTGAGGGTGGGGTGTGTGTGTGTGCAGATTCCAAACTATGACAAATGTTATCAGATTATTTTATTCCAGTTCAAAAAGCTCTCTCAGTTCAGTTCAGTCGCTTAGTTGTGTCCAACTCTTTGTGACCCCATGAACCACAGTACGCCAGGCCTCCCTGTCCATCACCAACTCCCGGAGTTCACTCAAACCCATGTCCATCGAGTTGGTGATGCCATCCAGCCATCTCATTCTCTGCCGTCCCCGTCTCCTCCTACCCCCAATCCCTCCCAGCATCAGACTCTTTTCCAGTGAGTCAACTCGTCGCATGAGGTGGCCAAAGTATTGCAGTTTCAGCTTTAGCATAAGTCCTTCCAATGAACACCCAGGATTGATCTCCTTTAGAATGGACTGGTTGGATTTCCTTGCAGTCCAAGGGACTCTCAAGAGTCTTCTCCAGCACCACAGTTCAAAAGCATCAATTCTTCGGCGATCAGCTTTCTTCACAGTCCAACTCTCACATCCATACATGACCACGGGAAAAACCATAGCCTTGACTAGACGGACCTTGGTTGGCAAAGTAATGTCTCTACTTTTTAATATGCTATCTAGGCTGGTCATAACTTTCCTTCCAAGGAGCAAGCGTCTTTTAATTTCATGCTGCAATCAGCATCCGAAGTGATTTTGGAGCCCCAAAAAATAAAGTCTGACACTGTTTCCACTGTTTCCCCATCTATTTCCCATGAAGTGATAGGACCATCAAAAGCTCTCTAGGTCCTCCTAAATCTCAATCACAGCATTACAAACAGTAAAATAATTTTACAAATTAAGAAACTGAACCAGCAGGTGGCAAAGCAGGGATTTAAACCCAGCAATTGAGACTCTGAATTTAGTGCTTTTCTACTACACCAACTAAGAGAGTAGAGGAGTCTTAAAGGGTAATAATTCCTTTTTTAATGACAAAATCATGACTTGCATACAAATACAAAAGAACACATCAGACATTTTCTTTTTAGTCTAGCTAATAATGAGAGAACCAGTAAGATGTCCTAGCTGGTCCAAAAGAGAAACTGAAGGACAGGTGCATACCTAGGTATTCAGGAACATGGAAGATTTTCTAATAGGTACAACACTGGCCTCTTCCATAGGAAGGAAGTCCAGTGTACCTTCACTGCATCTATTTGCATTTCTATGACTGGGAATCATTTGCATCATTGTCAAGTCTTCAGAGGTTAACTTATATCTCTACAAAATTGCAAAATAGCAAAAGACAATGAAAGACTCCAGGCCCTTGTGTAATCAGACAGTCCTGTAAGGATTCTTAGACCAATTCCAGGTTCCACCAAAAAAATTTCAAGTAACTTTTGGCCAATTTCAAAGTCCTTCGCAATTGTTCCTATTAATAGCAAGACATGGGATGAGATGTCTCTGAAGGGCTCAGCTAAAAGGACCATCTATCTAGAAGCCCAGCTAGTCTCTTTCCCAACCTGTGCTATTTCATTGACTGCCTTAAAATGAAAGTCAGGATCCTGTCCCAGGGCCTGATTCAGGGAATGCTGCTAAAGTGGGAAAGAGATCCCGTGGAGATATCTAGAAGCCATGGGATGCTCAAGCTGCAGCGATTTCTGACAGTAAAATCACAGGGCTCAGATCCCCCTACTCTCAAAGGGCTATTGCCAAGAGCTAATCACTCAGATAGAAAGGGAATAATCAACCTCACCAGGCATCCTGGCTTGCTGACGACCCTCAAAGAATGAAAATTAACTCAGAAAAACTTTTGAATGTGAGTCAAGAATTCTGTACTTTTTCCCCTCCCTGTACATTTGAGTGAACTCCGGGAGTTGGTGATGGACAGGGAGGCCTGGCGTGCTGTGATTCATGGGGTTGCGGAGAGTCTGACACGACTGAGCGACTGAACTGAACTGAACTGAACTGTATACATCAAAACTAAACATTTGGGCTTCCATGGTGGATCAGTGGTAAAGAATCTACCTGCTAATGCAGAAGTTCAGTTCAGTTGCTCAGTAGTGTCTGACTCTCTGCAATCCCATGAACTGCAGCACTCCAGGCTTCCCTGTCCATCGCCAACTCCTAGAGTTTACTCAAACTCATGTCCATTGAGTTTGATGCCATCCAACCATCTCACACTGTGTCATCCCCTTTTCCTCCTGCCTTCAATCTTGCCCAGCATCAGGGTCTTTTCAAATGAATCATTTCTTCACGTCAGGTGGCCAAAGTATTGGAGTTTCAGCTTCAGCATCAGTCCTATGAATATTCCAATGAATATTCAGGACTGATCTCCTTTAGGATTGACTGGTTGGATCTCCTTGCACTCCAAGGGACTCTCAAGAGTCTTCTCCAGCACCACAGTTCAAAAGCATCAATTCTTCGGCTCTCAGCTTTCTTCATAGTCCAACTCTCACATCCATACATGGCTACTGGAAAAACCATAACTTTGACTAGACAGACCTTTGTTGGCAAAGTAAAGTCTCTGCCTTTTAATATGCTGTCTAGATTGGTTATAACTTTTCTTCCAAGGAGCAAGTGTCTTTTAATTGCATGGCTGCAGTCACCATCTGCGGTGATTTTGGAGCCCAAGCAAATAAAGTCTGTCAGTTTCCATTGTTTCCCCATCTATTTCCCATGAAGTGATGGGACCAGATGCCATGACCTTAGTTTTCTGAGTGTTGAGTTTTAAGCCAAATTTTTCACTCTCCTCTTTCACATTTATCAAGTGGCTCCTTAGTCCTTCTTTGCTTTCTGCCATAAGAGTGGTATCATCTGCATATCTGAGGTTATTGATATTTCTCCTGGCAATCTTGATTCCAGCTTATGCTTCATCCAGCCCAGCATTTCTCATGATGTACTCTGGAGACATTGCTTCAATTCTTGGTCTGGGAAAATCTCACATGCCCTGCAGAGCAACTAAACCCCTTCACCACTACTACTGAGCCCACACACCCTAGAGCCTCTGCTCCACAACAAGAGAGGCCACTGCAATGAGAAGCCTATGTACTGCAACCCCACTCACCATAATTGGATAATTGGAGAAAAGTCTGAGCCGCAGCGAAGACCCAGCACATCCAAAAATAAAGAAATAACATTACATAGAAAGCCCCTAAACATTTATGAAACACTTAAGGTACTTCTTATTGGAGTAGACCTGATGGAGCATACAGGAGGAGGAGCAGGGAACCCTTGAAATCTGGCTATGTATATTTCACCCTAGAGCAAGAAAACACATTGCTCATCTGAGGATAGGTTGTAAAAGCACATTTTAGAGGGTGTTTAAAGGAGTACAGGGCTTCCCTGGTAGCCCAGATGGTAAAGAAACTGCCTGGAATGCAGGAGACCCTGGTTCAGTCCCTATGTTGGGAAGATCCCCTGGAGAAGGGAATAGCAACCCATTCCAGTATTCTCGTCTGGTAAATCCCAAGGATAGAGGAGCCTGGTGGGCTATAGTCCATGGGGTCTCAAAAGAGTCGGACATGACTGAGTGACTAACAAAGGAGTACAAGAGAAAGTAAGCCTGAGATGGCATCAGAAAGACTCTAAAGGGGACAGCAGAGTTGGGATTGGACACCAGACCTGGGTATCTAGGGACAGTCAAGAGTTAGCCAGGTTAAAGAAGGTGGGGAAACAGTACTCTTGCCTGGGGAAACACTACTATGACAGCTGCAAATAATTTCCAGTCATGGCAGCACAACTCCAATTCATCTCCCTGGGCCCTGATGTCCTGGCTCAGAAAAAGCAGCCTAATTCTCCTTTCTCCCCAATTCTTCTTCAATCAATTGAATCTTGTCCACCACAGAGGTAGCAGCTACTAAATGTAACAAACAGCTTATTGGGAGGATTCAAGAGGTGTCACTAGCATGAATATAATTGCAAGATGGACAGAAGATGGTCCTGAAAAACAATCTGTCCTAAATCAGAATTAGTCAGAGAGATGTCCAGGTTGATGGAGTACAGGTAGAGAGTGAGGCTATTGTGACTATCAGATGAGACAATATGTAACATCCTTGATCCAGGGCCTGGCAATTAGTAAGATTTCAGTAATAGCTAGCTCTGAGGCTCTCTGCCTTCTGCCTCTCCAAGTACATCCTGGAACATGTCCTGAATTATTCAGTATATATTGGGGCATTTGATGCCCCAGTGACATTTGTTATCAATCATTTACTTGATAGATCTTTTCATTGGCAGTTTATAACCATAAAAAAACCCACCTCTCATTAGTAAGAATAAGTTTTTCACTTAAAAACTTATTTTCATTTAGCTAGAAGTTTGCCAGTTAACAGTGTTCATTTCTGTATCGTAAAACCACTGTAAGATGCCTTCACTAGTGAGATGCTTTTAAGAGCAGCAGCTCTGTAAATCTCCAAGCACCATATAAGGGACTTTTATGGGGCTATTAACTTTCTGCAAAAAATCTCTTTAGTGTTACATCCTAAATATAATTGTAAACACTCAGTAGTGCCATTTAACTGCAATGACACATGAGTAGGGAAAAGCAGAAAAAATAATGGGCTCTCCCAAGAGAAAGCTGAAATTATAAAATTGGGAAAGCCTTTGTCTCCTAATTAAACAAGATTTATAGAATGGCCTACTTGGAGGCAGGGTAGCTTGGTGGGTAAAAAGTCAGACTTTGGAATCCAGCTGAGACCACAGGTCTTAACACTTGTGAGGCTTTTTCTTTTTCAATGCTGTGAGGGTTGTGTTAAACGCCAATCAAGATGAATGTGAGAATTCCCTTAAAGGAAGGCATAAATGGAAAGTTTTTGCACATAGATGATCAATCAGTCATAGCTATTTGCACCATGACTGTTGTACATATATAATGTTATATATATATATATATGACTCTACACACGGACATCACCAGATGGTCAACACCAAAATCAGATTAATTATATTCTTTGCAGCCAAAGATGGAGAAGCTCTATACAGTTAGCAAAAACAAGACCAGGAACTGACTGTGGCTCAGATCATGAACTCCTTATTGCAAAATTCAGACTTAAATTGAAGAAAGTAGGGAAAACCACTAGACCATTCAGATATGACCTAAATCAAATCCCTTATGATTATACAGTGGATGTAAGAAATAGATTTAAGGGACTAGATCTGGTAGACAGAGTGCCTGTTGACCTCTGGACGGAGGTTCGTGACATGGTACAGGAGACAGGAACTAAGACCATCCCCATGGAAAAGAAATGCAAAAAAGCAAAATGGCTGTCTGAGGAGGCCTTACAAATAGCTGTGAAAAGAAGAGAAGCGAAAAGCAAAGGAGAAAAGGAAAGATATACCCATTTGAATGCAGAGTTCCAAAGAATAGCAATGAGAGATAAGAAAGCCTTCCTCAGCGATCGATGCAAAGAAATAGAGGAAAACAACAGAATAGGAAAAACAAGAGATCTTTTCAAGAAAATTAGAGATATCAAGGGAACATTTCATGCAAAGATGGGCTCAAAAAAGGACAGAAATGGTATGGACCTAACAGAAGCAGAAGATATTAAGAAGAAGTGGCAAGAATACACAGAAGAACTGTACAAAAAAGATCTTCACGATGAAGATAATCACGATGGCGTGATCACTCACCTGGAGCCAGACAGCTTGGACTGTGAAGTCAAGTGGGCCTTAGAGAGCATCACTACGAACAAAGCTAGTGAAGGTGATGGAATTCCAATTGATCTATTTCAAATCCTGAAAAATGATGCTGTGAAAGTACTGTACTCAATATACCAGCAAATTTGGAAAACTCAACAGTGGCCACAGGACTGGAAAAGGTCAGTCTTCATTCCAATCCTAAAGAAAGGCAATGCCAAAGAATGCTCAAACTACTGCACAATTGCACTCATCTCACACGCTAGTAAAGTCATGCTCAAAATTCTCCAAGCCAGGCTTCAGCAATATGTGAACCGTGAACTTTCAGATGTTCAAACAGGTTTTAGAAAAGGCAGAGGCACCAGAAATAAAATTGCCAACATCCGCTGGATCATGGAGAAAGCAAGAGAGTTCCAGAAAAACATCTACTTCTGCTTCATTGACTATGCCAAAGCCTTTGACTGTGTGGATCACAATAAACTATGGAACATTCTGAAAGAGATGGTCATACCAGACCACCTGACCTGCCTCTTGAGAAACCTGTATGCAGGTCAGGAAGCAACAGTCAGAACTGGACATGGAAGAACAGACTGGTTCCAAATAGGAAAAGGAGTACGTCAAGGTTGTATATTGTCACCCTGCTTATTTAACTTATATGCAGAGTACATCATGAGGAACGCTGGGCTGGAAGAAGCACAAGCTGGAATCAAGATTTCCGGGAGAAATCTCAATAACCTCAGATATGCAGATGATACCACCCTTATGGCAGAAAGTGAAGAGGAACTAAAAAGCCTCTTGATGAAAGTGAAAGAGGAGAGTGAAAAGGTTGGCTTGAAGCTCAACATTCAGAAAACAAAGATCATGGCATCTGGTCGCATCACTTCATGGGAAATAGATGGGGAAACAGTGGAAACAGTGTCAGACTTTATTTTTTGGGGCTCCAAAATCACTGCAAATGCTGATTGCAGCCATGAAATTAAAAGACGCTTACTCCTTGGAAGGAAAGTTATGACCAACCTAGACAGCATATTAAAAAGCAGAGACAATACTTTGCCAACAAAGGTCCGTCTAGTCAAGGCTATGGTTTTTCCCATGGTCATGTATGGATGTGAGAGTTGGACTGTGAAGAAAGCTGATCGCCGAAGAATTGATGCTTTTGAACTGTGGTGCTGGAGAAGACTCTTGAGAGTCCCTTGGACTGCAAGGAGATCCAACCAGTCCATTCTAAAGGAGATCAATCCTGGGTGTTCATTGGAAGGACTGATGCTAAAGCTGAAACTCCAATACTTTGGCCACCTCATGCGACGAGTTGACTCACTGGAAAAGAGTCTGATTCTAGGAGGTATTGGGGGTGGGAGGAGACGGGGCCGACAGAGAATGAGATGGCTGGATGGCATCACCAACTCGATGGACATGAGTTTGAGTGAACTCCGGGAGTTGGTGATGGACAGGGAGGCCTGGCATGCTGTGATTCATGGGGTCACAAAGAGTCGGACACGACTGAATGACTGAACTGAACTGATATATATATATATATCGGAGAAGGCAATGGCAACCCACTCCAGTACTCTTGCCTGGAAAACCCATGGACAGAGGAGCCTGGTAGGCTGCAGTCCATGGGGTCATGAAGAGTTGGACACGACTGAGTGACTTCACTTTCACTTTTCACTTTCAAGAATTAGAGAAGGAAATGGCAACCCACTCCAGTGTTCTTGCCTGGAGAATCACAGGGACAGGGGAGCCTGGTGGGCTGCCACCTATGGGGTCACCCAGAGTCAGACACGACTGAAGCGACCTGGCAGCAGCATATATATACATATATATGTCACATTCAGATGCTTGACTATGTCCCTTTTCAGACATGAAGTGTCTCTTTCTTCTCAAGAATTGGTGGAATCAGGGATCTCTCAGTGGAAGCTTTACTCCCTGGCATATAATTAAGGCCTCTAAGTGCAAACTGAAAGGAACATTTCTCAGGACTTATGTACAGACATTTCATTTTAGATCTGCTCACTTGAGGATTCTGTAGTAAGATCTGTGGCTAAAGGGCTTGGGTAAAAGCAAGAAAACAGAGTTTCCTTCAAAATAAGTGTATTCCCCACACTTATTCCTCAGCACTCCATCTGGAATGCTTTTGGAAATTTCCATTATGCCACCTGGATTCTGTTTTGCCACAGGGGAAAAAAAGTGTGGCTTATTTGAGATGAAGGTGTACAATCTTTTTTGTTTTTAATCAGACGGCTCCAGAAGTGAGTATAATAGAGAGCAATCTTCAAAAACAAAGTTCAGACCCTCCTTTGCAGGATATGTACTGATCCATACAGTCACACACCTCCACACACACTTGCAGACTACAGCCTCTGTGCTTGACATTACACCCAGGAAAAAGAGCAATGGGGTGAATACCTGTGTGCCTCACTATTTTTTTTAATGATGATGCAGATAAGCCCAGTGAAAGTGTTTGGGGGAAAATAAAGTAGAAAAGAGATGATTCTCACCTCATCTATATTTCAAAGTAAATCCCCAGGCAAAATGAATCAGCTCTTCAAAGATATTTTCTTGTCAAAGAGCATTTTGAGATTCCGTGACAGGTTTCACTGTGCGATCCCAAACTGATCAATTAACTACCTTATTAGAATTTTGTAGTCAGTTCTCTTCCAATAACTGGGGCTTTATGCCCCTGCTAATCAACTTTGAAAAATCAGCCTTATTAGGCATCCTCCAGCTAGTAATGCCCTTAGAGTTCACCTGTCTATTTCCCTTAGGGATAAGGGACCAAACTCTTATCAGCTGATATAGATGACAGAAACCCTCAACTCAGACTGGCTTAAAGCAAAATGGAAATTTTTATTCAAGTAACTGAAAAGTCCAGAGGCAGTGAAAACTTCCAGTACAGGCATATCAAAGTGCCTAAGCATTATTATCCAGCATGTATCTGTCTCAATCCCTCGTTCTGTTTGTCTGTGTATTGCCTTAGTTCTAGCTCAGATTCTCTTTCTGAAAAAATGAAGATGGCCGGCATGACCTCCAGCCTAGAACTTCAATCGGAAGAAAGCCTTCTTTCCCCAGAAGCAAAAGTCCCATGGCTGCCACTCATTGGCCAACTGGAGTCAGAAATCCATGTTCTCACGTACTTGGAGTAAATGGAACATGGTGGTTCCAGGGCCATGTGCAAGAGGGGAGGAGGAAGTCACCAAAGGAAAATAAGACTACTCTCAAGCTAGAAGACAGATGAGTACATTTGAGGCAAAATCGACAGATGTTTACTGCAGACATTGAAAAGGGCTGTGACTTGACTTAGAGAACAAACTTTCAGTTACCTGAGGGAAGGATGGGGAAACAGATAGTTAGGGAGTTTGGGATAAATGTGTACACACTGCTATAATTGAAATGGATAACCTACAAGGACCTACCATATAGCACAGGTAACTCCACTCAATGTTATGTGGCAGCAGGATGGGAGGGGAATTTGGGGAAGAATAGATACATGTATTTGTATGGCTGAATTGCTTTTCTGTGCCCCTGAAACTATCAAATCATTGCTAATTGGCTATTGTTTAGTCACTAAGTTGTGTCCAACCTTTCTGACCCCATGAACTATAGCCCGCCAGCTTCCTTCTGTCCATGGGATTATCCAGGCAAGAATACTGGAATGGTTTGTCATTTCCTCCTCCAGGGG